>NC_041221.1:116105585-116133256 GCF_002837175.3 Physeter macrocephalus
CTAGTGGGAAGCAGCCACATAGCACAGGGAGATCAGCTTGGTGCTTTGTGACCACCTAGAGGGGTGGGATAGGAAGGGTGGGAGGGAGACACAAGAGGGAGGGGATATGGGGATATATGTATATGTATAGCTGAGTCACTTTGTTATACAGCAGAAACTAAGACACCATTGTATGCAATTATACTCCAATAAAGATGTTAAAAATAAATAAATAAATAAATAAAGTGGAGAGAGTGGTGTGTGACAGAGTGGGACAGAGAGGGAGAGGGGGCAGGAAGGAGAGAGAGAAGGTTGGCAGCATGGAGTATTCGGGATGCAGGTGCAATCAATGTGAATAAATGCACCCAGTATCCACATACAAATAAGCAGGAACTACTAAGGGGGAGGGGAATTAGAATTTGTCAAACACCTACTTTGTGAGAGCTTAAATGCACTTATCAAATCAGTCTAAACAACTCAATGAACATTTGTAAAACTAAGAAGCATTTTCTCTCACACCCAAGAATCCTAATCTCCTGAGAATCTAACGTGTCCACCCTGTGACCCCTTTGCCACTTCTTCCCTCGAGCAGGCAGAGAGCAGGTTGAACAACTCATCCAGATGAGGTCTGAAATTACAAGTGGATTTGAGTATCACTGGCATTCCTTTCTCCTATTTTCACAAATAATCGCGTTGACCGTACAGAGCCATTTTCAGAATAAGTTGGCATTCTTAACTACACAGCTGGCATAGATGGTTACTCACCCTGGGTTACTATGACTTGCAAAACTGATCTATATGTAGATGTAAAAATCTCCATAAATATAGCAATATTCTTAAATGGTCACAAACGTGGGCTATGAAAGCACCTCTAGCAGTAAGGGCCATCCTCAGCTAAAAGGTTAATTCTTTTAGCAACTGAAAAGTCTGCCCTCTCAGCCATAGCTCAAAGCTGAGAACTTAACTACATAAGGCACAGTCTCATTGGACATGCAGAGCAAACAACCTTGTTAAGAATGTCGTGTGAAGAACGGCTACTCAGCGGGGTCAAAGGGGGTGAACAAGATAAGGGGTGGAGGCAGTCAAGTGCAAGGCCACCGTGGGATGTAATTTATGGTGCTTTAATAATTTGGGCATGTCCAGTGTTAAGAGAGCTGTTTGCCTGACACAAGGAAGGGACTAATACAAGCACCCAATGAGGAGACCTGAGTGGAAGGATGCTAAAAATCCATCCCAGCAAACTAAGGGTATGATGGCAAAACGGCTCTGCAGGGTCAGCCAGCCTGCTGACCAAAGCTGTCACAAAGGTCAGGCTTGAGGCAACTAAGAAAGAGCTTAATTATCTAGCCGTTGTCATTTGAGTCGGGGCCAAACAGCAGGAGGAGTGTGCTGGACCACCAATTAGGTTAGTTAGGAGGTTGTTCAGTCCAAGATCAGAAATAGAGGTGAGTCAGAGCCTGCCGAGGGCAAACATCAAAGGTCCTCTTGGGCATCAGGGGGTTCCCCTTCCTACTGTGGACGAGGCCGCTCCCATGACCTAACACATCAGTAGGCCTTAATTTCTGGCACCACTGAAATTCTGACCTTCTCGCTCAGAGAGAATGTCATAACCTATGATGCCCACTGAACTTTAGTCAGTACCATTTTAAAATATTTTACTGCCTATTGAGTTTTACCACCAAATCCTATTCTTATTACAATGCTCTTTTTAATAAAACTATGTTATACCAAAAGCATGTTTTTCTAACAGCTGCCATTATCTGAGTTCACCCCATGAACTTCAGGGGCAGGATCACTCAACAAGATATTTCAGGCAGGAAATATTCATCCTGGTCCCCACTTCAGTTATGTGCTGAGAGAAACCCTCATCCATACTCTGAAAATATCCCGAGTCCTCCACAATAACTGAATAACTAAGTATAGTACTAGTACTATGTTGTGCCCTAAATTACAGTGGAGAATTTGGTATATGACAGAGTTTAAGAGATTTTGGCCACTCAGCTATTCAGAGGGTCTTACTTTTACTGTACTATTAAATGCAGACACATGTCCGTTGACTAAACACTCTAAACCTGAAACAGATAAACTCTCCCTGAAATACACAAACTCTACCTGAAATACATAAACTCCATACCCAAAATATATAAACAATCCTAGTCAAAAACAATCCTAAAACCTTATAACCTCACTTTTGCTTTTTGGTTGAAAGATATATTCATACTCACCTATAAGATTTCCTAAGATGTTTTGATCTCCTACTTCTGGCCTTAAATAAGTGGGCAGTAGAAAATTAATCATCTATTTGATATTATATAGCTTTTTAGTAACTTTGACAATTTATACTGTAAACATTTGGATTTAATTAGTAAAGATTGATTTGTACAATAATAATTAATCATTTTAAAATGTGATGTAATTTATTAAGATTATGCTTAATCTTAATAAATAATATTAATAATTTAGGATTAATGATAAATAATTATAAACAATGCTTTCATTTTTTATACTTTAGAGTTAGCCAATGTAATGCATCTTACTGTTATGGTAATATAATATGTTCTGTTTTAAAATATACTGTATTTTAAAATATATATGTATTTCTTTCGTTCCTATGACTATTTTTTTTCCAGTTTAAAATACAGTTTGAGTTCCGTGTTGGTTTGAGTTGAAAGAAAACTCCATGTTGCTTCAGTGAATAGGATATAGATAAGAATAAACTCCCATCATTTTACCCCTTCATTAAAATTCATCATTTTGGTATTTGTTGGGGTTGGGGGTGGAGGAAGGAATGGCTCTATCCTCTGCATCACAGCAGTTTCCCTTCCAAATGGAGGTATGAAACGCAGCCTGACCCAGGACAATACATGCCACTCGGTGGATTAAAAATTTATAAGATATTTTTCCATCTCTGCTTGGAATACAAATGAACATATTCTTGTTTCATTTAAAGTGATTTCTCACTCGGGGCTGAAGAGACGTGTTAACACCTTAAATTCTATGGGATTTGCTTTTCTGACTATATTACCCAGGAAATAAGCTAAACAACTAGACTACTTGGCAAGTTAGTCATATTCCACATACCAAGCACAATAATCTCCCTTTATGTAAAGTCCCAGTAGGTTGGAATGACACAGATTCACCATCATACAAACACACACACATATACCTGCACCATATCAATGTAACATTTTTCAGTAAAGACTTCATTCCACATTAAGTGTATGTGTGTGTGTGTGTACTTAACACACACTATGTATAACATAACGGCAATTTCATGTTTCCAAATGGCGATTCATGTTTTCTGCCATCCACGTGGCAGCACCCTGATGGAATTCTGGTGGTGGGCTGGGGGTTCGGTGCATGCCCACAGGAGCACAGCAGAAGTCTGGAGCCTGTCTCTTGCCCCATAAATTACCAAGAGAGGAAACATTTTGTGGTGGGTAGTCAGTTAACTTTGTTTAAATACGACAATAGAGAAAATTCTTTTACCCCTTTAAGACAAGGGTTGAAGTTAACCTACAAATACGGGGTTACCTTTTGGAAGATTTATATTAATTGGATTTGATCTCTGATAGTGTTGATTAACAACACTCCTACTAATGAGGGCATGTCCCTTCCCCAGGCTCTTCTCTTTCTTACCTTGCCGTGTATTGCTGCAGCTACTGTAAGAGAATGCAATGAGAAATAACTCTGCACATAAATAGATTCAGAAATGACTAAAATCACTGTAATACCTGAGTGATTTTGTGCTCAAAGATTTTTGTTAAAAATAAACTACTATTTTTTAATAAAAAAAAAGTATTATTCATTCTACCAGGAAAAAAAAAGAGCTTTTTAAATGCATTAGTAAAAGGATATGGGCAGAATGCAAAAAAGGAAAAATGTTTAAGACCAAATAAAAATTGAATTCCTATAATCATGTAGCAAGAATGAAACTTAAGCCCCAGGCTCTCAGAGATTAAAGAAAAAGGCTGAGAGTTTCAAGGTGAAGTTCCAATTGAAAAGATATTCAGCTAGCCTTTCTAACCATCTGAGGTGATGAGTGCAACCTCAAATACCCAGCAAAAGGCAACTATCAGAAGTCAACAATCTTTCTTACAACTAATCTTACACACACATGCTCACACATGCATACACTGTCCCAAGTATATTTAAGCTGTGATGCATGAATCATATACCAGTTTCTCTAATCTTTTCATCAAGTCCTTGGAAACAAAAAAAGACACAAAAAAAACACTCTACCTCTGTGATCTCCAATATTATAGGTAAGTTCTAATAAAATTCAATCTGAAATAAACTACAGGACTTTATACCTAAACATTCTACTTTTTTCAAAGATTTGATTTCTACAGCTAGAATTTTGGAGAGAATTATAGAAGCTCATTTGAACTTAATATGACATGGCATTTTAATTTTAGGAGAATAACTCAAGAGAATCAGCTGAAAAACTATTAGAATTAATTTGTTGTTGTTGTTATTGTTGTTTTTGCAGTATGCGGGCCTCTCACTGTTGTGGCCTCTCCCACTGCGGAGCACAGGCTCTGGACGCACAGGCTCAGCGGCCATGGCTCACAGGCCTAGCCGCTCCGCGGCATGTGGGATCTTCCCAGACCGGGGCATGAACCCGTGTCCCCTGCATCGGCAGGCAGACTCTCAACCACTGCGCCACCAGGGAAGCCCTAGAATTAATTTTTTAAAAGCTCAGTAAAAATGGTTGCAAGGTATATTTTTAAAGGTCACTTTTCGTAAACCAACATAAACCACTTAGAAAATGTATTGGAATAATAATGATGTTTACAATAAAATAAAAACATGATACCTAACAATAACCCAAATAAAAAATATATACAGTTTATGTGAAGAAAAAACAAGGTTTGCTAAGAAATGTAAAAAAAAGATAAAAAAGTGAAACAAAATATCATTTCCTTGGGGGAGAAAAGGATTTAGTCTTATAAAGATGACACTTCTTTCAAAATCAATTTATAAATTTTATGTGACTTAAATCAAAGTCCCAGAGGGATTTAATTTTCTTGGAACTTAGCAAAAAAAAATGTTTAAATTATCTACAAGAATAAACAGGCAAAAATAAATAAGAAAAAATGGTAAAAAAAGAAATGAAAGAAATTAGTTCAACCAGACCCGGAAACATATCATAAAACTACAATCATTAAATCTGCAGACAGAACTGAGAAAAAAAATCAACAGTATAGAAAGAAACCCTAATGTATAGAGAAGTTGTCCAACAGAAATGTAATGAGTCACATATACAATTTATAAATTTTCTAATACCCACACTTTAAAAGGTAAAAAGTGAAATTAATTTTAATATTTATATATTATTTATATATCATTAATATACTATATATCTTATTATAAATCTTATCTTTTATTATACCCAAATATTATCATTTCCACATGTCATAAATATCAAAACATTATTGAGATGTTTTCATTCTTTTGTTGTTGTTCTTCTCAGTGTTTAAAATCCAGTATGTATTTGACACTTACAGCACATCTCAGTTTGGCCCAGCCATATGCTCAGGTGCTCGATAGTCACACACAGCCACAGGCTACTGTGCAGGTACAGAGCAAAATAATATGTGATCAAAGGAGTACCATGAATTCAATAAATGGTGTTAAAACAGTCTCTCCTTTTGTTCAAAAAAATTAATTTATATACGTATCTCAAGCAATGAGCAGTATATGCTCTAAGGAGATAAAGAGTTATTTTGATGAAGTTTTCTTTAATGGCATATTATTTGAGACTCATGATAGTAACAAAAAATTGGCAAATGGAGGAAATATAGACAATTTTTTATTGTACTCAGACCGTATGTAATAAATATCAACGTTGATGATACAGGCAAGGGCTGTGGGAGCTCAGAGGAATAGGGGGTGGCAAGGACTGCAGTGTGTTAGGGGGTAAAGCATGACACCCTCTCCCAGTACCTCTCCGCCCACTAAGGACTCACACTGTCCCCCTTGGAACCTCTCAGAGGAGATACTTTGTATTTTACTTGGACAAATATAAAATAAGTAAAATTCGAGTTAAACGCTTTAACAAGACAAAATTTACAAACTTTGGCACAACCTAAGTGGCTATCAAATGTCTACAGAGAGGAAAATTCTCCAACCTTAAAAGCAACATATGAAGTCTCAAAACATAGTCAATAGATTTGATTAGGTAAAACTGCAGAACTTTTTCATATCTGAAATCAAAAAACAACTGGTAAAAACAAATATTTGTTGCAAATATGACAAACTGGTTTTAAGAATTCTGAGGAGCTCGTGCTAATCAAGGTGCAAACCAGTAAGAACCCCAACAGGTAAATGGACAAAGGACAGGAACAGGCAATTTAGAAAAGAAAATAATCAACTAGTGAACAAACAAATGGGAGGAGGGGACCACCTCACTAGTAATCCCAGAAATACAAATTTAAACAAGAAGACGGTTTAAAGCTCCTTCCTTCCTCTAATATCTAACATTCATCTCTGCTATCTTTCCTCATCTTTGATACAACCTTTGAGGATGTAGCTATGATTAGCAAATGCTATGACACTGTATCGTCTGCCATTGAAAGAATTCTGTATATAAATAGATTCAAAAGTGACTAAAATCATGGTAATCTCTAAATTATTTAGTGCTCAAAGAATTTTGAGAGAGAGAAAGAGAGGGCAAAAAGAATATCATGGCATATCTGAGTGAACAAGACTTTAGCCATCTGAAAAACAATGAATGAATGAAAATGAATTTTTGTTTTCTAAACTGTCACAATTACAGATATCACAAGTGATCTCAAATGTTTGGCTGCTGCAATGACATATAATATAAAATAATAAAAAGAATAACGATCAACGGGATAAATTTTAAAACCCATGTCTGTAGCAGTGAAAGAAAAGCATTGGTTAATACACTAAGACTCAACCTTCCCAAATCATAATGAATGTAACAAATGTAAAAATAGTACCCACAATGTGCCAAGCACTGTTCTAATCTAATCCTCACAATAACCCTATAATGTAGATATTATTAATATTCCCATTTTACAAACTGCGCATCTTAGGTACAGAGAGTTAAGTAACATTTTTTGGAACACATCGCCAGTAAGGGTATGGATTAATTACTATGCTGCCCATAGGAGACTTAACCACATTCTAAAAAGCAGGCTAAATTTTAGCTAATTAAATATTTAATGAATGCTTATTATGTTAGCATACTGGTTTTAAAGAAGTCCAATTTATGACACAACTGAGTTTAATTTTCTATACTCAATTAACACACGATACTGTGGAATTCCTTACATATGCCAAGGTACAAAGTGCATTAAAATGATTTTATAAGATTTAAAACAGCTTTATTATATAAGTTTTTGTGGAGTTTTATAGCTGTCTTATCTTTCCTTTGAGAGTTTTGGTGGCGTATATCAATGGCCAAGTCTTTGACCAGAAACAAAAGCTCCTGGCATTAGTATCACTGGAACAATCAATGTATTTTCATTTCCCCCTTAGCTCCAGGAAAGGAGAAAAAGAAAGATCACCTTGTTAAGGAAGTGACTACGCCATGGAGACTATCCCACAAAACAAAAGGGGAGATGAAAAGCCTGTTCTGTCCCACTCGTTTGGATTTGGACTTTCTGACAGCAAACTCCAGTGCCTCAAGTCACGGAGAAGAAATTATGATAATTAGGTTGAGCAGAAAACTCAAAGCAGAGCAGACCTGTGGCCACATCCTGGTTTGTGACTAAGAGAGCATGCATACTTACACACCCACCCCAACCTGCTGCTTCAGACTGGCAGTAATGGCACAATCTATTTGAGGAAGGGAAATCACCTGAGCTAGGGCTCCCCAGCCATCCTGGGCTCCCGTGGGAGATGGAAGGGCCTGGATCGTATCCCAGTCCATGGGGTTGCAGAGTGGGAGTCAAAGATGGTCTACCTCAGGACCTTATCTGAGGGTTTGTCGTGATGGGGTGAAATGACACCGGGCTCTGGGCTATACAGCAGGTCACGCAGCCTGGGGCTGAAAGGAGGCACACGAGACCTCAGGTGTGGGGCAAGAGCCAGCAAGGACAAGGCTGGGGCTTGATCAGGCTGACAGAATCCATCATGAATTCACCAGCCACAGACATGAGAACTAAATGCCAACACCAGGCCAACAAAGATGACCTCAGAAATCAAAGGCCCAGGGGAAAGGATAAAGCCCCACAGTGGGTCTCAGGCCACCCTCTTGCTGCAACTTCAAGAATATCCAATTCCCACCCCCAACACCATACACCCAGGCTCCATCTTGGAGAAAAGTCTGGAAGGATAAGACAATCTGTAAGATGTTAGCATTTACCTGAGATTGTCACTATTGTTTTAAGTTCTTGAAGAGGATTAAAATTTTTGTGTTGGATTATATTTGATTTGTTTAGTATCAGCAGGAGCCCAAGGAGATGAAGAAATTTACAGAAAAAAATAAATAAGCAACATTTTTGTGTGTGTATCTGAATGTAGTGTGTACCTGTTATTACTTCACTTCAGTAAAATCTCCTATGGCAAAAGGGGATTTGCTTTACAGAGACCTGCTTTATGAAGGAATTTCCTCAAAAGACTGTAATATTGTTGCAGAGAAAGACAGACAGAAACAGGAAGAGATTGACTCTGCATTGGAATTAAACTTTCTTTATAGAAAAACCTGCCATAAGTAAAAGAATTACCTATCCCTTATTACGTGCCAAGCACTGTTCTAAATACTTTCAGGTATTTAGTCCATTTAATCCTCATAATCATACCATGAGGGAGATTTTTTTTAATCATTTCAATTTTACAGATTCAAAAAACGAGGGCTGGAAAGGTTAAATAACTCACTGTGGTTGTACTTCTGGTAAATGATAAAGCTCTATAGTTTATATTTTATTGTCTACCTTACGCTACATTTTGGGCAAATGAGTCACTTCCAGGCTTTTCCACTAGTCCTCTGTTAGCTAAACGATGCTCACCAAAGATGAGAAGTCTTTACCTTGCACTGGATGCCACCCTTCTGACTGACCTGTCCTCGGAGCTCCAGGACCTGCCTGCTGGGTGTCTCTACTTGAATGTGCCACCATCACCTCCAGCTCAGAATGCCCCAAGGGGAACACAGCCTCTTCCTCCCAGAATCACTCCTCTTTTTGTATTTTCCATTTCTAATTGGCACCAGAATCTTCTCGAGTCACATCTGGAGTCAATCTTAGAACAATCTTTTCTTTCTCATCCTCCAAATCTAATCTGTCATCAGGTCCTGAAGATGAGACCTCCCTATGATCCCTCAAATTCTGCCTCATCTCTCCTCTCAGTTCATCTTAGTGGTTAAGAACATAGGCTCTAGAGCAATAGTTACTAGAAATATGACCTTGAACAATGTCTTAGCGCAGGCTGCTACAACAAAAATACCATAGATAGTATGGCTTAAACAACAAAAATTTATTTCTAACAGTTCGGGAAGCTGGAAGTCTGAGATCAGGGGGCCAGCATGGTTAGGATCTTGGTGAGAGCCCATTTCCTGCTTTACAAATGGCTGTCTTCTTGCTGTATCCACACATGGTGAAGCTCTGCTTTCCTCTCCCTCTTATAGGGGCAGTAATCCCATCATGGGGGATCTATCCTATAACCTTTCTACACTTAATTATCTCCCAAAGACCCCACCTCCAAATACCATCAGATTAGCAATTAGGGCTTCAACATATGAATTTTGAGGGAACACAGAAATTCAGTCCATAGTAAGTGGTTTATTTAACCTTTCTTTGCCTGAGCTTCTTCATCTATAAAATAGGGATAAATAATAGTACCTATTGCTCAGGATTGATATATGTATTAAATCATATCTGTAAAACACTTGGGACAGTGCCTCTTACATAATAAATATAAGTTTTCATCATTCCTACTCAAACTCTTTTTCATTATCCCATAGTGCTATGACTGAGGTTCAGCTCTCTTCATCTTTCACCTGGAAACATTACAATATACTCATAGCTACTTCCAAAGTCCTCCTTCCAACCCTACACTTCTCCAATCCAACATGCATATTGCTATAACTAAAACAGAAGTTGGATGTTGTCAGTAGATAATTCCCCAACACCAGCAAGATAAAGGAGAAACCCTTTAATACGACAGGCAAGGCCCAGACACTCTGAGCCTCCACACCTTTCATACTATGCTGTAGCCCTACTGAATTACTCACAGCTCATTGAAAACTCTAGCATATTATTTGATTCCTTAATTTTGTTCACACTCCAGCTTCTGCCTGACATATTTTCTCCTCCCAACCCCATCCTTATCTCAGCACACCTAGAAAGTTCCTAGTCATTTCTAAAAACTGAGTTCATATGTCATTTTCCTATAGAGAATGTCCTGCTTCCTCCCTCCCCCACATCGTCTACCTAATTTGGAAATAGAATTAACCACTTTTGTACCACAACATACTCCATACACAGTACTTACCTTAGACTTTGCAAACTAGGGCTCCTATGCTAAGCCCAGTACTCTATAAGGTCCTACTCTGTCTTTCATCCATCTGACTGTGACCTTCTCCATGGGGCAAGGTATCAGGGGAAAAGTACAAGGACGTGAGCACCCGAAGTCTATGTCTCCCCACCTTCTAAACCCAATAGCTGGGATCCTATTATTTCCTGCCCAATGGCTCTGAGCCCTCTTCCAGGGCTTACAAAGGCCTATTCCCTGGCGTAACTCCCAAGTGTAGACCATGACACCAGTATACTCACCCGTTGGCTATAGGTATCACCAAGGGGCAGATATCTGGAGTAAGGGCTCCAAGAGTCTGGAGGCAGGTAAATTATGAATGGGGCTTGGACATGGAGTTTGAAGTGTTCACACAGGCATGCAAGGTTCTTCCCGGTATAGGATAAAGCCAGAAATGGGAAGAGAACGGGATTGGGAGAATCATCTGTACTCTTGTCTGAAAATGTTAAAAGCAGGCCTATGTAATTTCTGTCTACAAAGCTTTAGTGTTAACCATTTAACGTTATGAATAGTTCTACAGTGTGCAAGAGCTAATATAGTCTTATCTCATTTACTCTTCACTGAAATAAAAAGAAAAATCAAAGCACAGTGGATTCTCATTATTCATAGTAGTTATGTTCCATAAAGTTGCTTGGAACTCTGAGTTAGTGAATAAACCATTGCTCCTAGGGGAGAAACAGGGTTAGGTTCCTGTAAGCCTCTGGTCACAATATTTTCATCAACCAGTGAATACATAACTTTGTTTTATGTGTGTTTCTGTTTAAAGACCCCTTTTAAAATATATATTGGCGGTTCAGTAACATTGAACTCACAGCCAACGGCACTATAACTCACACCTGAATGAAGCTTATCTAACACACGTATCTTGTCTGTTAGTACATTATAGCCTTTTTGTATTTAGAGGCAGTAGACAGCCCTTACATTTCACAAAAATGTAAAAAACATGGCACTAAATAGACCACAAAAAGACACATCTACAGTATGAGAGCTGAAACAATGAGGCAGGGTGTCATCTTGCTTTACTTCAGCAGGGAGCATGTAGGTTGGGCAATTCACATTTTTGTCACTCTGTGTATGTTTGCAAATGACTTGCAAAACTGCTGCGAGTATTAATTTGGGGGTTACAATAAATTTAACTAGTAGGCAAAGTCACAAATACAGAATCTGCAAATAATGAGGACTGAATGAAACTGGGAGTCCTGGATCTCCTTCCTGGGGATTCACCCCACCATGGCCCAAGATCCTGGGATGTATGGAGTCCAGAAAGGAAGACAGTCCTGCTTCCATACCCAAAAGGAACAGAGCCTTGAATCATTGGCTCATACAGTCTACATGTATTTACTAAGTGCCTGTTATGAGCCAGACTGTGCTAAGTACCAGTGACTGAGAGAGTTTGTTCTGATGAAAGACTTAGACGAATGGAGGAGACAGACTTTAACAATAACATTAGTAAATATGTAATGACAAACTGAGAGAAATGCTCCAGAGAAAAGAAACATGGTTCTATAGGAGCTTTTACAAAGTACCCTGTGACTGGGGATGTCACAGACACAGCGGGTGGCCTGCACAACAGCCTCTTCTCTATCTTCCTAGCTGGTAGAGTTGTCATTCTGTCTGTGCCCCTCCATGGGAATCAGGAGGGGGATTCTAGAGTGAGCTCAAGTACAAGTCCTTAATGGTTTATGTCAACAAGTATGATTCTCCTTCTAGCAATTACTGCAAATATGCAATATGCATATATTCATGTAGGGCAAGAGACATGAAGATAAGACTACTGGGGTCAGAAGGACCTTCAAGATGGTAAGACATGGAGATCACCTTCCTCCCCACAAATACATAAAAAACACGTCTACATGTGGAACAACTCCTACAGAACATCTACTGAATGCTGGCAGAAGACCTCAGACTTCCCAAAAGTTTTATTTTTCTTTCTTTTTTTTCCTCCCTTTCCTCCGAGCCGTGTGGCTGACAGGGTCTTGGTGCTCCAGCCGGGTGTCAGGCCTGAGCCTCTGAGGTGGGAGAGCCAAGATCAGGACATTGGATCAGCAGAGACATCCTGGCCCCATGTAGTATCAATTGGCAAGAGCTCTCTCAGAGATCTCCGTCTCAACGCTAAGACCCAGCTCCACTCAACGACTAGCAAGCTCTAGTGCTGGACACCCATGCCAAACAACTAGCAAGACAGGAACACAACCACACCCATTAGCAGAGAGGCTGCCTAAGATTGTAATAAGTTCACAGACACACCACCAGACATGGTCCTGACCACCAGAAAGACAAGATCCAGCCTCAGCCACCAGAACACAGGCACCAGTCCCCTCAACCAGGAAGCCTACACAACTCACTGAACCAAACTTACCCACTGGGGTCAGACACCAAAACCAACAGGAACTACAAACCTACAGCTTGCGAAAAGGAGACCCCAGACACAGTAAGTTAAGTAAAATGAGAAGACAGAGAAATACTCAGCAGTTGAAAGAGCAAGGTAAAAACCCATCAAACAAATGAAGAGAAAATAGGCAATCTACCTGAAAAAGAATTCAGAGTAATAATAGTAAAGATGATCCAAAAATCTTGGAAATAAAATGGAGAAAATAGAAGAAAGTTTTAACAAGGACCTAGAAGAACTAAAAAGCAAACAAGCAATGATGAAAAACACAATAAATGAAATTAGAAATTCTCTACAAGGAATCAGTAGCAGAATAACTGAGGCAGAGAATGGATAAGTGACCTGGAAGATAAAATAGTGGAAATAACTACCACAGAGCAGAATAAAGAAAAAAGAAAGAAAAGGATGGAGGACAGTCTCAGAGACCTCTGGGACAACATTAAACACACCAACATTTGAATTATAGAGGTCGCAGAAGAAGAAGAGAAAAAGAAGGAGACTGAGAAAATATTTGAAGAGATTATAGTTGGAAACTTCCTTAATATGGGAGAGAAATAGTCAATCAAGTATAGGAAGCACAGAGAGTCCCATACATGATAAATCCAAGGAGAAACACACCGAGATACATATTAATCAAACTATCAAAAATAAAATACAAAGAAAAAATATTAAAAAATATTAAAAGCAGCAGGGAAAAGCAACAAATAACATACAAGGGAATCCCCATAAGGTTAACGCTGATCTTTCAGCAGAACAAATGAATCCCCATAAGGTTAACGCTGATCTTTCAGCAGAAACTCTGCAAACCAGAAGGGAGTCGCAGGACATATTTAAACTGATGAAAAGGAAAAACCTACAACCAAGATTACTCTATCCAGAAAGGATCTCATTCAGATTCCACAGAGAAATTAAAACCTTTACAGACAAGCAAAAGCTAAGAGAATTCAGCACCACCAAACCAGCTGTACAACAAATGCTAAAGGAATTTCTCTAGCCAGGAAACACAAGAGAAGGAAAAGACCTACAATAACAAACACAAAACAAGTAAGAAAATGGTAATAGGAACATACATATAGTTACCTTAAATGTAAACGGATTAAATGCTCCAACCAGAAGACACAGACAGGCTGAATGGATACAACAACAAGTCCCATATATAAGCTGTCTACAAGAGACCCACTTCAGACCTAGGGACACATACAACTGAAAATGAGGGGATGGAAAAAGATATTCCATGCAAATGGAAATCAAAGGAAAGCTGGAGTAGCAATTCTCATATCAGACAAAAGATATTTATAGGACATTCCATCAAAAAACAACAGAATACACTTTCTTCTCAAGTGCTCATGGAACATTCTCCAGGATAGGTCATATCTTGGGTCACAAATCAAGCATTGGTAAATTTAGGAAAATGGACATTGTATCACGTATCTTTTCTGACCACAATGCTATATGACTAGATAACAATTTCAGGAAAAAATATGTAAAAAACACAAACACATGGAGGCTAAACAATACACTACTTAATAACCAAAAGATCACTGAAGAAATCAAAGAGGAAATAAAAAATACCTAGAAGCAAATGACAACGAAACACAATGATCCAAAACCTATGGGATGCAGCAAAAGCAGTTCTAAGATGGAAGTTTATAGCAATACAATCCTACCTTCAGAAACAAAAAAAATCTCAAATAAACAATCTAACCTTACACCCAAAGGAACTAGAGAAAGAAGAAAAAACAAAACCCCAAATTAGTAGAAAGAGTCGTAAAATCATAAAGATCAGAGGACCAGATGGCTTCACAGGCGAATTCTATCAAACATTTAGAGAAGAGCTAACACCTATCCTTCTCAAACTCTTCCAAAATACAGCAGAGGGAGGAACACTCCCAAACTCATTCTACGAGGCACCATGACCCTGATACCAAAACCAAACAAAGAAAACTGGCCAGCTACATGTAAAAGAATGAAATTAGAAAACTCCTTGGGGCTTCCCTGGTGGCAGAGTGGTTGAGAGTCTGCCTGCCGATGCAGGGGATACGGGTTCATGCCCCGGTCCCAGAGGATCCCGCATGCCACGGAGTGGCTGGGCCCGTGAGCCATGGCTGCTGAGCCTGCGCATCCAGAGCCTGTGCTCTGCAACGGGAGAGGCCACAACCGTGAGAGGCCCGGGTACCGCAAAAAAAAAAAAAAAAAAAGAAAGAAAACTCCTTAACTCCATACACAAAAATAAACTCAAAATGGATTAAAGACCTAAATGTAAGGCCAGACACTATCAAACTCTTATAGGAAAACATAGGCAGAAAACTCTATGACATAAATCACAGCAAGATCCTTTTTGACACACCTCCTAGAGAAATGGAAATAAAAACAAAAATAAACAAATGGGACCTAATGAAACTTAAAAGCTTTTGCACAGCAAAGGAAAATATAAACAAGACGAAAAGACAACCCTCAGAATGGGAGAAAATAGTTGCAAATGAAGCAACTGACAAAGGATTAATCTCCAAAATATACAAGCAGCTCATGCAGCTCAATATCAAAAATCAAACAACCCAATCCAGAAATGGGCAGAAGACCTAAATAGACATTTCTCCAAAGAAGATATACAGATTGCCAACAAACACATGAAAGGATGCTCAACATCACTAATCATTAGAGAAATGCAAATCAAAATTGCAATGAGGTATCACCTCACACCAGTCAGAATGGCCATCATCAAAAAATCTACAAAAAATAAATGCTGGAGAGGGTGTGGAGCACAGGGAACCCTCTTTCACTGTTGATGGGAATGTAAATTGATACAGTCACTATGGAGAACAGTATGGAGGTTCCTTAAAAAACTAAAAATAGAACTACCATACGACCCAGCAATCTCACTACTGGGCCAATACTCTGAGAAAACCATAATTCAGAAAGAATCACATACCACAATGTTCATTGCAGCTCTATCTATAATAGCCAGGACATGGAAGCAACCTAAGTGTCCACTGACAGATGAATGGATAAAGAAGATGTGGCACATGTATACAATGGAATATTACTCAGCCACAAAAAAGAAATGAAATTGAGTTATTTGTAGTGAGGTGGATGGACCTAGAGTCTGTCATACAGAGTGCAGTAAGTCAGAAAGAGGAAAACAAATACCATATGCTAACACATATATATGGAATGTAAAAAAAAAAATGTTTCTGATGAACCTAGGGTCAGGACAGGAATAAAGACGCAGACGTAGAGAATGGACTTGAGGACACGGGGAGGGGGAAGGGTAAGCTGAGACGAAGTGAGAGAGTGGCAGTGACATATATACACTACCAAATGTAAAACAGATAGCTAGTGGTAAGCAGCCGCATAGCACAGGGAGATCAGCTCGGTGCTTTGTGACCACCTAGAGGGGTGGGATAGGAAGGGTGGGAGGGAGACACAAGAGGGAGGGGATATGGGGATATATGTATACATATAGCTGTTTCACTTTGTTATATGGCAGCAACTAACACAACGTAAAGCAATTATACTCCAACAAAGATGGTTAAAAAAAAAATAAAATAAAGTTAGAGATTTAACCAAAAAAGAAAAAAAAGACTACTGGGGCCAAATGTGTGAAATACTTTCTTGCTTTTATACAGAGATATGTACCAAGAACCAGACCCTCTTCTTTCACTGTATATGTCCTATGGCAGACAACATGGAAGCATGAGGAAAGCTAAAATGACACAATGAAGATGGTAGAAAATATATGATGCCATCATTGAGGAGAATTAAGCAATCTTCGGGTCTCCCTTCCTCCTGCCACGAGGATAACCTCACATACCCCTTATATAAGATAATAATTTGGCTTCATTAATTAAGCCAAAGGCAGTTTCTCTACCTAATTCCAAATGACCATTCACATCTAAGTCTATTATGAGAATTTATAGCCCTAGAGATGTGGAACTTAATCCCCTATTTAACCTACACAAGAATGGGGGGAATGGTGGGGATTAGAGAAGACTTCTCTGGAAAAGTGATGGTTAAATTAACATCTAGTAATGAGAAGGTATCATGATGAAGGAATGTAGTAGGCCATATCCAGTCTAACTGAAACTTGAATAAACCCAGAAACACAACTAGTACAACCAGGAATTCCCTTTACGATTATAATGTAGGCCCTTGAATTCTGATGTTTGCTGCCCTCCCTTGCATCCAACCTAAAAGAGGCAGTGGGCCCTATTCAGTCATTCAACTCCCTGGGTTTCCCTCCTGCACAAGAGAAGGACCAGATCATTCATACTATCATGTAATTTTGACCTACATTTGCTAGATCACCATATAAACAAATGTAAGATACATATAAAGTGAAAATAACCTAAGCTGAGTTCAAATCTACATTTTGCCAATTCTCAAATCTGTGCTCTAGACTCCAGTAGGAAAGAGCCTTCTAGGAAGACAGCACAATACAAGCAAAGAACCTGTGGCAGAAGGAAACCTAATGTCTTTAAGAATCTGAAAGAGGGAGAGATTTGAGATGTGGAGTGACGTGAACAGTCTAGACAATGCAGGGTCCTGTAAGCCAAGTTAAGAATTTGTGTCATTAGCAATGGAAAGCCATTGAAAGGTTTTAAACAGGGGTAATACCAACAGGCTTGCATTTTGAAAATATTATTCTGGCCACAGTGTTGAGAAAGGAATGGAAGAGGGGAATAGTGGATACTGGTCATCAAGTTAGGAGGCTTCTACATTCATCCAGAAGGATGTTGGTAACTTGGACGAGGGAGATAACATGAGAAAGAGAAGTAGGCAGATTTGGGAGAAGTTTAGGTAGTAAAATCAAAAAGACTTCTTGATACACTGGATATGCAGCAGGGGAGGTGTGAAAAGTATCGACTCCTGGGCTTCTGACTTGTTTAACTAATGGATGATGGTACAATGCAGAGAAAAGAGAAAGGCTTGAAATATAGACCATGAGTTCAGTCTTAGACACATTGAATTTAAGGTGCTTTGGAAATGTCAAGTAGGTAAATGGAAATAATAATCGAGCTCAGAGGAGAGTTTTGGGCTGGAGATACAAGTTGGAAAATCATCTGTTCAGATATGACACTTGAGGCCATGAATCTGTATCAGTCACAATTTTTTGGTTGCAAGAATTAGAAATCCTCCTTGGCTAGCTTAAACAAACAAAAAATGTGATAATAAATAAAATAATTTAGTACAAGGAAATATGGTATAGCTCTCAAAAAAATGTTTACGTTTAAGAAGGGAAGTACCAGGCCAGCTCTGGGGACTGAGGCAGTGGAAATCAATGAACAGTAACTTCAGAGTTCACACCATTGGAATAATTCAGCCCCCAATTTTTTCCATCCTCTGACATTTGAGATAAATATTCCCAGAAGTGAAATTCTAATTTTCTGTTCAAGAAAGAGCAGGGAACTCTTACCAGTGGTCCCATTAAGACCACACACAACGGCTGTGGGGAGGTGCTTCCTCCCCACCAAAAAAAAAAAAAAAAAAAATGGGGGTGAGTTGGCACCAAAAGAAGGAGAAAGAGATATTGGATCAGTAAAATCAGAACAGTTCCACTAAAGATGTAGATGAGAGTGCTCAGTGAAAAGAGAGAAGAGGTTAGGTCCAAAGCTTGAGGAATTCCAACATTCAATGGCTAGAGAAAGGAAGAGGCAAAAGGCTGTGATCAGCAAAGTAGAGGGAAACCAGGAGGGAGTTGCTTCATCAGATCCAAGAGGGAGAATGTTTCAAGACGGATGGCATGCCATGAGTAATTAGATAAAAGGAGGACTGAAAACTGTCACTGGCTTTAGTGACAAAGAAGTCACAGGTGACTTTAATGAGAGCTGGTTTGGTGGCACGATGAGGCAGAAGCCAAAATGAGGAAAATGGAAGGTGAGGAAATGACAACCGTGTACATACACAAATTTCAAAAGTTAGATCTCGAAGGCGATGAGACGCTAGCAGCAAAGGATTTGAGTTGAAGGAGATTTTGTTCTCAAAAAAAAAATGTTTTAATGCTTAAATCTGGATGAGAAGGCTAGAGCTGAGCAATCACAGCTAAACATGTAAGCTTGAAAGGGGATAATTATGGAGTGTTCTGAGGATAGGAAGCCCTGGCCTGTGCCAGGAGAAAGAACACCTCCTAATACCAAAGGGGGAGAGGAGAGGAGGAGCTGAGGAAGTGGGGTCTGGAAGTGCCACAGTGAGGACCTTAGGAGGTGCTCACCTAATGCTCCTAATTGATCTGGGATGTCCTCTGTGGAGGGTCGGGGCAGAGTTCCAAGTCTTTCCACAGGCCGTCTGTGGAATTTCAAAAGAGAATGAGTCCATTCCTGGAAATTAACCTCAGCCAAGAATGACCAAGGCTTGGATTCCCAAGGCTTTGAGAGCCCCATATCCACCACATCCTGGGCATCAGCCAAGTGAGGAATGCTGTGTCAGAGATGATTCAGTGTCTGCCCTTACACACCCGGTCTCCACTCTTCTTTACTCTTAGGAGACTCTCATCCCCTAGATTAAAAACAATTTTCCTTTTCATCCTCTGAAAAGCAAAATGTCTCAGTACGTCTCCTTTAGCAGATAGTCAAGCTACACACCATCCTCTCAGATGGTCATGCAGCAGAGGCATCCCCATAGACTTCTGATCATATTCTTTATCCTGCTGCCCTACCAAACTGTATCAACCCTTCTTGCCTCCTTAGTATGGGAAGTTAAATTGGGGCAGGGAGAGTGGGACTATGGCCACCTTTGGGGAAAGGGAGCTACCTTCCATGCCTAAAAAACAATATACTCTCCCCAGGGTAACAAAGTCATTTTTC
The DNA here is from genome assembly GCF_002837175.3 of Physeter macrocephalus. Taxonomy (NCBI): domain Eukaryota; kingdom Metazoa; phylum Chordata; class Mammalia; order Artiodactyla; family Physeteridae; genus Physeter; species Physeter macrocephalus. The sequence goes on from NC_041221.1 coordinate 116,125,254, forward strand.
AGCCCTTCTCCAACAGATCACCAGTTACATTGTCAGCAGAACATCCATTTAGACATGTCTTTTGTTTTCCCCTTCTAGGCAGGAACTAAGTCTTCCTGTCTTTCCATCTGCAGGGATGTCTGCCACATAGCAGGTCCAAAGAAACTCCTATTCCATTCAACTGATAGTGCATGGACAGGGACACAAGTTCTTATTCAAGAACTATCCTGCCTCCCAGCTACAGGAGATCCTTAGTTTAAGAAATGTTCTAGAGTCCTTTGTTGAGGTGGTCTACAATAGAATACAATTCTGAGCAAGATATTTAGAGGACTCAATAAAATCCAGCCTTTCTGCTCAGCCTTCTAAAGCTATCATATGCTAAATTTCAGTATCAGATCTTGGCCTAGCACAAGTATATTTTAGCTTTCTTTTTTCCTGCTAAAAGGTAAAGAAATATCTTCCTTTTTCACTGGTAATAAACTGACCCCCAATCTCTCTAGGAAATTATGCATTTCTATTTTAAGTGTGTAGGGAGTGCCAGCCACCTGTTACGAGACCAGCCACAGCTATGTGGTCTCCCCTATGTTTCAGCATCACATTGCTTCCCCATCACATTGCACAGCCCAGTTACTGCCTGAAGGAGAGCAACCCCACTGAATAACAGCTTGGCATGTCGCCATGCTTGTCCCTAAAAGGCCCACTGTCTCCATGAAAGCTGTTACTCCCTGTTAGCCCAGGTTATCAGACTCTGTTAATAATTTTAAACAATGGAAACCCCAAATAGGGATTACAGTCCTTAGAGCTAATTCAGTCTTCACAGTTGCTAGATTATTTATTTTTAGCCCTGCTTCATTCTCTAGCTCAGGCACAATGATCTTTGTAAAATGTCTTAAGAACCTCACAGTAAATAAAAATGATAAATGTTGACCTTCATGGTCTCTTTCCAACCTTAAAAAATATATGATTCATTTCCTCTCAAGACTTCACATTTTCAAGGTCCAAGAAGGCTTAAGTAACAAACCAAAGTAAAGAGCAGGTAATGGGCCCTGATAAATGTCCTGAACTGAAAGAGCAGCCAAAAGGAAAAAAAAGTAAGAAAATTTAATAAAGCTGCAAATATATTTATAGTTGTCATCAGAGATGGTAGGAAGCCTCAAAAACTGCCCTTGAGAACAACTCAAAACTTAGCAGGTTGTTAACATAAGCAGATACCATTTCTTGCCTTCCGTAAACTGTTCTTTCAGAAAGTCAGTGGTTTTAACTTCACTATTCCAAGCTTCAAGATGAGGCACTAGGCAGCCAGCTGGCCCCAACACACTGTACTATCAAGACCTGGGTTTGCTAAAGGTGTACAGATTGTTAGCAGCCAAAGGGTGAATTTATATTCTGGCCAAACATTCAGCCTGGCAATAAGAAATGTATTTTCATCTCTTCCCAGCACAAAAGGAAGTTTTACCGAGAAACTGGGCAAAACAGAAAATCAAATCTATTTTTAGCTCCTGGACTCTCCTCCCACAGACTCTGCATCTTCCCTCCAGCCATCTTCCTGGCCTACCTTCCTCTTAGATATTCTGGGACCACTTCCATAGCTACCATTTTCATTCTACCTTTTTGTGTCTACTGAAAATAAAATTGCCCGAGGCATGGAACAATTCCTCTGAAATTCCCACAGCATCCTTTCTTTGCTGTTCTTCCTGCTTCCATTTTCCTGAACCTCTTACACTCAAAATCTATACCTAATACCACAGATATGGGGACATCTTTTAGTCTTTGCCCTTCAACTTCCTCCATCATCATGTTTTTTTGTATACAGACTACTTAAAATACTCACTAATGGGAACCTCTTATGGAACTCAATAAAACTAGTAAAATTATCCACTGTTTACACTAAGTTTTCCCACCCAAAGCCTGGTGGGATATAGGATGGGAGAATATTTGCCCTTTTTGTCCCTTGTCAGATCAAGAATGAAATCACAGGCTTACTAACCAGTCCTTTAGTAGGCTGATCTGTGTTCTTTGTTTAGAATCATCATTATGACACCCAGAACACTGAGTCATTTTTCTTTCATAATTTTTATTTAAAGAGCTAGAAAAATACATAGTGATTTTCATTTGGCAACTGATAGAAATGACTAATATTATAAATTCTATGTATTTTTGTTTCAATAAAGCAGACAGTTCTCTTGCTGTTTTTTGATACAGTACATACTCAAAGGGCTAATGAGCTTGATGTTTAATCCACTGACATCATCTAGTTTGGCTTTTTTAATCATTTTGTATATGTCTTTGGGCCAGGGAGAGCATGATTTTCTATTTTCCAGGTTTTTAAAGTTCTGTTTCCCTAAAGCACTAAAGAGTCAATAACTTAGAAGGGAAAAGTTTGCCACAGAATCTTACTAATGAAGAGGATCTCAGCTGTTTCCAGAATGTTGTTTACAGTGCGATACATCAGGGTAAGTATTCCACTTCTCAGTAAGTACGTAAACAGAGCCTAGCCTTATTATCCTAAAAAACAGCATTCTATATTTCCCTCTTTCTGTTTCCAGACTTCAGTGTGTAATGACATTGTATACAAATCTGCCCTTTTCTCATGAGGCCAATTTCCTCCCTATTAATTAACCTCAACACTAATTAGGTTATTTAAGACCTAACTGTAGAGTTTACAGAAAATAACAACATATCCAATATGTCAGTAATCAAAGCCAAACAAGATTGGGAAGATGCCAGGGATCAAAACTCATCAGTTGATTCAGAGACAAGGAGAAAAGGGTGCTGTAACTTCAAAACCTTTGCGTGATAGTGTTAGCAGGCGCTTGCTTATTTTTAAGAGACATTTCAGAAGGAATCATGGGAAGAATAAACTGAAGGAGGATGTCGCAGCCATAAGCCAGTGCCACTCCACCTTGATCCTTCAATCCATCTGCCCTCCGCCCTTCACCCTTCCCAAATCACAGAACCCATGAGGCAGGTGGAATTGTCTAGCTTACCAGAAATACCTCATTTGCCCAGACCAAGAAAGAGAAAAGACAACTGCTTCTCATGTTTACTGAGTATCCAATCGATCGTGGTGCAGATTTTAAAGAAATTCCTTCCCTTGGTGAGACATAAAGCATGATGTCTAAGCAGGTTTATATGATAATTCAGGTGGTATTACCTAATAATCCTGGGGTTGGCTTGCCTTCTCATTTCCAGTACAGGATAGGATAGGGTAGGGAACTATAGAAACTACATTTCAAATCCCACCCTCTTTGAACCTTTTGCCAAAAAAAAAAAAAAAAAAGTTCCCTGTACCACCATCTACCCCCAGATATCAATGCTAATCAATTCCAAGTGCTTACTTATCACTCTGCTAAGATCCGTGAGCCAAACAGGAATAGTATAAAATATGGTCCCTACTGGCCCTGACTGGGCATTATAGGGGAGTGGTGTGCTACCCTATACCCTTGGTTTCGGCCTGCTCCCCTGTTTCTAATATCCCTAGGGCATTCCTTCTCGGTTGCTTCCTCTAACATCACGCAGCCACAACTACTGATTATTCAGAGGAGTTCAGCACACACAAGTCAGATGCGTGGCCAGAGAGTGAGGAGATTTCACACAAGTCATATTCCACTGAAGTATCACAATGCTTACACTTTCACATTGTACGGTCAGCACAGCTCAGATTTAATTAAAGCACTCAATTGCACCATTACCATTTTTGGTGACAGCTCAGGTGTAGATATATTAAGCATAATTCTTTCCAGGCACTGCTTGTCAGCACTCTCCTTAAATGCCCTTTTGTCTTCTGTAGCCTCATTCTAAAGCCCTGAACTTTTAGCTTATAAATGATTAGTACCTACACACTTCCACTTCCAATTCACAAGTTAAATTACCATCTTTAGCCTTTTCTGGATTTCTCAGGAGTAATAGGTCTCTTCCATTGGACCATAATTCTTCCCCCTTTTAACTTTAATCAAAACTGCAATTGACATCCCAACCTCATTCCTCACAGCTGACTTCTCTATAGCTCCTCTCTCACTGGCCTGGACATAAGTTTTCTCTCTCTCCACAGATGCTGGACACTGCATCCTATTTTCTCCACACCAGCCTCTTACTGAACAGTTCCCAGCTTCTTCCTCCAAACTCTAGTTTCTCTGTTTGCTGTTGGAATCCTTTTCTCCCATTCATTCATTCAACAACTGTTTATTGAGCACCAGCTATGTGCCAGGAACTGTTCTGGGGGCTTGAGGTACATCAGTGAACAAAACAGATTAAGATCCCTGCCTTTGCAGGGCTTACATTCCAGGAGGTAGAGACAAAGAAATTAAAAAATAAGCATCCTACTTAACTGTCACTAGGTTATGGTTAATACCTTAGAAAAAGAAAAAGTAGATCAGGGCAAAAAGAACAGGAGTGTGGTGGGGGTAACTTCATGGAGGAAGACTTGAACTTGACAAGGGAGTTAGTTAAGTAGATTTCTTGGGGAAGAACATCCAAGAAGGAAAAACAGCCAGCTCAACCAAAGGCTCTCAGGCAGAAGGGGAGGCCTTGCCTGGAACATTCAACAAACAATGTGGTGGCCAGTGTGGCCAGAGCAGTGTGGGTGAGGGGAAGAGGTGCGATCAATGACCCCCCCTCCCTTGAATATCACCTGCCCGTCTCTACTTGCTGATGAACTCAGTGTCTCAGACTCAAAGCAGAATCACATCTCTTTAAACCCTCACAATATGCATCTGTGTATAGGGAGTTCTCATACATTTAAAAAAGTAGTTGCTCCAAGTTAAGAAAAAAAATCTTGACACAGACTACTTTGCATCACCTGCTCCAGATGTGGGCTATCTTCTTAAAATTACAACACTCAACATTTCTGGGGAGTATGAAATATCCTTCCTCTGAACGAGCAGAGTATTTGTCCCATAGTTTGCACTAGGAGAAGGCAGAGCCTGGGTGGGAAACGCGTGAAGAAAATGAGTGAGCCACCAGGCAAGAGAGATGAGGGGCAAAGCGATTTTCCTCTCCCACTGAAATGACTCAGCCCTTCTCTACCCCTTCCAGACACCCCTAACAAGTTTGTACAGTCCACAAACGTTAGAAAGATTGCAAGCATCTTGTAGTAGACAGTGTTGAGAACATTTGCATGAGTGTTCTTTTAAAAAAATATTTATTAATGCACTAAGCAAATATTTATCACATTATCCTGTGCTGACAAAGATAAGCAAAACATGGCCCTGAACCTGAGGAACTCACAGTCTCTCTAGGGTGAAAAATCAACACATAAGCAGAACATAAATTAATACATCCTCTTACCTTTATGTGCAGGAGTTCTAAATCAGGGTGCTCTTTAGACTTCACCTCTGTAGATGTTGTTAAGCATACACCCTGATCCCATCATGGAACCTCTAACCCATTCTTTTTTAATCTTCACTGCATGCACTGTGGAATCACCTGAAGAGTCTTTAATATAAGACTGCCTGGGTCCCAGCCCAGAAATTCTCTTTTAATTGTTCTGGGATGTAGCATGAGCATAAGAATTTTTAAGCTCCCTATGTGATTCTAATGTTTAGCCAAGGTTGAAAACCACTTGTGAGCCTGAATAATTGTCCAAAGATATCCAAGTCATAATTCCCAAAACCTGTGAGTCAGTCAGTAGTAAGAGAGGTAATGATGGAAGAAAGAGGTTAGACTGCTACAAGGAGGGGCCATGAGCTAAGGAATAGAGGTGGCCTGTAAAAGCTGGAAAAGGCATGGAAACAGATTGTCTCCTGAATCCTACAGAGGGAATGCAGCCTTACTGACACCTTGATTTTAGACTTCATAAATGTAAAAGAAAAAGATTTTGTTGTTTTTAAGCCATTAAGTTTGTGGTAATTTGTTATGGCAGCAATAGGGAATGAATGTATCACTGCTCTAACCCAGTAGGGTCTGGAATGGAATCCAGGTATTGGATATTCATGTATGTGTGTGTATTTTAAGTTCCCCAGGTAAATCAAAATGTATGTTCCCATTTTAAAACTACCGAGGGAAGAATAATATCTCTCCCATCTCCTTCCTGTCCCCCACTGGTGTGCTAGTAAAAGATGGACACACAAGTTTAGGAGGGAGGGAGGAGCATGGTAGGATGGGGAGCACTGATTTGTAGAGTCTACCTCTGTCTCTGATATAAATACTCCCACCGTGACTGAGTTCAAGCTTAAGAGCTCACTTCCAAATTTCCTGAAAATTTAACAATGGTCTCTCAGAAACTGGTACAAACTGGCCTCGGTATATCACAGAAAATCACAGGTAGAGCACTGGGGAAAAGACAGAGCAGATCTCAAGGCCTGCTTGATCTGAGCCCATCTGAGGCCCAACCTGCTTGAGAAAAAGGAACCCTCCAGAGGGAGTAGCCTAGCTCACTAGAGTTTACTGGAGTTTAAGTTTAAAATTCAGCTAACAATAAGGTGACACTATCACTCATTCAACAAATATTTTATTCAGCTCCCATTCTTCTAGGCATTGTTCTGGACACTAAGGACACAGCATTTAACAACATATCCATTTTCCTTCAAACATGCAATACATATTTTTCAAGACCTACTCTGTACCAAGCACTACCCAAGCTCTGGGGATATATATAGTATTAAAAAATAATTTTTAAAAAATTTTACTTCATGGAGTTTCATTCCAGTGGATAAAGAGTTTATAAACACAAATGTAAGATGTAAGAACATCAGAGGTTTATAGCTATGGAGAAAATGAAACTGAGAAAAGCCATAGGGAGTATGGAGGGAAGGTCAAGATTTTTAAACACAGGATCATGGAAGAACTTCTGAAGAGGTAACATTTGAATAATGACATAAAAGTAGTAAGGGAGCAAGCCCTGAAGACATGTGAGGAAAGAGCACCTCAGCAAGGGGGAGCAGGGTTCCCTGGTGGCACTGTGGTTAAGAATCCACCTGCCAATGCAGGGGACACAAATTTGAGCCCTGGTCTGGGAAGATCCCACATGCCACGGAGCAACTAAGCCCGGGTGCCACAACTACTGAGCCCACGTGCCACAACTACTGAAGCCCGCATGCCTAGAGCCCGTGCTCTGCAACAGACAAGCCACCACAATGAGAAGCCCGCGCACTGCAATGAAGAGTAGCCCCCGCTCACCACAACTGGAGAAAGCCCACGCAGCAATGAAGACCCAATGCAGCCAAAAATAAATAAATTAATTAATTAATTAATTAATTTTAAAAAAGAAGAGGAAGCAGCATATACAAATGTCATAAGGTAGTAGTGTACCTGGAGAATCCCATTTGGGAGCAAAATGATCAGAGAGAAGAGCAATAACACCATGGAGTCAGAGAGGTAACAGAGGCCAGACCACGGGTCCTTCTAGCCCTAAGAAATGTGGATTTTATTCTAAGTGCCACAGACAGCCACTGGAAGGTTTTAACCTATCTGAGTCTTTATATTTAAAGTAGGCTTCTTCATTATGCAGAACAATATGGAGGTTCCTTTAAAAATAGAGAAATTGAGGGGCTTCCCTGGTGGTGCAGTGGTTGCGCGTCCGCCTGCCGATGCAGGGGAACCGGGTTCGCGCCCCGGTCTGGGAGGATCCCACATGCCGCGGAGCGGCTGGGCCCGTGAGCCATGGCCGCTGAGCCTGTGCGTCCGGAGCCTGTGCTCCACAACGGGAGAGGCCACAACAGAGGGAGGCCCGCATACCACAAAAAAAATAATAATAATAAAAAAAATAAATAAATAAATAGAGAAATTGAGACAGATGTAGAGAACAAATGTATGCACACCAAGTGGGGAAAGTGGCAGGGGGGTGAGGGGGTGGTGGGATGAAATGGGAGCTTGGGATTGACATGTATACACTGATGTATATAAAATGGATAACTAATAAGAACCTGCTGTATAAAAATATAAATAAAATTCAAATATTGAAAAAAAATTTAAAAAGTTACCATATGATCCTGGGAGCCCACTCCTAGGCATATATCCAGAGAAAACTATAATTCGAAAAGACACATGCACTCCAATGTTCACTGCAGCACTATTTACAATAGCCA
>NC_041221.1:116133336-116146022 GCF_002837175.3 Physeter macrocephalus
AAAAAAAATGAAATAGTGCCATTTGCAGCAACATGGATGGACCTAGAGATTATCATACTAAGTGAAGTACATCAGACAAAGACAAATACCATATGATACCGCTTATATATGGAATCTAAAATATGACACAAATAAGCTTATTTATGAAACAGAAACAGATTCACAGACATAGAAAACAAACTTATGGTTACCAAAGGGGAAAGGGGGTGGGGGAAAGGATAAATTAGGAAGTTGTGATTAGCAAATACAAACTACTATACATAAAATAGGTAAACAACAAGGACCTACTGTATACCACAGGAAACTATATTCAATATCTTGTAATAACCTAATGAAAAAGAATCTGAAAAAGAGTAGATATATAGAGAGATATATATGTATAACTGAATCACTTTGCTGTATACCTGAAACTAACACAACATTGTAAATCAACTATACTTCAATTGAAAAACAGTTATCTTTTAAATAAAATATTTTATTTTACCTTCATTTATTCCTTCTCCAATATGCTTCCTTTCTTTATGTAGATCCAAATTTCTGTCCCATATCATTTTTCTTCTCCCTGAAGAACAATCTTTTATCATTTTTTGTAAGGCAGTTCTACTGGCAATGAATTCCCTAGGTTTTTGTTTGAGAAAGTCTATATGTTTTTCAATTTTGAAGGGTATTTTGGTTGGATATAGAATTCTAGGTTGGTGAGGGTTTCTCTTTCAACACTTTAAATATTTCACTTTGTTCTCTTCTTATTTTCATGGTTTCTTATCCTTGTTTTTCCATAGGTAAGGTAAATTTTGTTTTTTTGTTTTTTAACTCTTGTTAAAAACCTTCTCTTTGTTTTGGATTTTCTGTAATTCAAATATAATATGCCAAGGTCAGGGTTTGCTTTTTGTTTGGGTTTTTTTTTGGGGGGGGGGGTTTGGTCTGTTTGTTTTTGGTATTATCCTGCTTAGTGTTCTCTGAGCTCCTGGATCTGTAATTTGATATATGTCATTAATTTGGGAAGGTCACAATCATCATTCCTTCAAATATTTCTTCTGCTACTTTCTTCTCCTTTGTTAGTCTAATTGTATATGTTACACTTTTGAAATTGTCTCACAGTTCTTTAATGTTCTAATTTTTTTCATTTTTCCTTTTACATTTCACTTTGGGAAGTCTCTATTGTCCTATATTTAATGTCACTGATTCTTTCATTGGCCATGTTGAGTCCACTGATGAGCCCATCAAAGGAATTTTTCATTTCTGTTTTGATGTCTAGCATTTCCTTTTGATACTTTCTTAGAGTTTCCATCTCTGTTATGTTACCCATTTGTTTTGCATGTTGTCTACTGTTTCCATTAGAGCCCTTAACACATCAATCAGAGCTATTTTAAATCCTCTGTTTAATAATTCCAACACCTGTGTCATATCTGAGTCTGGTTCTGATGATGGCTTTGTCTCTTCAGACTGTTTTTTCTTGCCTTTTGGCATGCCTTGTAATTTTTGTTGAAAGTTTCACATGTATCAGGTAATAGGAACTGAGGTATTTAGGCCTTCAGTGTGAGTGTTTATGTTAATCTGGCTATGTGTTGTGCTATGTTTAATATTTGCTGTAGTTATCAGTACCAGAAGCTTCAAATTCTTCCTGTGTCCTTGTTTTTAATCTCTCCCCTTGACTTTCACTTCACTAAGTATTCTCCTCCCTGCAAAGAGTCTGTGTCTTGTAGCTCTTTCGACTATAATTGACTTATCATACTAGATCCTTATTGATGTGGTAAAGTGTAAGAAAGGTGGAGTGTCCTATAATCTTCCAATTAAACCTCACTAATCTTCTGGTTGATATGCATATTCAAGCTGTGAGCTTCAAAGTGTTTCTCCACAGTTTCTTTTTCTTCCTGACCCTGTCAACTATGTCTGCCCTGACCCCCACCCCCACCCTAACTTCAGGCAAGACAAGGAGGCTAGAGGGAGCTGGAGTGAAAGGAATGCCTTTTCCCCAGCTGGGATATGGTAAGCCTTTTCCCCTAGAGAGTGTCCCTTGGCTATAGAGGAAGCTCTGTGAATATTTCACAATAATCACTCTTCCCTTCTCTGTCAGATCTTTACCATGAGAACCTGGTGGGGTTCCTGGACATAAAGCTCCTAAAATGTGGTCCCCCAGGTGTTTCTCACTCTCAAATTTGTCCACACTTAGCCTTTAGCAATTAATCAAAATTACCACTTAAGTGTTCCTTCCAGTCTATGGCTCCAGCAGCTTCTGCTCAAGGTAAACAGATCTTGTTTATAGCTCTCCAGATGCACCTGTCTCTCCAAATTTCATGGTAGTGGTCTGTCCTGAGACCCCAGTTCTCTGATGGGTCAAAAAAAACTCATTAGTTTTCAGTGACTAGCTTTTCCTTTATGTAAGGATGAAAGTGATGACTTTCAAGATTTTTACACATCAGAGTGAAGCTGGAAGTCCATTAGAAGATTTTAAGCACAGGAGTGATGCTGTATGCTTTATGTTTTCAAAAGATCACTCTGTGCATTACATCTCCCTTGAAGACCTCAAGAGGAAGTAGGCTGGGCCAAGGTAGTTTTCAGATATTTCAGATTTCCTTAACAAACACCATCTTAACTGCAACCCAACACATAAAATAAATGGAAGAAGAGCATGCAATGTACACTTCAATTCCATCTGAGAACATATGGAATGTTCCATAGAGAAGGTAATCTGGGGGCATGAAGATTTATCCCTCCCTGGTGATTTCTTCAAAATACCTTGTCCATGTTTCCATGACCTCAGGTCAAAACACCTTCATGATAGTGCCCCATAGCAATGTGGTTTGTTTGTGTCAGTAAACCCCCTCCACTCTCTTTCCCCTGCTCATGACATTATTGGTACCATCTCCATTTATTTGCTTTTCATAATTTGTTCCATCCTCTTACTGGAATGCCCATATCTTGCCCAACCTCCAGAGTCCTACTCATGTGTCACAAAGCCAATAAAGCTTTCTCTAACTAGAACCACTTTCTATGTCTTTCCTCCTCCTTAAATCCCTATTATATACACAATTAATTCCAAAGAATGTAGCTTTGGTTTATTCTTAATTGGACTAAGTTTTAAATTTCTTTGATTATCCTAGAAGTCCTAGCACAGTGTGAACACATTGGATGCAAAATAATTCCTTGTTAATTGAGAAAGGAATTGATAGCAATTAGCTTTGGTGGGCTAGTGGTTTTGCAGGCTGGTGAAATTTATAACAGGGTCATAAGTAATTGGGATAATGGAATGAAAATTTACCTGCAAAGGTCAATTCAATTACTAATAAAAAAGATTATTCTTTGAATGTGCTGTGTATATGTGTGTTTATGTGTCTCTCTATATGCAGACATATTTTCCTTTCTTAATAAGGAAAATAAAGATAAGTGTAATGTCCCTGTCCTATAGGCTTTACCTGTTCTACATTTTAATTTATGATAGAACTGACCCGTTCTAAGAATGGAAGTCCTGAAGCAGCATTATATAAATTACAAAATAATGGAATCTGAGAGCTAGAAAGGATGAGAGAGTTCATCTGGTCCAATCTTCTTACTTGAAAAAGGAAAAACAGAGTTCAAAAGAGATTAAGGAACTCATCCAAGATCAAAGTGCCAACGTCTGGAATTCAAGTTCTCTCAATAGTACTCCAGAAACAATTCATCATCAGCAAGAGCTAAGTATACCAGAGGCCTAAGGTGGATATGACAATGTGATATTGGAGTACAGGTGTCCACCTTTTTCTCTGAGTTCTTGCTGAAATGAGATAGAGTGAAGGCATCCCTGATGTCTGTTCCCAAAGACTAAAAGCACAAACTGTGGACAACTATTTCAACATGAATAGAAAATATTTATAGGCTACTTGGCTTTTTTACAGTCCTGGTGTTAATTCCTTTGTAGAAATATCTACAGCATAAAAGGTGTTATACTAAACAAAATTGTCTGTTAATATCATAAAAGGTCAGCCCAAGTGGGGGCCAAGTTAACTATAAATGCACATGCCAAAGAGTGCCTCACATATAAGGGTTTTGGTTTTTTTAACAGAACACTAATTAACATCAATATCTGCATGTATCCACTGATTAGCATGCAGAAAAGCCAGCACCAATGAATAAAACAATATGCCAACAATTACACAGCATAGGTAAGCCATGTTAGGAAAGCATATGGCAAAAATCTTTGAGCTCTAGCTCTGAAGGTCTTCTGTTTCAGTCTCTCCTAGTTCTTTTTATTTTATTTTATATTTTTTAACTAAGCTCTTCAAACACGCTCTTGTACCAAAAAAGAAGGTGAGTGGAAAGGCAAAATTTCCTATAATCCTAAATCCTTTGATTAAGCCATAGCATAAATAGTGCTTCTAAATGAGAGCAGGTTTCTGATTAATGGTACTATTGTTTTGGGGTCTTTTTATTTGGTTGGTTTTTGTTTTGTCAGACACCTGGGTGCTATTTAAATCCAATTCATTGGTAGGAACTTTATATCCTTTTCTTCTGAAGTTCCTTTTTCTCCTTCATCATTCAGTAAGGTAGTGAATGAAAACAGGAGAGCTGATCCAATGAGGAAGAATGGAAAACAGGTAACTGCCCTGAAGTTTGAACTTCGACTGCGTCTAACTTCTTCGTCTTCCCTCTGGTAGTTTCACTTTCATGTGCCAAAGACTTTTTAAAGAATTTTAAAATGTGTTCCCTTAAGGATTTCCTTTCAAAATAAAGCCTTGCTTTAAACATCTCTTTTGTGCATGCTCTGCAGGATGGCTGGAGAATTTCCAATGTTGCCTCAGCCTGCAGACTCTGTTATACTTTCTTTTTAACAATGTCTATCCCATGCACACTACACAGGCAGCTGACACACAAAACCTTCAGTAAGCTGTAGTTTTAAGGAAAGTAGCCATGGGCAGAGCTTTGATTCTTTATCTCCCAACAACAGACAAGCAGGCCCGCAGAAAGTCACCGCCAGCCCTTGAATCAGGTGGAACAAAAACATCAGATTCAAAGGCTTCTTGCACTTTAGAAATGGGTCTTTTCCTCTGTTTTTCTCTCCTTTTTAGTTCCAAGTCTGTGTCCTACCTGCTTTGGCCATTACTGGAATTACTTATAAACTATTGCATTTCCTACAAAATGTGTTCCTGTTTACAAAAGCAGAAAACATTGAAAGAATTCCTCTGTGTCATCACACCCAATCCTGGGATTTAGCTGTGGTTGGTCAAACCAGGACTTTGTAGGGTTCTCATATAATCATGTATTTTTCTCCCTTAAAGATTTCTAATTGATTTTTTAAAATCTCTCTGTTTAACCATTTGAAGGCCTGACAGACTGTTTGCCAAAGCAGTTGCATCACTTTACATTTCCACCAGCAATATATGAAGGCTCTGATTTCTCCACCTCCTCACTAATACTTGTTATTATGTCTTTTTAAAAAAATGTTTATTGAAGTATAGTTGATTTACAATCTTGTGTTAGTTTCAGGTGTACAGCAAAGTAATTCAGTTATACATATACATATATATATTCTTTTTTAGATTATTTTCCATTATAGGTTACTACAAAATATGGAATATAGTTCCCTGTGCTATACAGTAGGTAGGTCCTTGATGGTTATCTATTTTATATATATAGTAGTGTGTAACAGTTAATCCCAAATTCCCAATTTATGCCTCCCCCGCTTTCCCCTTTGGTAACCATAAGTTTGTTTTCTATGTCTGTGAGTCTATTTCTGTTTTGTAAATAAGTTTGTTTGTATTATATTTTTAGATTCCACATATAAGCAATATCACATGATAGTTGTCTTTCTCTGTCTGGCTTACTTCACTTAGCATGATAAGCTCCATAAGGTCCATCCATGTTGCTACAAATGTCATTATTTCATTCTTTTTCATGGCTGAGTAATATATATATATATGCACATACATACCACGTCTTCGTCTTCTTTATCTATTCCTGTTGATGGACACTTAGCTTGCTTCCATGTCTTGGCTGTTGTAAATAGTGCTGCAGTGAACATTGGGGTACATGTATCTTTTCAAATTATAGTTTTTTCCTATTATGTCTTTTTGACTATAGCCATCTTCATGAGTATTAAGTAGTAACTCACTATAGTTTTGAAATGCATTTCCTTGATGGCTAATGATGTTGAACATCTTTTCAAATGCTTATTGGTCATTTATATATCCTTTTGGAGAAATGTCTATTCAGACCCTTTATCCATTTTTTAATTGGGTTCTTTTTATTATTGAGTTATAATAATTCTTTATAGATTTTAGATATACTGTATCAGATGTATGATTTTCGAAACTTTTCTCCCATTCTGTGGGTTGTCCTTTCACTTTCTTGTTGGTGTCCTTTGAAGCACAAAATTGTTTTATTCTGATGATGTCATGGAAGCATTCTTCGCCCCAGGCTCTCGCCGAACTTATTACAGCATAAAGCCAAAAGTTCACATTTATATTCATTCCTATGTATCCACTTCTTAGCTAAGAATCATTTTAATGACTGCAAGAGAATGGTAAAGAAACACCCCATAGTGATCTTGGAGCAAAACTTTATGTCAAGATATTTCACATCTCAGGATCACAGTTTTTCTCCTCCTAAAACCTATGTCTGAAGTCTGTTCATTACTGGACTGTATAGAAAAGGCAGACAAATTGAACATTTCATACCCAGGCCATAGATGGACATTTACCCAGAAGAGTTGATTCAAATAAGCTCTGGTTGCTATAACTACTGCCATTCATAATTATGGGTTTTATTCAGACTGAAAGGACTTCAAGATAAGAGATACCATTTGAAAAATGCAGCCAAAATTCAATCAAAAAGTTTGTTGCACATTTCTTTGTTTGGTAAGGTTAATGCCTGTGCAATTTTCTTTGATTTAACTCAGTTAAATGAGTTGTGCAGATACCAACCAAACAACACAGATTCTCAAAAGCCAAGTTACTAATTGGAGTTGTTTCAGTCAGTAGTGCTATTGAAAGCTTTTTCAACAAAGGAGACAGAAGACTGAAATGGATTTAATGAGTCTAGAGTAAGTGGTGAGCCAGGAATGGGTCACAATGCTCTAAACTTGTCTCTCTGTAAACAGATCAATTCTCATGCACTTGTTTTGTTAGGGGGAATAGTAGTGAAGCCAGGTAGGGCTAGAATCATTTGTTCTCCTGCATGACCACAATTTATCTTTTTGTTTTCTCCCTGTCACAGCAGGCCTTGATCATGTAAGAGCCATACCTAAAAGTGACCACTCACAGCCTCACTGAATGAATTAAACCTGCCAGGATGAAAGGGGTTACTGTACACTCACTATGCAGGTAAAACAGACAATTCAGCGCTGTTGATAGATTACCTTAAAAAAATTCCAACCATTTCTTCTGCCAATGGCAAAGATTTCTAAGAAACTATGTCTAACATCACTTGGAAAATGCCCTTAATTAAAATAGGGGTTTTTTTCCAGACCCTTTTTAAACAAAAATGCCATCTCCCTCCCACCAAGAAAAAATAATGGAAACAGATAAATCAAAGCTACATGCTCAGTTCTATAATTCTACCCTCATCTTCCAAAACGCAGTCCACAGGGGAGGAAGGGGAACTTTCTCTAGTATTATGAACATGACATCAAAGAGCATCTTTTACTTTCCCAACAAAAACTTCAGGATTTTGGATATTGTGTCTCCACTTCTTGACTGTGTTCATAAGAAAAGATCAGGGTGGTTGCCCGAGTAAAAATTGCTACACTGTAGTAATAACACCTTCAGTTCCTACAACTCTGCCAAACCCCGAGCACACGTGAGAACACTGTCTTCTCCATGCACCCAAGACACCAAGAGGAAGGAATGATTCTACCTGCTGTAAAAACTCAGAAACAGAAACACAGACTATTTCAACAACGTTAGTAATTAGTCAGGCTTTGATTGCTTTATCCCTTGCTGTTTCTAGACTTCCGGTCTTCTACACCTGCTGCTTCTCCCCTCCAACCCCTCAATCTGGGTAAACCATGCAGGGAGACAGACTCTCTGCTCCCCTAAACAAGTTTGCCAGCCCCCACATGAGTTTGTAGCATAAGTGTGACTATTTGGTAGAGACTAGGTACCACCTGCTCAGGTCACCTTACACAGAGCCTAAACAGAATCACCAAGCTGCAAGGCTGCTGTTTATGCCTCTACACCTGTCAGCTAGAGGGCCAAGAGACCTGCAGTCACCAACTCCCTGCCCCAAAACACACACACCATTGTCCTACCCAGAAATGGCCCCCTGCCAGAATCACATCCCTCTTCCTTTAGTTCAAGATCATACCTGGACATGAGCTTCCCTTGTGGCTCAGTGGTTAAGAATCCACCTACCAATGCAGGGGACACGGGTTTGAGCCCTGGTCCGGGAAGATCCCACATGCCACGGAGCAACTAAGCCCGTGCGCCACAACTACTGAGCCTGCGCTCTAGAGCCCACAAGCCACACCTACTGAAGCCCGCGCGCCTAGAGCCCGAGCTCCGAGCTCCGCAAAAAGAGAAGCCCGGGCACCACAACAAAGAGCAGCTCCCGCTCGCCGCAACTAGAGAAAGCCACGTGCAGCAACGAAGACCCCAATGCAGCCAAAAATAAATAATAAATTAACAAATAAATAAATTTTTTTAAAAAATCATACCTGGACATACCCAGAAGTTATGAAGACCATTTGTCATTATCACTGGGCTAGGAGGAGGGAATTTGGAGTTTGTGGTAGTTCTCCGTGGCAACTTCCAGGAAGCAAATCCCTGCACATACATACCTGTCCTCAGTCCTCCAGGGCCAATGAAGCTGGTCCACCTATCCATTCCCACCAACACAACCAGTGAGCCATGCAGTGAAAGGAGAAGAGCTTTGGAGTCAGGCAGATCTAGGTCTGAGTGTCAACTCTAACAGGACTTAAGTTTGAATAAAGGCCGTTATCTCTGTGGGCCTAGGTGTTCACTTCTTAAAAATAGAATTTCACAGGTTGTGATGAGAATTAAGAAATGTTGTATGTGAAGCACTGAGCACAGGGCCTGACACTGGGGCCTGGCACATGGGGAACAGGTTGTGAGATGATGACTAATGATCAATGAATGGTCTTCAAGGCCATTGTGAATATGTGAAACTGTGCTTTCCATAGATCCACCAGTGGCTGTGGGCTGTGAGCCCCCCAGAAGTTGTTCTGTGTATAGGATCTCATCTATCCTGAAACCACCAAAATTTAGAATCCAATAATTTAAAGTACATGACTGATGGCAGCATACCCTGACTACAGGACCTCGCTTCCATCTTAAACTCTTAAAAGTTGAGTGGCAAAACCTAAGCCCATAGCACACAGTCCCTTCTATTCCAAGAAGCATTGATTGGGCATGTACTGGGTGCAAGGCAACCACCCTGCTTAGCGTCCAGGAAAACCAGGATGGATAAGTATATTTGCTTTTCTCAAGGAATCACAGCCTACTGAGGGATTTAAACATACAGTCATATGTGATGGTGACAGACAAAATGAAATCCAAGACAACACAGTCAAAGCACCCCTTCAGAAAGCACAGGCCTTCCATGGGCCTCACACAGGCTCATCAAGCACTGACACCAGAGGTTATGCCTGAGGCCCAGAAGTAAAGCACAGCAAAGAAGAGGCACAAGTACTGATTTCTATGAGTAGACAGATTGGCAACCCTCATCCCCCAATCCCAGCCCACGGTACTGGACTAGAAAGTCCATACTGTTCTCCAAGTGTGAATGGGATATGGTACAGCTGCCAAATATTTGTGTTCTCATATATGTGCACTTCGTCTGTCTACCTGATCTCAGAAGGGCCCTGAGACACATAGCCATGTCTGTGTTTCTTTATTTTTTTTTTACATATAAGCACATACATTTATTATTTTTAATAATATTAAAGACACAATTTACAAATAATAATAGAGTATTCAGTACTGTGTCATAAGTTCTTTATAGCCAATTGAATATTACAGGGTGCTTTGGTTGATTGTTGCTGAACTCTCATATCTGTATGCAACCTATGATTGCAGTTCAACCATGATTTGACAAATGGAGTTCCATTCCAATTCACTCTTTCCCAATAAATTTATTGTCATTAAGTCTGAAATGTGATCTACTATTAAACTATTTTTATCCTGATATAAACTATACTCATTAAATTGAAATTTCTTTCAATTTTAGCACTACATATTTCAGAACCTCACCATCTGGCAATGAAGTGAGTGACTATTGTGCTGAACTGCATACTAGTTTTCAAATACTGGAAGAATATTTCCTTAATGTTCTGTGCTATTCATAATGTTATGGCCACAGACACACCACACTTTTAGTTTAATCTGCATTTTTTACATTTTTCTCAATTACTTTCTTAAGTTTAGACATGTAACAAAATAATAAATCAAACTCTGACTTGTAGTATTTGCTGATTTCCATGATGTAAATATTCTCATCATGCATACCTGTTTTTCTTTGTAGCCCTGCATCTGTCTGGGTGTCTGATAGGTCCCTTGTCCAGGGTCCTGCAGCCCCTTGCAACCATGACCAAGATGTCTGCTTCCAGCACAGGAGGGATATGCACATTCTTTGGCAAGTCCAGGTATCATGTGAGTCAACAAAGTAAAAGCTGAGAATGACAAGGTCATTCAGGGTATGGACAGAAACTGTGGGGCATATGGCCTTGTTTGGACAACTCAGCCAGGCAATGAGCAAATCCTCACTGATGGTGTCCCATGGAGCCTCAGTTCCTTTCTATCAGCCTTCAAGGGAGTTGGCTCTTTCTCTCCACTCCTGGTGAGGTTGCAACTGCCAGCCCCAATCTGGACAGGAGACATGCCTCAGTTAGTACCTAAGTTAGAAGAGGTGGTCAGCAGCTCCTCTCTGGCCTGATGAGACCCTCACAGAGGGGGGCCAACTTTAGAGAGCAGTATCTGGTGCCATCTCATCATTCACTCCTAGCTCAGCAGCCTCAGGATCCACATCCACCAGCCTGGAAAACTCCTCCAATTACACAGCTGGTGGCCCTGTCAAGAAATAGAAGCATCTTGACTGGTTTCCCCCTCCAGTCCAGTGTTCCCCAGCCAAACCCCCTCCCCCAACCCCACAATGCCTTCTACACACAGCAGTCAAAGATCCTTCTAAAGCAAAGTGCCAATGGCTTCACTCTGCTGCTTTAAAAGTTCCCCATTTCTCTGCCAATCTTCAGAATAACATCCAAACTCCCTGGTTTGAAGTATAATGCACTCCATGACCTGCGCTCATCCCACTTTCCGGGAGTTCCATTTCCCCCCTTCTCTCTACACTGTAGCATTCGTGCTGACTTCCCTCCAGTCCCATAAGAACATTTTTCATTCTCCCTCTGTCTCTCACTCTTTTTCTCTCTTGCTCTCTCAATCCTTGCACAAACCCTTTCCTCTGAATATGACCCACTGTGCAGTTCTAATCCCTCATCCTCTTGCTCAGCAGAACTCTTTCAGGGTTGAATTTAAATGTCATTTCCAGAAAACTGCAGGCCAATATCACTGATGAACATAGATGCAAAACCCTCAACAAAATACTAGCAAACAGAATCCAGCAGCACATTAAAAGGATCATACATCATGATCAAGTGAGGTTTATCCCAGGAATGCAAGGATTCTTCAATATACACAAATCAATCAATGTGATACACTATATTCACAAATTGAAGGATAAAAACCATATGATCATCTCAACAGATGCAGAAAAAGCTTTTGACAAAATTTAACACCCATTTATGAGAAAAACTCTGCAGAAAATAGGCATAGAGGGAACTTACCTCAACACAATAAACGCCATATATGACAAACCCAAAGCCAACATCATTCTCAAGGTGAAAAACTGAAAGCATTTCCTCTAAGATCAGGAACAAGACAAGGTTGTCCAATCTCACCACCATTATTCAACATAGTTTTGGAAGTTATAGCCACAGCAATCAGAGAAGAAAAAAATAAAAGGAATCCAAACCTAACAACCATAAAAGGAGATCATTACAACAAAAAGAATAAAATACTTAGGAATAAACCTACCTAAGGAGACAAAAGACCTGTATGCAGAAAACTATAAGACACTGATGAAAGAAATTAAAGATGATACAAACAGATGAAGAGATATAGCATGTTCTCGGATTGGAAGAATCAGCATTGTGAAAATGACAATACTACCCAAAGCAATCAATAGATTCAATGCAATCCCTATGAAACTACCAATGGCATTTTTCACAGTACTACAACAAAAAAATTTCACAATTAGTATGGAAACATAAAAGACTCCGAATAGCCAAAGCAATCCTGAGAAAGAAAAACAGAGCTGGAGGAATCAGACTCCCTGACTTCAGACTGTAATACAAAGCTACAGTAATCAAGACAGTATGGTACTGGAACAAAAACAGAAATATAGATCAATGGAACAGGATAGAAAGTCCAAAGATAAACCCACAAACATATGGTCACCTTATTTTTGATAAACGAGGCAAGAATATACAATGGAAAAAAGACAGCCTCTTCAGTAAGTTGTGCTGGGGAAACTGGACAGCTAGATGTAAAAGAATGAAATTAGAACACTCCCTAACACCATACACAAAAATAAACTCAAAATGGATTAAAGACCTAAATGTAAGGCCAGACACTGTCCAACTCTTAGAGGAAAACATAGGCAGAACACTCTATGAAATAAATCACAGCAAGATCCTTTTT
>NC_041221.1:116146838-116151166 GCF_002837175.3 Physeter macrocephalus
GTCATACAGAGTGAAGGAAGTCAGAAAGAGAAAAACAAATACTGTATGCTAACACATATATATGGAATCTAAGAAAAAAAAGTCATAAAGAACCTAGGGGTAAGACGGGAATGGAGATGCAGACCTACCAGAGAATGGACTTGAGGATGTGAGGAGGGGGAAGGGTAGGCTGTGACAAAGTGAGAGAGTGTCCATCAACAGATAAAAGGATAAAGATGATGTGGCACATATATACAATGGAATATTACTCAGCCATAAAGAGAACCAAAATGAGTTATCTGTAGTGAGGTTGACGGACCTCGAGTCTGTCATACTGAGTGAAGTAAGACAGAAAGAGAAAAACAAATACTGTATGCTAACACATATATATGGAATCTAAAAAAAAAAAAATTGGTTCTGATGAACCTAGGGGAAGGACAGGAATAAAGACACAAACGTAGAGAATGGATTTGAGGACACAGGGTGTGGGGGGTGGGGGAGAGTAAGCTGGGACAAAGTGAGAGAGTGGCATGGACATATATACACTACTTTTATAAAGCAGAAACCAACACACTATTGTAAAGCAATTATACTCCAATAAAGATGTTTTTAAAAATTTAAAAATAAAAAATAAAATAAAATGTTAACATATAAAAATAATAATGTTTATTATTATTTTAACATTAAATAAATTAATAAATAAATGTCATTTCCTCCTGGAAGCCATCTTTATCCATTCCCACCTTCAAAGACTAAGTGAGATATCCCTCCTTTGCATTTCTAAGGCACTAGACACTTCATTATCATGCATTACACTGTATACTTGTTATTGATTCTTCTGTATCAGTTATCACCTCCACTCTCCACATATATATTATACACTGGGCTCCTTGGAAGCCAAGACTCTGCTATTCACCAATATAGGCATATCCCATAACCTAGCATAGTACTTAAAACTTAAGTACATAGTCTATAAATATTTACTGAATGAGTGAATGACAGGAAAGTGAACCTGTATCACAGTGAGTAAAGGACTTCCCTATAACTAAGGTGAACTTTGGATCAAGAAGGTATCTAATAAAGCATCCAATTCAACCTTCTCTCCTTTAAAGATAAGGGAATGGCACCCACAGAACCTAAGTGATTTCCTGGTTGACAATCAGAATCCCAGCCTGAATAATACCTAGATTCCTAAATGCCCCCACAGAAGCTCATAAACACCAAAAACTTCAAGAATCCACCCTAAAGGGGATAATTTCTTCTTTGGGGGGGTAGGATCTTTAAGACTCTAGCCTCAAATCAAACCAAACTTCAGTAGTACAAATGTAGTGTTCTCTCCAAAGGAAACCCGATCTTTAACCTATTCTGCAGGGTTTATCATATTATGTAGAAACCCACTCTAAGGCTTTCACACTGTTTTTTCAAAGTCTTCTTATTCTGGTTTGAAAGGATGGGCATGGATAACCAGTCTAACTATGCCATTATAGTACCCTCAAAACCCCTTTATGGTTTATCATAATAAAGAGGAACAAGACAAATCTTGGGTTTGCCCCTCTAAGTTCTATAGGTGATTTATTGAGTAATTTATGACAAGTTGATATATGATAATACTATAATCTGTAGGACAATAACTGACATAAATTCATAGTATCACATTTGCTTCCTATGGAGATTTATTTTAACAGTATACTATAATCCAAATTGCTGCATTTGGTGAAATTGAGTAGACTGGATTTTACAAATATTCTATCTGGAAGCTGAATTCAACTTCCAGCTTCTTTCCATGCTACAGTGACATGCGAGCAGAGGGAAGTAAGTTGGCCGCTGGTACTGGACAGATGGGGAATAATCTGGAGTCCCTGATTGTTCAGCACCAGCTGGTTGAGGGGTCCCTCTAAGAATGAGTGATGTTACACTACCCTTTTAGTTGAGTAGGAAGTCCTGAGTGATTGACCTTAATAAAGTTACCCGGTATCCTACTGAACCCAACTCCTGGCCTGGGTATTGACAAAAACAAGAGTTAAAATTTTCATAAATTTTGAAAAAATGTTAAGTTCCCCTGTTCAAAATAATCTTTCTGAGACTTTTCCTATGTTCTAAAAGTTCTACTCCCTGATAGAGGCTCTCCTGGCTCCTGGGTGGGGGGCAGCCGCACAATCCATTCCTCTGGGCCTAGTTCCAGGTAAGCAAAAGTTCTTTGCCTTCCATCATCTAATCACCCACGGTCACTCAAAAGACAGCTTCCTCTAGGAGACAGCAATGCTGGAAACTCTTAGATATGTCCTGCTCCCCAGTGTATGAAGAAACAGAGCAACTCTGCCTCCAGAAATATCCTGAAAACATCAGATGTTTGAAGGGGTAATATTAGATTCAAGGAATACTCTATTTAGAGAAAGAATCTGCAGCCAACTCATCAGTGACATAAATGTGTTTTAGATAGAATTATCGCTCTCTGGGGGGAAAAATCATAAATAAACTGATAAGTTTGATATAAGGCTAAGAAACATAACCAATTGTACTATTTTCTTCCCCTTTATTTAAAGTCACCATTTCACATCATTTCATAGAGTAAGCTTAACTAACTTCTTTATTTTTTTTATACATCAGGTTCTTATTAGTCATCAATTTTATACACATCAGTGTATACATGTCAATCCCAATCACAGAATTCATGACACACACCCCCATCCCCCGCAACCATCCCCCCTTCGTGTCCATACGTTTGTTCTCTACATCTGTGTATCAATTTCTGCCCTGAAAACCGGTTCATCTGTACAATTTTTCTAGGTTCCACATATATGTGTTAATATACGATATTTGTTTTTCTCTTACTGACTTACTTCATTCTGTATGATAGTCTCTAGGTCCATCCACTTCACTACAAATAACTCAATTTCTTTTTTTATGGCAGAGTAATATTCCACTGTATATACGTACCACATCTTCTTTATCCATTCGTTTGTTGAAGGGCATTTAGGTGGCTTCCATGACCTGGCTATTGTAAATAGAGCTGCAATGAACATTGGGGTGCATGTGTCTTTTTGAATTATGGGCTTCTCTGGGTATATGCCCAGTAGTGGGATTGCTGGATCATATGGTAATTCTATTTTTAGTTTTTTAAGGAACCTCCACACTGTTCTCCATAGTGGCTGTATCAATTTACATTCCCATCAACAGTGCAAGAGGGTTCCCTTTTCTCCACAACTTCTCCAGCATTTGTTGTCTGTAGACTTTCCATTGATACCCATTCTAACTGGTGTGAGGTGATATCTCATTGTAGTTTTGATTTGAATTTCTCTAATAAATAGTGATGTTGAGCAGCTTTTCATGTGCTTCTTGGCCATCTGCATGTCTTCTTTGGAGAAATGTCTATTTAGGTCTTCAGCCCATTTTTGCATTGGGTTGTTTGTTTTTTTAGTATTGAGCTGCATGAGCTGTTTATATATTTTGGAGATTAATTCTTTGTCCATTGATTCATTTACAAATATTTTCTCCCGTTCTGAGGGTTGTCTTTTCGTCTTGTTTATGATTTCCTATGCTGTGAAAAAGCTTTAAGTTTCATTAGGTTCCATTTATTTATTTTTGTTTTTATTTCCATTACTCTAGGAGATGGATCAAAAAAGATCTTGGTGTGATTTATGTTAAACAGTGTTCTTCCTGTGTTTTCCTCTAAGAGTTTTACACTGTCCGGTCTTACATTTAGGTCTCTAATCCATTTTGAGTTTATTTTTATGTATGGTGTTAGGGAGTGTTTTAATTTCATTCTTTTACATGTAGTTGTCCAGTTTTCCCAGCAGCACTTATTGAAGAGACTGTCTTTTTTCCATTGTATATTTTTGCCTCCTTTGTCATAGATTAGTTGACCATAGGTGCGTGGGTTTATCTCTGGGCTTTCTATCTTGTTCCATTGATCTATGTTTCTGTTCTTGTGCCAGTACAATATTGTCTTGATTACTGTAACTTTGTAGTATAGTCTGAAGTCAGGGAGTCTGATTCCTCCAGCTCCGTTTTTTTCCCCCAAGACTGCTTGGGCTATTCGGGGCTTTTGTGTCTCCATAGAAATTTTAAGACTTTTTGTTCTAGTTCCATAAAAATGTCATTGGTAATTTGATAGGGATTCCATTGAATCTGTAGATTGCTTTGGGTAGTATAGTCATTTTCACAATATTGATTCTTCCAATCCAAGAACATGGTATATCTCTGTCTGTTGGTATCATCTCTAATTTCTTTCATAGTGTCTTATAGTTTTCTGCATACAGGTCTTTAGTCTCCTTAGGTAGGTTTATTCCTAGGTATTTTATTCTTTTTATTGCAGTGGTAAATGGGAGTGTTTCCTTAATTTCTCTTTC
>NC_041221.1:116151625-116153588 GCF_002837175.3 Physeter macrocephalus
TGATGTTTGCTGTGGGTTTGTCATATATGGCCTTTATTATGTTGAAGTAGGTTCCCTCTATGCCCACTTTCTGGAGAGTTTTTACCATAAATGGGTGTTAAATTTTGTCAAAAGCTTTTTCTGCATCTATTGAGATGATCATATGGTTTTTATTCTTCAATTTGTGAATATGGTTTATGACATTGATTGATTTGCATATATTGAAGAATCCTTGCATCCCTGAGATAAATCCCACTTGATCATGGTGCATGATCCTTTTAATGTGTTGTTGGATTCTGTTTGCTAGTATTTTTTTGAGGATTTTTGCATCTATATTCATCAATGATATTGGTCTATAATTTTCTTTTTTTGCAGTATTTTTGTCTTGTTTTGGTATCAGGGTAATGGTGGCCTCATAGAATGAGTTTGGGAGTGTTCCTTCCTCTGCAATTTCTTGGAAGAGTTTGAGAAGGATGGGTGTTAGCTCTTCTCTAAATGTTTGATAGAATTCACCTGTGAAGCCATCTGGTCCTGGACTTTTGATTGTTGGAAGATTTTTAATCACAATTTCAATTTCATTACTTGTGATTGGTCTGTTCATATTCTATATTTCTTCCTGTTTCAGTCTTGGAAGGTTATAACTTTCTAAAAATTTGTCCATTTCTTCCAGGTTGTCCATTTTATTGGCAAAGCGTTGCTTGTAGTAGTCTCTTAGAATCCTGTGTATTTCTGTGGTGTCTGTTGTAAATTCTCCTTTTTCATTTCTACTTTTTTTTTTTTTTTTTTTTTTTTTTTTTTGTGGTATGCGGGCCTCCCTCTGTTTTGGCCTCTCCCGTTGCGGGGCACAGGCTCTGGGCGCGCAGGCCCAGTGGCCATGGCTCACAGGCCCAGCCGCTCCGCGGCATGTGGGATCCTCCCAGACCGGGGCGCGAACCCGGTTCCCCTGCATCGGCAGGCGGACGCGCAACCACTGCGCCACCAGGGAAGCCCCCATTTCTACTTTTATTGATTTGAGTCCTCTCCCTCTTTTTCTTGATGAGTTTAGCTAAAGGTTTATCAATTTTATCTTCTGAAAGAACTAGCTTTTAGTTTTATTGATCTTTGCTATTGTTTTCTTTGTTTCTATTTCATTTATTTCTGTTCTGATCTTTATGATTTCTTTCCTTCTGCTAACTTTGGGTTTCGCTGGTTCTTCTTTCTCTAGTTCATTTAGGTGTAAGGTTAGATTGTTTATTTGAGATTTTTCTTGTTTCTTGAGGTAGGCTTGTATAGCTATAAACTTCCCTCTTAGAACTGCTTTTGCTGCATCCCTTAGGTTTGGGATTGTCATGTTTTCATTGTCATTTGTCTCTGGGTATTTTTTATTTCCTCTTAGATTTCCTCAGTGATCCCTTGGTTATTTAGTAACGTATTGTTTAGCCTCCATGTGTTTGTGTTTTTTACATTTTTTCCCGGTAATTGAATTCTAATCTCATAGCATTGTGGTCAGAAAAGATGCCTGATATGATTTCAATTTTCTTAAATTTACTGAGGCTTGATTTGTGACCCAAGATGTGATCTATCTTGGAGAATGTTCCGTTGGCACTTGAGAAGAAAGTGTAATCTGCTGGTTTTGGATGGAATATCCTACAAATATCAATTAAATCTATCTGGTCTATTGTGTCATTTAAAGCTTCTGTTTCCTTATTTATTTTCATTTTGGATGATCTGTCCATTGGTGTAAGTGAGGTGTTAAAGTCCCCCACTTTTATTGTGTTACTGTCAATTTCCTCTTTTATAGCTGTTAGCAGTTGCCTTATGTATTGAGGTGCTCATATGTTGGGTGCATTTATAATTGTTCTATCTTCTTCTTTGATTGATCCCTTGATCATTATGTAGTGTCCTTCCTCGTTTCTTGTAACATTATTTTAAAGTCTATTTTATCTGAGATGAGTATTGCTACTCCAGCTTTCTTTTGATTTCCATTTGCATGGAAGATCTTTTT
>NC_041221.1:116154039-116168629 GCF_002837175.3 Physeter macrocephalus
GAGCATTTAATCCACTCATGTTTAAGGTAATTATCGATATGTATGTTCCTATGACCATTTTCTTAATTCTTTTGGGTTTGTGTTTGCAGGTCCTTTTCTTCTCTTGTGTTTCCCACTTAGAGAAGTTCCTTTAGCGTTTGTTGTAAAGCTGGTTTGAAGGTGCTGAATTCTCTTAGCTTTTGCTTGTCTGTAAAGCTTTTGATTTCTCCATCGAATCTGAATTAGATCCTTGCCGGGTAGAGTAATCTTGGTTGTAGGTTCTTCCCTTTTATCAGTTTAAGTATATCATGCCACTGCCTTCTGGCTTTTAGAGTTTCTGCTGAGAAATCAGCTGTTAACCTTATGGGAGTTCCCTTGTATGTTATTTGTCATTTTTCCCTTGCTGCTCTCAATAATTTTTCTTTGTCTTTAATTTTTGCCAGTTTGATTTCTACATGTCTCGGCATATTTCTTCTTTGGTTTATCCTGTTTGGGACTCGCTGTGCTTCCTGGACTTGAGTGGATATTTCCTTTCCATGTTAGGGAAGTTTTCAACTATTATCTCTTCAAATATTTTTGCAAGTCCTTTCTCTCTCTCTTCTCCTTCTGGGACCCCTATAATGCGAATGTTGTTGCCTAAGAGGTCTCTTAGGCTGTCTTCATTTATTTTCATTCTTTTTTCTTTATTCTGTTCTGTAGCAGTGAATTCCACCATTCTGTCTTCCAGGTCACTTATCCGTTCTTCTGCCTCAGTTATTCTGCTATTGATTCCTTCTAGTCTATTTTTCATTTCAGTTATTGTATTGCTCATCTCTGTTTGTTTGTTCTTTAATTCTTTTAGGTCTTCGTTAAACATTTCTTGCATCTTCTCAATCTTTGCCTCCATTCTTTTTCCGAGGTCCTGGATCATCTTCACTATCATTATCATGAATTCTTTTTCTGGAAGGTTACCTATCTCCACTTCATTTAGTTGTTTTTCTGGGGTTTTATCTTGTTCCTTCATCTAATACATAGCCCTCTGCCTTTTCATCTTGTCTATCTCTCTGTGAATGTGGTTTTTGTTCCACAGGCTGCAGGATTGTAGTTCTTCTTGCTTCTGCTGTCTGCCCTCTGGTGGATGAGCTTATCTAAGAGGCTTGTGCAAGTTTCCTTAACTAACTTCTTTTGAAAAATGATTTTTAAACTAGAGGAATGGCATACTTTTAAAATCTAAAGTAGGATTCAGATGATACAATTCTCAATTAACCAAAGATATATCCTAGTAGATCCGACTTACCACTTCACTTGATCACATCTTTCTTCTGGGGCTGCTTTCAAAAAGACACTGAGCCCACTTCCCAGCCCTTCCCAGTGTAGTTCTGCATGAGGCAGTTTCTTCCAGCCTGCCCTCCATCCATAGGCCTTGGTTAGACAGAAGCCACACTGGTTTTCTTGTTCTGAGAACATGAATTTTTCTAGGGTCACCTTTA
The DNA here is from genome assembly GCF_002837175.3 of Physeter macrocephalus. Lineage (NCBI taxonomy): Eukaryota > Metazoa > Chordata > Mammalia > Artiodactyla > Physeteridae > Physeter > Physeter macrocephalus. The sequence goes on from NC_041221.1 coordinate 116,155,488, forward strand.
TTATATCAAACAAACATACTTATCCTCTGAAATGTTCTTTTCTAAGAAAACAAAATGAGGTGTCTGCAGAGCACTGGTACATTCTCACTTAAAACACTGCAGATGTCAGCATTCCTTAAGGAAATTTTTTTCTCATAACAGAAAACAGAAGGTTCTTTCATCCTGACTTCCAATTCTGTTCTTATCTGTTTGATGTGGAGGAGGACTTTGAGAAATTGCCAGCAAGGGACTTCTAAGGCTAGGTTGTTTGTTTAGATGCTGTCTCCTCTATGACAGGGACAGTGACCTGTTCCTCTTTGTACACAAAACCTGTGACACAATTCCAGAGTCTTTATAGTTGCTAAATAAACGCAGTTGAATGTGGACTGAATTACTATACTTAATAAGAAACAAGAGAGCACAATGTTTGAATAAAACATTGCTTGAATAAGCAAGTTGCCATTGACTCCAGACTCCCACCCAAAAGGAGGAATCACTTTTACAACAGCCTGGCTTCTGTGTGAGTTCCAGTGAGGAGAAGTGATTTTGCTACTTGGAGCTCACCCTCTTGTTCTGGAAAATCCAACTGCTTATACTGAACTGAAAGCAGAGTCCCTGAAATTTCCATTTGATGTGGTACAGATTAGGCTTGAAATCCACATGTTAAAATCACCTTGAAGGCTCTGGTTGGATTTTGATTTTAGCAGTGGAACACCAGCTTCCTTTGTATACTCTAAGAACTTGGACCTGGCAAAAAACAACTTTGGGAAGGGTAACACAGTAATAAGCTGATCTTCACATATACTTCCCCATCCTGGGAGGAACCAAAATGAAACTGATGGAAACTTTCCATTGCTAAGGCAAGAGAGTCACCTATGTTGCAAGGGCCATGTTGAAAGGACATTTCTTCACATTCTGAATATCAATGTGGCTACAATCTTACCAAAGTGTTTAAATATATTTGGCCATTCATTCACTGTCAAGTATCTTTTACATGCCTACTAAATGCCAAGCACTGTGATAGGTACTGGACACAGAGAAATTGAAGATATAATCAAGGCTCTCAAGAAAGTCACATTCTAGTTTTAAAGAAGTACACCAATAAATATCACACTCTAATAAATGCTCGGCTATCTATAGACACAGACTTCTAAAGAAATTTAACGAGAGACATATTTAAGTCAGTCAGCCAAGGTCACGGAAGTCTTCCCCAAGTTGGAAATGCTTGACTTGATTCACTGGATGACGGTAAAATTTGGCCAGCCAAAAAAAAGGAAGGGTATTTGAAGCACAAAGATTATCCGGCATAGGAGCACAGAGGATACAGGAACTAAAAAATGTTCAGGCTTGCAAATGGCTTAATGTATTTGGAATGTGGGCTGAAATAAGAGACTGAAAGAAAGATGAAGCTGGATGTGTATGCCAGGGCCTGATCATGAAAGAATTAATACGTCATGCTAAAAAGTTTACCTTTATCCTTCAGAATAGAAAGCCACTGAAAACTTTTGAGAAGGAAAGTAGCAATATGATATTTGCATTTTGGAATGATAACTCTCGTGGCATGGTAGAAAGTGGATTCAAGGGGACAAGAGCAAGCCAAGGAGAAAGAAGATTTGGTTGGGATGATCTAGGATAGAATAAAGGGGGCAGTACCGGCAATGGAGAAAAAGGGGCTGATTTAAAACACACTGGGAGGGGCTTCCCTGGTGGCGCAGTGGTTGAGCGTCTGCCTGCCGATGCAGGGGACACGGGTTCGTGCCCCGGTCCGGGAGGATCCCACATGCCGCGGAGCAGCTGGGCCCGTGGGCCATGGCCACTGAGCCTGCGCGTCCGGAGCCTGTGCTCCACAATGGGAGAGGCCACAACAGTGAGAGGCCCTCGTACCGCAAAAAAAAAAAGAAGAAAACACTGATAAAACACACTGGGGAAGTGGACGTGAGTTGAGCAGAAGGATGAGTCTAGGATGATTCCAAGATTTCTAGTTCATGTCATGAGGTAGAAAGGGGCACATTCATTAAACTGCTTTTCTCAGTGTTGTATGTGGACCCCAAACATCAGAACCACTAGAGGTGTTTGCAAACAATGTCGATTCCTCACACCAACCTACACTTAATGAGTCAAAATTTATGCATAATGAAGTTTGATACATACTTCACACAAGTAAGAAATCCAGAAAGAGCAGCAGGTGAGATAGTAAGGAAGGTAATGAGCTTAGTTTAAAGCCTAATACTTTTTTGAGAAGCCAGTGGAATATCTACAGGGATAAGTAATACAGGACTCCAGGTCAGGGGAAAGAAAAGGTCTGAAGGTGTTTTCTTTAGGAGTCAACAGCTTGTAATGTGCATGCTAAAGACATAGATGGTTTTTAAACAAAATCAACCAGGAGCATATAGAAGGGAAGCAATGAGAAAAGGCCTGAGATTAACTATGGGAATATTGAGATGTAGGATATAGTCAGGGGAAAGTAGCCCACAAGGAAACACAGTGTGTAATAGCACAAAAAATACTGAGTTCAGCCCAGTTTCTACTGAACCAGCAAAGATAAAACCTAGGGCAAGCAGAGATAACACCTAGGGCTTTTTCTGATTATTTAAATCCATTCTATCTCTAGAGAGGGTAGGCAATTATGTCATATGGCTACCATTTAAATCTGTAGTGAGAGGTTTCATAATGCCTTTACCACGACTGCTCAAGTCATCTTCTACCTAATTACTCCCCCAAACAAAATGACTTTGGTCACAACAATGGAATGCACAGTAGCCAGTTGTGTGGCTGCATGCACACAAGCTTTATAGACACCTCTTAGATCCCAACTTAGCCCAGGAATGGGGAGGAATAAAAGGAAAAGCAGCCTAACATAACTGTTGCTCATGTGTTCTCTGTGACAGCAAAGTGTCAGAGTGGTCACTGGGCTCTGGGCCCCAAAAGACATAGACCAGCCTCCAACTGCCTTAGGAGCAAATGGCTGCAAGAAATTCTTCAAAGATAGGCATCAGGGACTAGACTTTCAAACATATTCCAGGTAACTTCTCCACTTCATGTTGCGCAGCATAGCCCTGTAAGGTCCCTCAGTGACAGGGATAGAGAGGACTTAATCACTTTCCTATACCTCAGATGCATTCAATTCAAATACTTCAAACATTTAAACTAACCCAATCTATGCAGACTTCAAACAGCAAACTTAGCACAGTAGAGTTATTATCATCCAAAACACTTTTTTCTTATGATCGATAAAACTCATTATATTTGAAAATTCAGACAATTCCCACAACATAACACTTAACCATAAGAGATCCATCCCTAGCAATCATTTCATAACAATTTATTTAAAGCTATCAGAACTGCTAATGACCTTCTAAGCCATCATTTGTGGAAGCACTTTCAAGATTTCTATTTGGGCAAACAAACCCTCAAGGGTTTTTTTCAGTATTACGCTTGGAGAACAGGAGACAGCTGATTTGCACAGCTATGTAGATGATAGAAAGACAGTGGTTACAGCATGTCCAATATCTTGGCTAGTATTCATCAATGGTCGGAAAGGTAGAAGGCTAAGCTGCGTTGATTCTGATCCCAGCATACCCAGTGGTTTATCAAGTAGTTTACTCCAATCTCTCAGCATTATCTCTCTGTGCCTCAGTCTCCTCATCCATAAAATAGGGATAATATTTTACCTAACTTGTATGGGTGTTGAGAGGGTTAAATAAGGTAATCTATATAAACACATAGTAAGTGCTCTGTAATGTTTCCTCTTATTATTTTCATTGTCAAATTCAGTAAAGCACCATTTTGATCTGCATATCATGTAGGTTAAAAAAATTATTTTAAGGAAAAAAATCCTCATCATGAATAAGGCATTTTCATTTTTTAAAAATTATCAGAGGCTCTTAGACACAGGCTTCTAAAGTCCAAATGCAGCCTATTTGATGAAGCTAGTATACATTATCTCTTCAGCTATACCTGACTTTTAGCCTAAATGCCACAGGATTCCATTGTGTCGGGCAATTTGTTGTAGAGGAGAGCAAGGACTTTTACATAAATGTAAGTCCAGGTAAATGCAGCCTATTTGATGAAGCTAGTATACATTATCTCTTCAGCTATACCTGACTTTTAGCCTAAATAGATGCCACAGGATTCCATTGTGTCGGGCAATTTGTTGTAGAGGAGAGCAAGGACTTTTACATAAATGTAAGTCCAGGTTCCCTTAATTTCCAGCTTTAAAGCATTGAGAAGGGTTCTTAACACTGAGCTCCATTTCCTCACTCATGGAAAGGAGACCATATCACTAACTTGGAAGGACTTTTGTAAGGATTAAAAATGAGATAACATAATAGTTTTAAATTACTGTATTTCTCTTCCCTTTTCAGTAGAAATACCAAATTGTCCCAAAGTTTATCACTTATGGGACATACGTCTAAAGTCCAGAGCTAAGGCCCAGCAATGGTGAACTACAGTCCTCACATATCAATAAAACCACCATTTTTTTCCTTCCTATTATTCATTGCATTTAAATCATGACAGTTCAAGAAAAGCCCCATCACATATCATCTCAGTCGGGGTGGTGGCGGTGGGGGGGGCACTTACTAGATAGAGTTCATTAAACATTAAGTATAGAATTGAAGCGCAGCCTTTATACCAGGGATCACCAGCTCAAATATCTATAGGGATCATCCATAGAATAGAAATAAGAGAAGCAGGTTGGGTGTAACAGTAGGGAGAGGTGAAGACTGTGGCAAACTAAAGAGTTTATGCCCTCTCTAACGTCAGCAGGGGCAACAACATGGTTTACTCCAATTGTCCCTATGCAAGAATGCAAGCCCAGTATTGCTAGAGCTTAGTTTTTTAAAAAGAAGCCAGAAATCACATTTGTATGTGAAATATTCTGAATTCTAAATATTAGCATCAAGTTCTATTAAAAATGAACAAACAATAGAGGCCAAATAAAAATCCTTTGTGCCAAATTCAATCCATGGGCCATCAGATTGCAACTTCTGATTTATAAATCATCATTATGATCACCATATGGCCAACCCTGGCAGAATCTCAAAAGTTCACTAACGTGAACCCTTTCTTTCTTACCACGTATAACTAGCTTTGCTCTCCTTCCCTTTGTATCAACCAAGACTAACCGATAATATTCAAGAGAACTTGGAAAGGATACTTCAAAGAAGTAAACTTGCCTGGACTAATTATCTCCAGGCAAGTTTTTTGGTTTTTGTTTTTTACCCAAGATCCCCTCAAATGCTTTCTTTGACAAGTCCTGGGCCGTTGGTATTAAAAGGTCTGCCTGATGAGGCAGGGGCAAAGGACAAAAGACGCAGGTCTGTCTCAATTCAGGAGGTCCCCTCCCCCATCATGCCAGTTGACCTTGACAAGAAGGGTGGTGGAAAGCGGCTGGCTCTCATGCCTACTGACATTTGGAAGCACAGGTGCGTCCCAGAGCCCTGTAACAAGCCCAAGCCTGAGAGGGGGGACTCCCCTGACAGTCTAAGCAGGAGGCTGAATCTGTCACTGTCTGGCTGGAGCAGCTGAAGCGGCTGTCTGGGACAAGTGCTGACACCGGATGACTGAATAGGGGTTCAGTCAAGCGGGCATTTGTTACAGAAAACTCCCCTAACTCATATTTCACAGTGATCAGAGGCGGTGAGGCGGAGACACAAAGTGGCTCATCACTGTAGTATTAGCCATGGTGGTTATCACACAGGGACAGCTGGGCTGAAGCCAGAGAAGCCCTCTTTGGAGACAACAAATGTTCAGTGCCCTGGGGTGGTACCTCCTCCCCATCCCCCATCTCCCATCCACCAATGCATGGCACTCCAACACCCCCTTGAGGCTCTGAAAGGAAAGAGCACAAGGAGGATGTGCTGGGTGGGGGAGGAAGGTGCCCACTTGGAGGTAACCAGGGCCTGAGGACTGAGCCCTGCCTACGGTCACTTCAGACCCAGGCCCTGGCCTTTTGTTTCCATAGCCTCTCCTGATTCGAAACAATGAGTGTCCTTTGGGACTTATCCTTCTGAAGAAACGGTTTTATTTTTCTTTCATCAATGCTGCTCTACAATGCACTCCATTTCTGTGCTCAATCAGCCTGATGGAATTGAGAGACAAATGAAAGAAGCAGAGGAAATGCCATCAAATTTAGTTTTTGCCTCAGAAATTTCATAAACAAATGAGTGCCCCGCCCACTTTTCTAATTACATTGGCATGGCAATCAAGAATGGTGATTATTTCCAACTGTCTCACCCATTAACTAAGATGCCCCCACAACCCTGCTCCAGAGCCCATCCTGCATTGTTAGTGACTTTCCTCCTTTGGGAAACATGAGAACCAAGTTTAAAATAATAAGCAAATAGTGGGAAGCAGCCACGTAGCACAGGGAGAGCAGCTCGGTGCTTTGTGACCACCTAGAGGGGTGGGATAGGGAGGGTGGGAGGGAGACGCAAGAGGGCGGAGATATGGGGATATATGTATACGTATAGCTGATGCACTTTGTTATAAAGCAGAAACTAACACAACATTGTAAAGCAATTACACTCCAATAAAAAAATAAAATATAATAAGCAAAAATGAAATCTTTCTCGGAGTAACCATGACTCTTTTGAATTCAAAAGCCAAATGCCTTTGACATGACTACAGATCCTCAGTTACACAGTTACAAATTGGACAATAGAAATAATAGCTAGAATACTCACAAATATCTGTCTCATATTCAACCATTATGGTGACAGTAATAATACTAAGAATAACCACTTATTGGACACTTAGCATGTAATAAGCCTTCTAAGCATTTACATTACTGAAGCTTCACAATAACCAGTGAGACAGGAATATTAATATCCCAGTATTACAGGAGACGAAACCAAGGTCCAGGAGGTGTAATTTAATTGTTCAAGTCACACAGTTTAGAAGAGGCAGAGTCTGGATTACAAGCAAACAGTGCCTTACACATAGTACTAAAAATGTTTATTCATTAGAGTTGCTAAGGAATGGTGGCAAAAGAACTCAATTTAGAATCAGAACACCTTGATTTAGTCTTAATATGTAAATAACACCTACCAAATTAATGAGAAAAAAGATGACTACTCCAACAGAAAAATAAAGCAAAAATTAGAAAATTTACATAAAATTTTGACAAGTGACTGAAAAAAATACATACAAAATCTCACTAGTATTCAGATATTTGAAAATTACAGCAACATGTCAATTATCAAATTGACAAATATCTCTTAAAATTGTAATATCCAGAGTGGGTAAGAGTGTACTATCAGAAACTATGGGGAAAAGTGTTGCTTTATATAACATTTCTGGGGGGCAACGTGATAATATATGTCAAAATCTTGCAAGTGGTTTATATCTTCTCTGGTAGTTTTGAAACATGGCTGTAAATTCTTTGACACTCCTTCCATTGAGAGATAGAGATCTATATCCTCTCCTCCCTGAATCGGGGCAGGATTGTGACTGCTTCAGCCAAAGGAGTACACAAAAATGACATCAAATGACCTTCAAGCCTAGTTCATAAAGCCCATATACATCTGCCATGTGCCACTGACATACTCTTGGAGCCCTGAGCCAAGTCATAAAAGCACTACACTGAGATCACCAGGCTGGAGAGACCACATGTAGAACGACAGTCAACAGTCCAAGCTGAGCCCAGCATTTGAGTCTCCCGGCAGAGATCTCAGACATCATACAGCAGAAAACAACCACCCCTGCTGTGTCCTCTCTGAATTCCTAACTGACAAGCATCCATCCGCATTAAATAACCACCATAAAATGGTGGTTATTTAATGCGGCTAAGTTTGGGGTTGGTTCGTTACACAGCAATAGATAACTGGAATAACCTCTTATATAGCAATTATTCTTCTAAAATCTACTCTAAGGGAATAGAGATATGCACAAGAATTATATACAAAGATGTTTATGGCATCATTGTTTAAAATAAAGTAAAATGGGAAACATACATTTGAATAATAAGGGCTTTCTTCATCCACTGATGAAATGTGACTATTTAAAATCAAGTTTTAGAAAACTATTTATTAATATGGAAAAAAACCTTCATAACATATTATTTAAAGGGGGGTTTTAAAATAACATAGAATGCAGAAGTTCACTTTTGTGGGAAAAAACAAACATATGCATATGCAATAAAACCAGATGAAAATACTCCAAATTTTAAATAGTGGCTATTACTGAGCTGTGATATTATGGGTGATTTTTATTTTCTTCTTGGTGATTATCTGCATTTCGAAAATTCATGAAAGTAGTAGACAATGTGCTAATAATACATGGAATGACCTCATTAAATCTGTGTAACTTTTAAGAACTCTTATAGAAGACCTGAGTTTAAATTCTAGCAACTTCTGTTTTACTGCCTTTTTAGAAAGATTCTAAACTTTAATCTTCTTATCTATCAAAGCAAGATAATAACACATCTACCTCAAATGGTTATTATTAGGTTAAACTACATAATGACTAAGTTCCTGGTATGGACCCATGGACCCATTAGACATTCAATCAATGGCTTTTTAAATTCAATGATAAGTAATTTGTCCAAATTTTCAAACACAATCAGAATGAGCATTTGAAACAAATATCTATAGCTCCCAATTGAATAAAGAACATTAAGGTTTGACCTTTTGTTTCACCACTCATCTAAAACAAGTGGGATTTGGCCAAACTGCAAACCACTATGGCAAACTACTGTGTCTCTCACTGCCACAAGTTGATTTTTTTTTTTTTTCAGAGACATCAATGATTTAATGGATGGGGGAGCTTACACGTCTGTATCAGGGTCCTGGAGCATCACCCTACTGCTTGTAGCAGACGGCGGGCAGGACATGGTGGCAGTCAACCCTCCGGGGGAAGGGGAGATTACCAGTTATAGGGGAATTGACGTCAGGTGGGCTCATTAGTTACCAGGGAAACCAGTAGAAGGGCACGCTCCTCACCTCCCCTTTGATGAGAACAACCACCAGCTGGGGCCTGGGACAAGTATATAGGAAGGTCAGTCGAGTGCTTAGGGTATAGGTGAAGCAGGCACTGGTAGGGCGGGGGGATGTACAGAGAGCAAGACAACAGCCATCTTGAGAGGCCTGGCCATACACTCTACCCCTCCATACCCTGCACAACCCTTACCATCTTGGTCTGCCCCTCTTCCGCGATTCCCTAGGGTCACTGCAACAAGACGCCACAATACAATACAGACAGCAGCAGCCAGACACCATCAAGAGTAAGATACCTAGTATACTCAGGACAGTCATTTTTCCAGGATGTGGGCACATTTTGGAGCCAAGCATTTACCGGGTCAATGGAAAGGAGTCAATAGCAGCAGTGCCCTGTCCAGTTATAAGGAAGGTAAGGCCACCCCTAGTTTTCACAAACCCATAGTCACCCCCATGGGGAGGAGAAGGCTTGGTTTTAAAAGAAACATTCTTGTGGCCTATCCAGGAGTCTGAGCAGTCAAAATTTAGGTCTGCCACCCCATGTTTTGTTGGGTGCCATTAGGGGTGGACCCATTACATCTTCCCAAACAAAAAGCAGTTAATCCCAATAGTTGGACTTGTGTATCCAGAAGCCAGCCTATTCCACTCTGCGCATATAGCATAGCCCGGGGGGCTCATGAGCAGTCAGTTGTACAGTAATGTTCACCAACAGGGGTCCTTCTGATGTGTTGGCATGTGGAACAGGAAGGTGGTGAAGTCTTCCCCCGTGGTCAGTAGTCCCCACATAATCATAGTAGCCGGGTCAATTTTTCATGGAAGTCCAGAGGAGGACAATGGCATCTCGCTGTAAACCCAGCAGTTAGACTCATTTCCCAGTGAAGTCAGTGTTGCGGCTCAGTCCTCGAATAGATTTCCTCCCTCAGACGAAATGTAAGACATCTAACAGGCACAACATGGGAAGATTATGACCATTAAGCAAAATACAAGCAGTAACCCCATGTGAGATAATGTCACACCTGCCTGTGGTTTTGTCCTGGTCTGCAAAACAGTTCAGAAAACTCAAGTTTTCAGTAATACAGGAACGTGTCCAAAATCACGTATACAATGGCCACCTCATTTTACCTTGGATGTCTGAACCACAGCTACTCCATTTTGACTTTCAAATGCATTCCCTTCCTCAATGGCCAAAGCAGATGTACAATACATGTCTGAAAGGCCACAAAACAGGCTGCTCTGGTCAGTAAAATTTAAGTTAAACCATGTATAAGCCAGAATGACTTCCCCAAACCTCAATATGTGCAGATTTTTCCATCATTTCTCCTTTTAATTGCAAATTTTCCAATAGAAAGCACTGATGATCAAAATATTTGTCCCGCGATGCTGGGGTGCTGACTCCTACCCCAGGTTCAGATCATGTTCCTTGGTGCTAGGCCTCCTTTATATTCGCCCAGTCATTCATGGTGGGGGAAAACTAATCAGATCTCGCGAACAGGCTCAGAGGTATGTTAATTGGGAAACACTATATAGGCCATACATTTTATCACTTATACCCAGTTTTCACACAAGTATTCTACATGTGCTTTTAGCAGCAGTCTTAAAGCAAGTAGTGTCATACTTCAAGAGTAGTTATATCTGTGACAAGTTCACTAGATAATTTTCTTTCCATCCAGAACATCAGCGCAGAAGTATGGCTAACACAAGAACTTTCATAAATACAATTAACAGAACTAGAATTTAACATCCACTGAAACATAATATTGTTCTCTCTAAAATTACCCTTATCTCCACCAAACACAGCCAATCAAAACTAATTTGTTTGTAAAATAAGACTAGTCAACTGACCATATAGACTCCTGAAAACTGGCTGAGGGGGAACTCCTCAGGAGTCTCAGACTGAATTCCCAAAAGGCCTCTCAAGGCCAGGAAAGCCATGCCAAAGGCCTGTCATAAGGCTTCACCTTGGTGCATTTCTCTCTTCTAGAGGTCTTCAAAATATCAAGATTCCAGCACATACCAGGAGACAGTCTTTCCCATCTGCCTGGTAAGGCTGCTTGGAACCCAAGAGTCCAATTTCTGGAGGGACCAGGCAGAGAGAAAAGAAAAATATTTCAATTCTCCCCACAGGTGTGGTTTACCCAATTGCTGTAAGTCAAAACTAAATTGAGGGGAAGGGCTTCCCTCTATCTGGAAAACACAGATCAAAACCAGTAACATTCCAGACAAAACCCATAAAAATTATAACCATATTCACCAGTTCACTCAGTAACCAATATTTTTGTTAACTTTTTATGAAGCCATCAGTTCTCCCAATAGGATTCTCTAAGCTCTTACCCAGTTCAGCAGTATAATCTGAAATTTATCAGACACCTGTTATGGTCAAAAGGTCTTTCCTATGAATCTTCTTGAAGATGAAGCACTTTTGCAAAAGCATCAGAGTATAACAATAATTGTCTATAAATGACAAAAGACTTAAAAAGTCACAGTTAAACACCTGATCACAATGTAATTGATAAAGAAACTTGGTAACAGAAATTATAACCAATTATAATCCTAACCCTTGAAAACCTTAATCTCTAGCAAAAACCAAGAAGCAAGTAACTGTGATTTCCTGATTGGAAAACTTAATGCTTTAGTCTTCCTCTCTTAAGCAGGCAAAGGTAGGTAAACTGAGACCCACTCAGCAATTAATGTTCCAATATTTTATCCTATTTGAAACGACCCATGAATTCTCTTCTTTCAACTTTAGTTTAGTTTCAAGTTACCAAAATTTGGAGAGACTATATTAGATAGACATTCCCAAAACATAATTATTTTTATAGAGTTTACCTAAAAGCTCTTTTTTTTCTCTTTTACTCTTAGAGATCACATAAAATTAAAGTTCCAGAGAGCAGAGGTAGAGCATTTACATCTCAAAGGCACAAGAGTAATACCAATTCCTTCTAGAAAGCTAGCTTAACCAATTACAAAAGTCTCACTTTGATACAATAGCAGAACCATTAGAGACCATTGTTCTCCAGATCTCTTGGCAGCCCCCATTCATCAAGGACAGCCACCACAAGGTCCCACGTAATATTGGACAGCCACCCTGGGATTTCCCCCACATCTTTCGGGATCACCCCTGGAACTTTTGGGCCCCAAGTGTTAGTGGATGGCCAGCAATATCACAGAGTAGTTTAGCTAACTTCTCAACACACATACACATTCTTGATAACAACTAATAACAACAGGAGCTAACCTATTATGAGAACCCCTCCATGACAGGCACTGTTCTCAGCACTCTGCTTGTATTAGCTCACTTTATCCTCACCATAACACTATGATGCAGTTACTATTATCATCCTTGCTTCTCATGTGAGGAATCAGAGACACAGACGAGGTAAGTACCTTACCCATGCTTACACAGCTAGAAAGCAAGGAGTTGAACCTAGTCAGGCAAGTGCCAAGGCACATATTCTTTATCTCATCTATACTGCTGTATGTAAGCAATATGATTATTATATCCACCATGCAAAACTAGCCATGGGAGGAGGAATATCAGACTACTTTTCACTAGTCTTGTCACCAGGGTGACAGTTGAACCCACAACCTAATCCAAGTGCTGCTTGTGCAGTAACAGTATAATAAATAGAGAAAAAGAATAACCACTCTTCCACCTGACCCCTGGTTGACCCTCCCTCTACTCCTCTATGCCACTACTTTTTTTTTTTTTTGAGTTTTATTTATTTTTTTATACAGCAGGTCCTTATTAGTCATCAATTTTATACACATCAGTGTATACATGTCAATCCCAATCTCCCAATTCATCACACCACCACCACCACCCCCCACGGCTTTCCCCACTTGGTGTCCATACGTTTGTTCTCTACATCTGTGTCTCTATTTCTGCCCTGCAAACCAGTCCATCTGTACCATTTTTCTAGGTTCCACATATATGCGTTAATATACGATATTCATTTTTCTCTTTCTGACTTACTTCACTCTCTGTGACTGACAGTCTCTAGATCCATCCACGTCTCAACAAATAACCCAATTTCATTCCTTTTTATGGCTGAGTAATATTCCATTGTATACATGTACAACATCTTCTTTATCCGTTCATCTGTCGATGGGCATTTAGGCTGCTTCCATGACCTGGCTATTGTAAATAGTGCTGCAATGAACATTGGAGTGCATGTGTCTTTTTGAATTATGGTTTTCTCTGGGTATATGCCCAGTAGTGGGATTGCT
>NC_041221.1:116169055-116192476 GCF_002837175.3 Physeter macrocephalus
AGGTGGATCAAAAAAGATCTTGCTGTGACTTATGTCAAAGAGTGTTCTTCCTATGTTTTCCTCTAAGAGTTTTATACTGTCTGGTCTTACATTTAGGTCTCTAATCCATTTTGAGTCTATTTTTGTGTATGGTGTTAGGGAGTATTCTAATTTCATTCTTTTACATGTAGCTGTCCAGTTTTCCCAGCACCACTTATTGAAGATACTGTCTTTTCTCCATTGTATATCCTTGCCTCCTTTGTCTTAGATTAGTTGACCATAGGTCTGTGGGTTTGTCTCTGGTATGACACTACTTTTTGTAGGATCCAAAGTTCTTTGGGCATGTCCTGTTAACGTCTATGTCCTCTGGGCTTCATGTACCATCTAGCCCATCTCAGGAGCTTAATAACAATTTGTTCAGGTGAATTGAAGAAGTTCTACTCATGTTAGCAGTTCCTACCTAATTCCTCCCTCCCAAGAGTTTCTCTTTGGAAGAAACACACACACAGACACACACACACACACACACACAGCACTGTTAAATAAACTTTGATCCATCTAGCATGAAGTGGTCTGAGTCTGGGGTTAATGCCTTAGGAAACTATAACACCTAGCCTTTAGGATTAAGTGGAGATTGATAAATGACATGCCTAATTCCCACCTGGGCTTTGAACCAATCAAGTTCTAATTGGGAATTCGATAAGAATAAGACAGATGGAATCCAAACACAGTATCAACATCTTACTGATTGAGTTAAGCTGATATTATAAAATGTGATTTATATTTGTGGGTCAGTGGGCTTCATAACCCTGAATTCCATAATTAGACTTACTCACTGAGTTCTAGGAAGTACTGCACCAGGACAGGATTCCCTCTGGTAGGAGAACTGAGGCATTTTATAAGCATGACTTCCCCTAAAAAGAAAAGAAAGAATGGAATGTCCATGCCCATTTTCTCCTTCAACGTCACCAATGAAATTGTCATTCTTCCTCCCCTGGGAAGAAATAAGTGAGAGGGTGGCTGTAGAAGAAGAAAGAAGAAGAAGAAAAGAGGCTGTAGGAATTTGGCCTTCTACTTGCTATGACCCTTGGGTGAATGAGAACCTGAAAGTCATGAAGAGAAATCTTTGGTAGGATTGAGGACAGCTGATAGATTTCATCATTGGGTTGAATGCTTAGTTATTACAAGTTATTTACATTCCTATTTCTCTCTCTCATCTGTATAATGTATATCTGCTCCATTTAACATCAACAATTAAAAATTTTCACTTTTAAGTTTGTGCCGCAAACCCAGAGGAATTACGTATCACATAAACAGAATCTTCTAAAAATTCAGCCCCAATTTTTATTGTGTAATACAACCCTGAACTAGCCTGTAAGTTTTTTGAAAATACAGATTGTTTTACTTCAGTGTATTCCCTAGAATACTATGCATATAGTAATTTATCTACAAGTTTTCCCATCAATGCATTTATTTTTTTTCATTTGCAGTGCTATTTTTTAAATTTTTATTGGAGTATAGTTGCTTTACAATGTTGTGCATCAATGCATTTATGATGGAAGAAATCGTAAGGAAAAAAAATCTCATTGGCTATTCAACTTGTAACTCAAGAAGGAAGAATATATAGGCAGCTCAACTTATTAATCATTCATTCATATGTCAGTTTGAGGCACTAGGAAAAGATTTTCCCATATAAGGTCTACAATATGTATCTTTTAATACAAAAATAACTAGAGTTAAGATTCATCTAAGTTTCAGATGAAAGCACTAACATCTTACCCCAAAAAGAATATTCTAGCATTGCACTCTGGACCTAGGATGGGGCACAAAATACAAGGAATGGAGCCTGGGGGGATGGGAATGAGGACTGAAATGTGGGAGAGAGAGGCAGAGGGCCATGAGTCTGGAGTCAGGGAGCCGTCCAGAGTTTTTACCTCTCCTCCTTCCTTCCAGCTCTCCTGCCTCAACTAGGTGCCCTAGCCCATCACTAGAGACAAGTGGCAAGCCAGAGAAAGGGGCTATGGGTGGGAGGAGAGAACTCTGTAGCAGGAAAGGAGAGGGGGAGGAAAGGGACAGGGGAAGCACTGTTGTCCAGTAAGGAGGAAGGGGAGTCCAGCCAGCTGTGGCTAGGGAGGTCTTTCTTACGTTACCACCTGGGAGACCCTGGACTAATTATTTAACCTCTACCTGGTACACAGCAATAATCAATTATTTACTCCACATGAGCCAAGTTCTAAGCACTTGTGTCATCTCATTTAATTCTTAAATAAATATTCTTCGGAAACAGAGGCCCAGAGAAGCTAAGTGTCATGGACACTGATGCCACCCAGATCTCCCTTCCCTGAAGGACCATTGCCCCAGCTGCTGGCAGAGAGCTTTCCACTCCCAGCCCTTCAAGGATGCCTCAGCAGCAGAGCTGCCTCTACTAAAGTCACTCCCCTGCTCAGGGTGACTCACCTCCAATGACTGACCACTGTGAGGATATCTCTGCCCTGCTCGAGACAATTCTGTAGGGCCGTGCTGGCTCCAGAGCTCTGCGACATGGCTGCCCGACTTGTCTCTCTGCCCGGTCCTGCTTCTGTCCCCTCCTTTCCTCAGGTGTTACACCAATAACACTCCTGAGTAAGTAACTTGTATGCTAAACTCATCTCAGAGTCTATGCCCTAGAATATCCAAACTGGGACACTAAGTAACTTGCTCAGGGCCCAAGGACCCACAGTGGGGACCCAAATCTAAGCAGAATGGTCCCGAGCCTGAACTCCTAACTGCTCTGCTCCACTGCCTTCCACCGTGAGCCATTACTCCTTCATTACCCAAGACTCCTACCACAATCTACACAAACCCTCTTATCTAGACCTGACTTTTCATTAGGTAGATGGTTCAGGTAAAGATTTTTGCCTCCAAACTGCCACACAGAATTTTAACTAAACAAGGGAGAGGCATGCAGCCTTCTGTCTTTGGGGGTAGATCTCATATTAATAGAATCTCCCCTAATTCCATCTATCCCCTTTTTCAAAATATTTTCCATGGCATGCCAAGTCAGTAAGAACTTAAGATTTCCTGAACCCCAGAAGGGGAGAAACTAAAGTCCACAGAGCAAGCTCCCTCTTTAGCTATCCCAGCTTAAAACTGACCATTTTAAAATTTGGTGAGAGATTGTCCACCCAATCTAAGAAGCTAAATTTCTAAAAGCTCACTTTCCATAATGCACAAGCTAAAACATTTTCCAAGTTAGTATTTTCTTCCACTCTGTTGGTATCCTCAATTTAAATAGCCCAATTTCCACAGTATAGAAGGCAAAAACTGCCTGATGTTGATTTAAACAACTGTGAGTTCCCCAATATACCTTGTTTTGATTTTGTTTTCTTTCTGCTTCTGCTGTGGGGTTCGTAGCTACCTCTTCTACGGTCACAGCATTTCACTTACAAACACATCACACTGTCTAAATTTAACCTAATTAGCAAGTCAGAGCACCTAACCCTCGGGCATTTTCTCACTCCCCCAGCCGCCCCCAGGTGCAATAGTCTCAGTTGTCAATGCAAAGTCATTTCCAGAAACCATGAGAGGATAAATGGAAACTGGTCTTGACCACAGAGAAAACAGTCATGTCCCCTCCATTTTCTGGCACCCGACTTTCTTTAATGCTTTTTACGTCTCATTAAAGAGTATACCAAGTTCCACGGCTGCTGAGGAGCCTCAGGATAATCCAAGCTGATGCCTTTCATTCTACTTCCTGGTGTGTTTGTAATCAGGATGGGGCACTACTACGAACCTCATCTTACATCTGTGCTGTTCTGTGAAGTAATGGTGTTCAATCATCATGCAGTGCATTTTCACCTTGCTTCTGATTGTTCTGGTCATGTCTGAGATGTAGCTTTGATGCATACATTGAATTGAAGGAAAGGAAAAAGTAACAGAAAGAAGGGAGAGGGATTAGTAGCTCAAAGTCTTTTAAAATCTTGATCTCATTGAAATGAAAACATACTTTATCTACCTTCTTTAGATATTGCTGATTGCATTAATTCCAGATGAAGAGTAAGTCAGTAGGTGCCTTTTTTTCCCCCACTCTCGTGAAGTTTTTCTACAGGGAGCCTGTAAAGGAAAATTGTCTCTCTCCTAGTGCTCCTAGGCAAAGCATTGAAGTACAATCCCAACAAAATCCAAGTGACAACTAGAAGGTACCCCTAATCGCCAGCTCTCTGAGTTTTTTCAGGACTTGAATACAACTGTCAATTATCAAGGTCTCTTTGTAGACCAGACAAGTAAAAATTAATGCAAAGTCTAAATCAAACTTGCCAAAAAGACATTGCTACCTTTTCACATCTGATAGCAGTATCCAATGGCAAACCCAAGATCAAATAGTAAACTAAGGTATTAGGAAAAGCCATCAAAGTAACTATAAAATAAATTATTAAAATGTGTTAGTAATTGTGCTTAATGCAAATTCACATGGTCACCATACTTTCCAAACCAAAAATGAACACATATCCAATACATGGTCTGACCATAAAATTACTTCAGTAACTCTCTAGTGAGTGACTACTGCATGCTACGCACTGTTCTCAGCACTGCAGATGAAGTTGTGAACAAAACAGGGAAGGCCCCTACCCTCATGGAAGTTACATTCTAATAACAATTAGACATAAAATTTAATATTCCATAATCATATCTCTTCCATCCCCTTCACATCTACATCACATCTAAATCATAAGAAAATAATGAAAAAGGGTTGAAAAAGGGTTGAAAAGGGTTGAAAATTGGACCAAGAAATACTTAGGAATTGAGCAAGTCTACCAGTTCCTTGTGAGGAGGGACTGGAGGAAGCTGAAGGGACTCACTCTCTTTACTGTTGTCTCACTCCTCTGATTGAATGACAGAACTGTTTGTCCACCCAGTCCAGTCCCCTTCAATGACAAATCACATTTAAATCATTCTAGACTAGAGAAAATCTATACCACTTTTAAATGTCTTACATGGCATCCAAAGGAGATTGGGTTCTATTGGACAAGAAAAAAAGGCCTTAGTGAAATCATTTGGATTTGTCAATTGAACTGGAATCCAGAGAGAATAATGAGAAAATGGTTGGACAAGGAGAAATGGAACTAAGTCTCTTCCTCCCCAAGCTTTCAAGACCAAAGTTATTTCTATCAGGGGAAATGAGAAAAGAATCATATGACTTACTAGCCCTTGGAGGGAGATCTTACTGGATAAAGCATCGTTGTTAAATACAGTCTTCAGGCAGCTGAAAGGAAGCAGTAATCAGGTATCCACACTTTTGCTCTCTTGACACTCAGTACTATTTGTCTGAATTTTCCTTTTAATGTTTCCCCCTTTCCTGTTGGTTGCTGTAGCATACACTCAGAGTAGAAGTAGGGTTAGCAGGTTGGGAATACTGTCTCACTTAGATGGTTTATTATTGGGGAGAATGGGGATGAAAGAACAGATTTTTTTTCTCCCTCTCTGTATATACATTCCCTAAGCATCTTCACCCATTCTTTCAGTTTTATCCATCGATGTCTAGCTCCAAATCTCTGCATCTAAGCATCAATACATTTTGTAGATGCCACACTAGTATTTAAAACTCAACAGAGCCAGCACTGGCTCATGGCTTCCCCCGTGCCCTACATACTGCTTCTTTTCATGTATCCTGTATCTCAATGGAGGGCACCACCATCATGTCCAAAGTCACCTACCACTCAAGAAAACTTGTAAGACGTACATGCAGCAGTTATCTATAACAACACCTGAGAACCATGAAAAGACAAGGTTGAAAGAATTTTAAAAGATCAAAAACAAATGGAAAAACATCCATGTTCATGTATTGGAAGACATAATATAGTTAAGATGTCCATACTACCCAACGTGATCTACAGGTTCAACACAATCTCTATCAGTGGTGGTAGCCATTAACAAAAGTGAGAAAGAGAATGAATGAGAGGCCACGTTATTAGAAAATAACTTTTAAAAGAGACTTAAAAGACTAAGAGACTTGATTGGATGAGAGAAAATGGGCAGGAATGAAAAAGGCCACTGGACTTGACATGTGAGTCTCTCCAGTCCTTCCCTCCTGATGTCTGAGTTGGGGGAGGGTTGAAGTATGGGAAGAGATTAAGGGAATTGATCTCTACATCCACTTCCTTGCCCCATCCTTATTTAAATCCATCCTCTTTAGCCATTTTATTTTCCTTTTTCATTTAAAATGTCTTTGATTTTTGTTGTTATCTTCCACGCTCTGCCGAACAGAAAATATAGCAATCACTCCTCAGTTCCAAGTTATTTATGAATATGTTGAAAAATGCACTCCTCAGATTTGATGTGTTCAATGGGCACTTCCTTTCTCTCCACTTTCTAAACTGAAACCAATACCGCATCAGTAACCACCCAATGAGAAGGCTGCACCTTCTCCCCATAATGGAGAGAATACCATAAAATGTCTTAAGAGAAAATGTGCATTTCAGAATAAAAATGGAATATGGGGAAGGATGGGGAATAAACTCCCCCCACCCAAGGAGGAGAGACATATAAGACTACACTGTGTTTTCAGTAGACAAATTAGCAGGATCTGTGCAAGTGATTTTTGCATAAACAACAAAGACCTCCCCAAGCATTTCCTTCAATACATTGAGCAATATGCCCCAAAGCAGCCCTGAATGGGAGAAAGAAGCAAGAGGCTATCAGCCAAGGGACACTTGAGTCTTTGCTTTTATGTAATTTATTTCATGTAAGTGACCTCTGCCACTTTGGCTTTATGTGTGGGCACTCACCCTTTACAAGCAAATACAATTATGAGGCATTTTCCTCTGTGTATAGTTAGATAATGAATTCTTCCTGTTGCAAAGTGACCTCAAGAGCCCGGGATCTCATTTCATCTCAATTTGTGCCAATGAAACGCTTGACAAATTGCTCTTTTTAGTCATGTATAACTTTGGGTTTTAGTCCTAAGCATTGTTGTGCTTCTGACAAGGACAAATTGGGCTATACGATTTGTTTCCTATCCTTTGTGGTGCCAGTGATTACAGAATCAGCTGGGTGGGATCAGCATTGAGTACTTCTTTGTGATTCATTTGCTTTGAGTACAATTACTACAAAATCACAAAGTCCTGGATGGGCTAAAACCACCAAATGGAAAGCAAACTTACTTTAAATATGTAAGCACAGAAAGACACATAAACATGAAGAGTGCTGTTTCAAGAGTATTCTTGGAATGTTAACCATTCCTTAGTCTCTAATACAAATAATTTCACATTTCTAGTCAGAGTTTTTGTTCTATGAGAGACCTAAACAGAATAATGTTTCTCCTGGTGCTTCTGGCAAGCACTGAAGATCTCCTGCTAGAATTCTGTCATCTCTTTTTTGAACACAGGTGATAAACCAAATTTGCACATTGTTGATCTAAAACCCAAGTCTTTAACCTGAGCATAACAAAAATCACATTAGGAGACATGCCTGTCCAAACACTACAGTAACTGTGGCAGGGATGCTTAGAATAGCTGCCATTTGCTCATCTCTTCTCAGCCTGAAATGATTTGACCTTCACCTGTTTCCATCTCAAATTATCCTATAATTGCCTTTCATATTACAGTGTTACACCAAAAGTAGCTAAAATACCAACTGGCACCCAGACATCAGGGACATGGAATTGGCTGTCTCTTTTTCCTCACCTCATATGCTCTGATTAGTGTTCATACAATTACCTAAGGAAAGAAAAGTTTGCCTTAAATCTAGAAATTTACTACAGAAGTCATCTAACACATTCTGCAGTATGAAGTGCTCCCCAAAGTCACAAAGCTTTATTTATTTATTTATTTATTTATTTATTTTTTGCGGTACGCGGGCCTCTCACTGTTGTGGCCTCTCCCGTTGCGGAGCACAGGCTCTGGACGCGCAGGCTCAGCGGCCATGTCTCACAGGCCCAGCCGCTCCACGGCATGTGGGATCTTCCCGGACCAGGGCACGAACCCGTGTCCCCTGCATCGGCAGGCGGACTCTCAACCACTGCGCCACCAGGGAAGCCCCAAAGCTTTATTTTTAAAATCTGCCAATTTGTTTGCTGTTTTGAAAATATACCTGCATAATTTGATTCTTGCTTTCCAAGTGGGAATATCAAAATTACATAATGATCATTGTGCACTGTTTTTAAGATTTTTGTCTCAATTATTTGAAAATTAAAAGCTACTTTCAAACTTCCCAAAACTGACTTGGAAAAATTTCATGCACTATCCTTAGTTGGCTGTGAATTCCTGTTATGTCAGCCTCTAAATCAAAAGATATTAATGCTTACTCTGTTTTCTTAATAGAAGATTAACAGTTTGTGAGTACCTTTCCAAACAGGAAAAATGCTTTAAAATCTTTTAGAAAACAATTTCTCTCTTTGAATGTTTATTATGTGTACTCCTTTTAACTGATCATTAAAGTCTTCAGAAGGCCAGGAAATAACAAGGGCAATTGGGATGGGATCTAATATCCTCCACCTTGACACCTTCAAGTCCCGTGACCTGGGGCAGACATGTGGCTTCTCTAAACTTAAATTTCCTCATCTTTAAATATGGGAATAACTGGACTTCATTTCAAACAGTACAGTGGAACAGGTACTGTGAGCAGCCCTCCCACTGACAATAACCAAAAATACTGAATAACATATTTTAAAAATCTTTTAAAATCCATCACTGCCATGGCAAGCAATAAGGACTCTTCAGGGCAGGAAAAAAAGAAGTGAACACTGGAATCTAGAAAGGTGAGCAGAGCTCCAAAGGAGGTTTTCATCCTGAGGTCATCAAGTTAACCCAGTGACCCTGAGCCTCAGTTTTGAACGGGGAAAGGAAACAAGCCTCAAGCTGCCTAGAGCTGTCTAACAGGAGATGTCTGCATAAAGTAGACTCTAAAGGCCTATGGAAGAGTAAAATAGAAATAAATGTTCCTTTCAGCAAGGGACAAAAAAGAAACTTAACATTTCTCAACCTGGCCATTGGTCTCCTCTGATATTTCATAACCATCACCAGTCACCATATATACTTCTAGCCTGAGTTCTAACACTATCTTTGTGATCCAAAAAACATCAACCTAATTACTTAATTTCCTACATCAGTAGTGTCACCAAACATCCATCAAAAACAAACATAAATCCTATTTGGAGGAATGTACATTTTTTTCAGACTATAAAAATCCCATTAAATAACTTTCTGAGGAATATAAGCTCAGAGTCCATAGAATAATACCATAAAACACACACACACACAAAAAAACAAGAACCAGAAGAAATCAGATCTACAAAGATTTTATCCACTGAAATTATCAAACTCAGATTATAAAATAAGTATATTTAATATGTTTAAAGATATAAAAAAGAATACTTAAAGTATAAGAAGAGAGTAACTAAAATAAATAAATTTTGAAAAACTAAAACTTTAATATAATACTTGAAATTTTAAAAACATATGCATGAAATCAATGGTAAATTAGACACAGCTGAACAGAGAATTTGCAAACTCAAAGGTAAATTTGAAGACATTCAGGATGTAGCACAAATAGACAAAAAGATCACAAAAAAATAAACCAAAGAAGGTTAAAAAGCATGGCGGATAGAGTGAAAAAGTCTAACATAATCTAATCAATATCCAGCAAGAAAGAAAGAAGGAGATGATATATACAAAGAGAGAATGGCTGAGAGTCTTCCAGAACTGAAGTAAGATTATAAATCAGGTTCAAAAAGTGCAGTAACTTCCCAGAAGAATAAATAAATAAATTTAAATCCACATTTAGACAAATTATAAGGAAATTTCAGGATAGCAAAGAGAAAAAATATATTAAAACAAGTCAGAGAGAAAATATAAAGAACCCAGTAGTAAACTGATGCCAGACCCCTCAATAGCAGCAGTGGAAGCCAGAAGACAGTGGAATAATATCTTTAAAATTTTAAGACAATAGAACATCAAACTAAGATTGCATACCTAGTGAAACTCCATTGAAAACATGGAGGGTGAAATACAGATGCAGTTGACCCTTGAACAACATAGATTTGAACTGCACAGGTCCACCTATAAGTGGATTTTTTTCAGTAAATATATTGGAAAACTTTTTTGACATTTGAGACAATTTGAAAAAACTCAAACCATGTAGCCTAAAAATATCAAAAAAAATAAGAAAAAGTTAAGTATGTCATGAATGTATAACATATATGTAGATACTAGTCTATTTTATCACCTACTACCACAAAATATATACAAATCTATCAAAAAAGTTAAAGTTTATCAAAACTTATGTGCACAAACACTTAAACACCATACATGGCACTATTCACAGTTGAGATAATGTAAAGATGAAGTATTAAATCATAACTACATAAAATTAACTGTAGTACACGCTGTACTACTGCAATAATTTTGTAGCCTCTCCTGTTGCTATTGCAGTGAGCTCGTGTTGCAAATATCTCCTTAAAACACCATGTGCTCTTTGCTATTGTTTTCTTCATTTCTATCTAATTTATTTCTGCTCTGATCTTTATGATTTCTTTCATTCTACTGAATTTGGGTTTTCTTTGTTCTTCTTTCTCTAGTTGCTTTAGGTGTATGGTTAGATTCTTTATTTGAGATTTTTCTTGTTTCCTGAGGTGAGATTGAATTGCTATAAACTTCCCTCTTAGAATGGCTTTTGCTGCATCCCATAGGTTTTGGGTCATCATGTTTTCGTTGTCATTGTTTCTATGTATTTTTTAATTTCTTCTTTGATTCCTTCAGCGATCTCTTGGTTATTTAGTAGCACACTGTTTAGCCTCCATGTACTTGTGTTTTTTACAGTTTTTTCCTGTAATTGATTTCCAATCTCATAGCATTGTGGTCAGAAAAGATGCTTGATACGATTTCAGTCTTCTTAAATTTTCCAATGCTTGATTTGTGACCCAAGATGTGATCTATCCTGAAGAATGTTCTGTGTGCACTTGAGAAGAAAGTGTACTCTGCCATGTTCATGTGGAATGTTCTATAAATATCAATTAAATATATCTGGTCTATTGTGTCATTTAAAGCTTGTGTTTCCTTATTTATTTTCTGTTTGGATGATCTGTCCATTGGTATGAGTGGGGTGTTAAAGTTCTCCACTATTACTGTGTTAGTGTCGATTTTCCCTTTCATGGTTGTTAGTCTTTGCCTTATGTATGGAGGTGCTCCTATGTTGGGTACATAAACATTTATAACTGTTATATCTTCTTCTTGGATCCCTTGATCATTATGTAGTGTCCTTCTTTCTCTCTTGTAATAGTCTTTATTTTAATGCATTTTGTCTGACATGAGTATTGCTACTCCAGCTTTCTTTTGATTTCCATTTGCATGGAATATCCTTTTCCATCCCTTCACTTTCAGTCTGTATGTGTCCCTAGGTCTTAAGTGGATCTCTTATAGACAGCATATATATGGGTCTTGTTTTTGTATCCATTCAGCCAGTCTGCATCTTTTGGTTGGGGCATTTAATCCATTTACATTCAAGGTTATTATCAATATGTATGTTCCTATTACCATTTTCTTAATTGTTTTGGGGTTGTTTTTGTGGGTCTTTTTCTTCCCTTGTGTTTCCCACCTAGAGAAGTTTCCTTAGCATTTGTTGTAAAGCTCGTTTGGTGGCGCTGAATTCTCTTAGCTTTTGCTCGTCTGAAAACCTTTTGATTTCTCCATCGAATCTGAATGAGATCCTTGCTGGGTAGAGTAATCTTGGTTGTAGGCTTTTCTCTTTCATCACTTTAAGTATATCCTGCCAATCCTTTCTGGCCTGCAGAGTTTCTGCTGAAATTCAGTTGATGACCTTATGGGGACACCTTTGTATGTTTTTTGTTTTTCCCTTGCTTCTTTTAATATTTTTTCTTTGAATTTAATTTTTGTTAGTTTGATTAATATGAATCTTGTGTTTCTTCTAGGGTTTATCCTGCATGGGACTCTTTGTTCTTCCTGGACTTGGGTGATTATTTCCCTTCCCATGTTAGGGAAGTTTTCCACTATAATTTCTTCAAATATTTTTTCAGACCCTTTATTTTTCTCTTCTTCTTCTGGGACCCCTATAATTCTAAGGTTGGTGCATATAGTGTTGTCCCAGAGGTCTCTGAGATTGTCTTCAATTCCTTGCATTCTTTTCTCTTTATTCTGCTCCTTGGCAGTTATTTCCACCATTTTGTCTTCCAGCTCACTTACTCATTTTTCTGCCTCAGTTTTTGTTATTGATTCCTTCCAGTGCATTTTTCATTTCATTTATTGTGTTGTTCATCTCTGTTTGTTTGTTCTTTAGTTATTCTAGATCTTATAGCAAAGATCAATAAAACTGAAAGCTGGTTCTTTGAGAAGATAAACAAAATTGATAAACCCTTAGCCAGACTCATCAAGAAAAAAAGGGAGAAGACACAAATCAGTAACATTAGAAATGAAAAAGAAGAAATCACAACCTACACCACAGGAATACAAAGATTATAAGACACTACTACAAAAAAGTTTATGACAATAAAATGGACAACTACAAAGAATAGACAAATTCTTCGAAAGGTACAATTTTCCAAGACTGGGCCAGGAAGAATTAGAAAATATAAACAGACCTCTCACACGTAATGAAATTGAAACCATAATTTAAAATATTACAACAAACAAAAGTCCAGGACCAGATGGCTTCACAGATGAATTCTAACATTTAGAGAAGAGCTAACACCGATCCTTCTCAAACTCTTCCAAAAACTTGCAGAGGGAGGAATACTTCCAAATTCATTCTATGAAGCCACCATCACCCTGATACCAAAACGAGACAAAGATGTCACAAAAAAAGAAAACTAAAGGCCAATAACACTGATGAACATAGATGCAAAAATCCTCAACAAAATGCTAGCAAACAGAATCCAGAAACATATTAAAAGGATCATACACCATGATTAAGTGGAATTTATCCCAGGGATGCAAGGATTCTTCAGTATATGCAAATCAATCAATGTGATACACCATTATAACAAATTGAAGAATTAAAACCATATGATAATCTCAGTAGATGCAGAAAAATCTTTTGACAAAATTCAACACCCATTTAAAACATATTAAAAGGATCATACACCATGATTAAGTGGAATTTATCCCAGGGATGCAAGGATTCTTCAGTATATGCAAATCAATCAATGTGATACACCATTATAACAAATTGAAGAATTAAAACCATATGATAATCTCAGTAGATGCAGAAAAATCTTTTGACAAAATTCAACACCCATTTATGGTAAACACTCTCCAGAAAATGGGCGTAAAGGGAACCTACCTCAACATAATAAAGGCCATATATGACAAACCCACAGCAAACATCATTCTCAATGGACTCACTGCTTGCAGATGACATGGTACTATACATAGAGAAACCTAAAGCTGCCACCAGAAAAATGCTAGAGCCAATCAATGATTTTGGTAACGTTGCAGGATACAAAATTAATGCACAGAAATCTCTGGCATTCCTATACACTTACCAACAAAAAATCAGAAAGAGAAATTAAGGAAGCAATCCCATTTACCATCTCAACAAATGAATAAAATACTTAGGAATAAACCTAAGGAGGCGAAAGACTTGTACTCAGAAAACTATAAAACACTGATGAAAGAAATCAGAGATGACATACACAGATGGAGGAATATACCATGTTCTCGGGGTGGAAGAATCAATATTGTGAAAATGACTATACTACCCAAAGCAGTCTACAGATTCAATGCAAACTCTATCAAACTACCAATGTCATTCTTCACTAATTAGAAGAAAAAAATTTACAATTCATATGGAAACACACAAGACCCCAAATAGCCAAAGTAATCTTGAGAAAGAAAAACGGAGCTGGAGGAATCAGGCTCCCTGACTTCACACTATACTACAAATCTACAGTAATCAAGACAGTATGGTACTGGCACAAACACAGAAATATAGATCAGTGGTACAGGATAGAAAGCACAGAGATAAACCCACACACATATGGTCACCTAATTTACGACAAAAGAGGTAAGAACATACAATGGAGAAAAGACAGCCTCTTCAATAAGTGGTGCTGGGAAAACTAGACAGCTACATGTAAAAGAATGAAATTAGAACCCTCTCTAACACCATACACAAAAATAAACTCAAAATCGATTAAAGACCTAAATGTAAGGCCAGACACTATGAAATTCTTAGAGGAAAACATAGGCAGAATATTCTATGACATAAATCACAGCAATGTCTTTTTTGACCCACCTCCTACAGTAATGAAAATAAAAACAAAAATAAACAAATGGGACCTAATGAAACTCAAAAGCTTTTGTACAGCAAAGGAAACTATAAACAAGACGAAAAGACAACCCTCAGAATGGGAGAAAATATTTGCAAATGAAACAACGGACAAAGGATTAATCTCCAAAATATACAAAGAGCT
The DNA here is from genome assembly GCF_002837175.3 of Physeter macrocephalus. Lineage (NCBI taxonomy): Eukaryota > Metazoa > Chordata > Mammalia > Artiodactyla > Physeteridae > Physeter > Physeter macrocephalus. The sequence goes on from NC_041221.1 coordinate 116,183,436, forward strand.
CATGGAGTTCAATATCAAAAAAACAAACAATCCAATTAAAAAATGGGTGGAAGACCTAAATAGACATTTCACCAAGGAACACATAAAGATAGCCAAGAGGCATATGAAAAGATGCTCAACATCACTAATCATTAGAGAAATGCAAGTCAAAACTACAATGAGGTATCACCTCACACTGGTTAGAATGGTCATTATCAAAAAATCTAGAAAAAATAAATGCTGGAGAGGGTGTGGAGAAAAGGGAACCCCCCTGCACTATTGGTGGGAATGTAAATTGATACAACCACTATGGAGAACAGTATGGAGGTTCCTTAAACAAACAAAAATACAACTACCATATGACCCAGCAGTCCCACTACTGGGCATAGACCCTGAGAAAACCATAATTCAAAAAGAGACATGTACCACAATATTCACTGCAGCACTATTTACAATAGCCAAGACATGGAAGCAACCTAAGTGTCAATCGACAGATGAATGGATAAAGAAGATGTGGTACATATATATGATGGAATATTACTCAGCCATAAAAAGAAATGAAATTGAGTTATTTGTAGTGAGGTGGATGGACCTAGAGTCTGTCATACAGAGTGAAGTAAGTCAGAAAGAGAAAAAGAAATAGCGTATGCTAACGCATATGTATAGACTCTAAAAAAAAAACAAAAAAAAAGGTACTGATGAACCTCTTGGCAGGGCAGGAATAAAGACATAGACATAGAGAATAGACTTGAGGACACAGTCACGGAGGGGGAAGCTGAGGCCAAGTGAGAGTAGCATCAACATATATACACTACCGAACGTAAAATAGTGGGCTGGTGGGAAGCAGCGGCATAGCACAGGGAAATCAGCTCAGTGCTCTGCGATGACCTAGAGTTGTGGGAGAGGGAGGATGGGAGGGAGGCTCAAGAGGGAGGAGATATGGGGATATATGTATGCATATGGCTGATTCACTTTGTTGTACAACAGAAACTAACACAGTATTGTGAAGCAATTATACTCCAATAAAGATCTAATAAAATAAATAAATAATAAAATAAAATCAACTCTTTTGGATTTCCAAGCCCATGCTTTTTCCTCTATATTGTACTTTCTTTCATAGAGTAATGAATAAAAATATATATTTTGGGAAGCCCTAAAAAAAAAATATATATTTTAAACCAAAAAAAAAAAAAAAAAAGTGATGCTAATCATCTCCACATGAGCAGGTTGTCTCTCCAGTAATTTGCATATCTGCAGTAGAAAGTGATCTCTCATGTTCTCACAAATATTTCATCCTGTTTAGTGCAATACCGTAAACCTTGAATAACACCATGAGACTCATATGAAGTGCTACTAGTGATACTGGAAGTGCTCCCAAGAAGCAGAGAAAAGCCATGATATCACCAAAAAAAGGTGAATTGCTTGAGATGTACCATAGGTTGAGGTCTGCAGCTGCAGCTGGCCTCCATTTCAAGATAAAACCATCTAGTGTAAGAACAACTGTAAAAAAAAAAAAAGAAAAGAAAAGGAAATTCATGAAACTGTTGCTGCAGCTATGCCAGCAGTTGTGAAAATCCTGTACTTTTTGTGAAAATCTTTTTATCTTATATTGAAAATGCAGCTTTTATTTGGGTGCAAGATTGCCATAAGAAAGGCATGCCTATAGATTCTAATATGATTAAAGAAAAAACAAAGTCATTATATGAAACTTAAAGCAAAAGGAAGATGAAGGATCTAAAGCTGGAGAATTTAATGCCAGAAAAGGATGGTCTGATAATTTTAGAAAGAGGTTTGGTTTTTAAAATGTCAAGATAACAGGAGAAGCAGCTTCTGCCAACCAAGAGGCAGCAGATGAGTTCCCAGACACCGTTAAGAAAATCATTGAGGAGAAAGAATATCTGCCTGAACAGGTTTTTAATGCAGATGAAAGTGCTCTATTCTGGAAAAAAAAAAAAAAAAAAGGCACAAAGGACATTTATTAGTAAGGAAGAGAAGCAAGCACCAGAATTTAAGGCAGGAAGAGATAGGTTTACTCTACTATTTTGCGTGAATGTAGTCAGGACTGCCCTTATCTATAAAGCTGCTAAATCCCAAGCCTTGAAGTGAAAAGATAAACACCAGCTGCCAGTCTTTTGGTTGTACAACAAGAAGGTCATTGTACAACAAGAACCATTTTTCTGGATTGGTTCCATCTATGCTTTGTCCCTGAGCTCAGGAAGTACCTTGCTAGTAGGGGACTGCCTTTGAAAGTTCTTTTGATATTGGACAATGCCTATGGCCACCCAGAACCCCATGAGTTCAACATCAGAGATGTCGAAGTAGTCTACTTGCCACAAACACAACGTCTCTAATTCAGCCTCTAGATCAGGGGGTCATAAAGAGCTTTAAGGCTCATTACACATGGTATTCTATGGAAAGGATTGTCAAAGCTATTGAAGAGAACTCTGATAGAGAGAAAGTCTGGAAGGATTACACCACTGAAGATGCCATCGTTGTTATAGAAAAAGCTGTGAAACCATGAAGCCTAAAACAATAAATACTTGCTGGAGAAGACTGTCCAGATGTGGTGCAGGACTTCACAAGATTTACAACAAATCCAATAAAGGAAATCATGAAAGTAATTGTGGATATGGCAAAGAAAAAAAGGTAGGGAGTGAAGGGTTTGAAGATACGAATCTTATAGAAATTCAAAAGCTGAAAGACATCACACCAGAGGAATTAACAGAAGACGACTTGATGAAGATAAGTGCTTCCGAACCAGTTCCAGACGATGAGGAATAAGATGGAGAAGAAGCAGTGCCACAAGACAAATTGGCATTAGACAATCTTGCAGAAGGGTTCGGACTATTCAAGACTGATTTTGACCTATTTTACCACATGGACCTTCTATGATATGTGCACTGAAACTAAAGCAAATGGTGGAAAAAAGGATTGGTATCATATAGAAACATTTTTACAAAAATGAAAAAGCAAAAGTCAGACTGAAATTATGATGTATAATATTTCCATAAAGTTACACTGAGTGTGCCTGCCTCTCCTGCCTCCCCTCCCACCTCCTCCATGTCTTCCACCTCTGCCACCACTGAGAGAGCAAGACCAACCCCTCCTCTTTCTCCTCCTCCTCCTCAAAGTGAAGACGATGAGAACGAAGACCTTTACGTTGATCCACTTCCACTTAATGAATATAAATAATAGTCATGCAGTACAGTTAATGAACTTATCTGTTGTGTATATGCGTGAGTGTCTTCATGTGAAAATCTAATAACTGGCAAGAACTGTATAAGACATTTTTTATGTCATCATCATCATCGAAGTATGCATTGTGTAGAACACTGTGCTCAACACAAGACTTGTATTGAATTAGATAGCCTATTCTTACATAAACATAAGGTGAGTGGTATTTAATGTAAAATTAATAATGTTATTTTTTTACTATTTTACAACTTTGTAAAGTTGTAAAAATAGTTTTTTATAACTATTTTACAACTTTGCTTTCAAAGAATTACATTACTGCATTACAATTATGAGTATGCCTCTGTCATAATTGGAAAAAACTGCATATCAGGCTATCATCATAGGTAAGTGGGTTTCTTTTAATGTAACAGTGTTTTCAATATTGTATTATGAATATGACTATAATACTGTATACCATAAAAACATTATAATAATTCATTCAGTAGTGTATAGGCTACACTACTGTGAGACAATTGTATCGATTACCCTAGGCTACCACAAAGTAATCATATTGCTGCTTCTTTGTTATCAATGCATAAATAGTTATCTCTATAAATAAATATGAATTCCTTTCTCACATTATCTTTTCATTTTTTGATGTGTAGTTAGTAATATGTATAACATCTACAGTGTTTTGTATCATATAACACAATATTGATATAGGTACTGACAGATGAACGATTCATTGTAAACAGATGACATAAACTACAGTGGTATTGATAAATACAGTACTGAAAATGTATTTTCTCTTTCTTATAATTTCCTTAATAACATTTTCTTTTCTCTAGCTTAGTTTATTGTAAGAATACAGTATATAATACACATAACTTTAACAAAATTTAAATTAAAAAATTAAAATTAAAAATTTTTAATTTTAAAAAAATTTTAAAAATTTAAAAATCGACTGTTTACATTATCAGTAAGGCTTCTGCTCAACAGTAGGTTATTAGTAGTTAAGTTTTGGAGGAGTTAAAAGTTATATGTGGATTTTTGATTGCATGAGGGGTTGGTGCCCCTAACCCCCACATTGTTCAAGTGTTAATTATATTTTCAGACAAACAAAAACTGAGTTTGCCAATATAGACCCTCTCTATGGGAAATTCTAAAGAATGTACTACAGGCAGAAAGAAAAAACAATACTAGTAGGAAGATATGAAATGTAACATAGAGCAGTAAAACAAGAACATAGCATATATGTGGACAAATCTAAACAAACTATATAAAACAACAATATTACCTAAATTTAAAGAAAAAAACTAAAATATAGTCTAACAGAGGAGTATAAGTCAGATGGTAGACAACTAAAATTAAAGTATCTTCAGGTTCATGTATTGTTCTGGAGGAGAGTACAGATATTCACTTTAGACAATGCTAAGCATGCATATTTCATCTACCTATTAAAAAACAGAATGTATATTTCTATTTATAGCTGAAGACGCCCACATAAGCATTTCACTACTTGCCTGAGGTTAACAGTTACCATATAGCAAAGCCAACACTAGACGCCAGATCTCCAGGAGCCTAAGCAAGTGCTGAGATAGTGCACTGCACATGCTCCATGACTTCAAGATGGAAGAAATGTCTGCTTTCAACAATGCTCATGGGGAAAAACAAAAACAAACAAACAAACAAACCAAAAAAACAATATTTTCTGTAACATAACATCAGTAAGGTATAGGGTAGAGGAAAAAAATAAGGATGCCTACCTGGAGTCCCAAGACAACTACTGTCTATGGTGACCACACAGAAGAGTTGCCCATTAACCTTCCCTTAGTTAATCAACTAGGGAAATTTTCCTGAAATATTTTCTCTAATTATGTTCAGTTTAAGGAGATTCACTGGGCAAATTGCTCCTTGTTGTGGACCCATCACTTTTAAAGAGGTTTCATAAAGGACACTATACAATTTGACCAAAAAAATGAAAATTTTTTTCTAACAAAACACCAGATAGATAAGTTTACTGGTAAGTTATTTTAAAAATTACATTCTCACAAAAACTCTGCCAAAATCAAGAAAAAGAGGGGGAAAAGCCCCAACTCATTTAATGAGTCTACAAAAACCTTGATAATAAAAGCAAAAATGGGCTGTACATATAAGAAATGTCAGGCCAGTTTCACTCATAATTATAGATATAGAAATCTAAAATACTAATAATTAAAAATATTAATCAAGGTATACAAAAGATAATGGATAATGATAAATTTGAGTTTATCACAGAAATGCAAGATTGGTTTAATATCAGAAAAAACCATTAATATAATTCATTACATGAGCAGAGTAAAGGAAAAAAATCATGTTCTCACAGGTGGGTTCCCCCAAAAGCAAACAATGAGACTGAGTTTGGGATATTGAACATTTATTAGGAATCAACGCCTGTAAGAGGAAGGGAGGAAAAACAGGATTGGGCAGAGGGACAAGTCACATGGCAATGCAGACCCAACAAAACCTTGGCCAACCAGCAGGGAGCCCTGTCAGAGTTATCCCACATCAGAGGGAACCCTCACTTTGCTCAGTCCCTGGAAGCAGACTGCTCAGGAAGGCTATGAGCTGGGGCCAGGAGGCTGTAAAAAAAAGCTGACTGACAGAGGCCCTCTGCTGCCAGCATGCCCTTAGCCAGAGAGCAAGTCCCCCCATGAAGGTGGCACTGGCAGCAAGTCGCCCTGTTTAAAACACATCTCAATAAATAAAGAAAGAGCCTTCGATATAGTTCTATATCTCTATGTCCTCAAGAAAATTTAATCATAGCAGATTGAGGGAAACTTCTTTACTATGATTTTTTAAAAAAGAATCTGAGTCCCTCCCATCAGGAAACATGCACAAGCCTCTTAGATAGCCTCATCCACCAGAGGGCAGACAACAGAAGCAAGAAGAACTACAATCCTGCAGCCTGTGGAACAAAAACCACATTCACAGAAAGATAGACAAGATGAAAAGGCAGAGGGCTATGTATCAGATGAAGGAAAAAGATAAAACCCCAGAAAAACAACTAAATGAAGTGGAGATAGGCAACCTTCCAGAAAAAGAATTCACAATAATGATAGTTAAGATGATCCAGGACCTTGGAAAAAGAATGGAGGCAAAGATTGAGAAGATGAAAGAAATGTTTAACAAAGACCTAGAAGAATTAAAGAACAAACAAACAAAGATGACCATTACAATAACTGAAATGAAAACTACACTAGAAGGAATCAACAGCAGAAAAACTGAGGCAATGGAATGGATAACTGACCTGGAAGACAGAATGGTGGAATTAACTGCTGTGGAACAGAATAAAGAAAAAAGAATGAAAAGAAATGCAGACAGCCTAAGAGACCTCTTTAAACACAACAACATTCGCATTATAGGAGTCCCAGAAGGAGAAGAGAGAGAGAAAGGACTTGCGAAAATATTTGAAGGGATTATAGTTGAAAACTTCCCTAACATTGGAAAGGAAATAGCCACCCAAGTCCAGGAAGCACAGTGAGTCCCATAAGGATAAACCAAAGGAGAAACACGCCAAGACACGTAGTAATCAAATTGGCAAAAATTAAAAACAAAGAAAAATTATTGAAGGCAGCAAGGGGAAAACGACAAATAAAATACAAGGGAACGCCCATAAGGTTAACAGGTGATTTCTCAGCAGAAACTCTAAAAGCCAGAAGGCAGTGGCATGATATACTGAAAGTGATGAAACGGAATAACCTACAACCAATATTACTCTACCGGGCAAGAATCTCATTCAGATTTGATGAAGAAATCAAAAGCTTTCCAGACAAGCAAAAGCTAAGAGAATTCAGCACTACCAAACCAGCTCTACAACAAATGCTAAAGGAACTTCTCTAAGTGGGAAACACAAGAGAAGAAAAGGATCTACAAACACAAACCCAAAACAATTAAGAAAATGGTCATAGGAGCATACATATCAATAATTACCTTAAACGTGAATGGAATAAACGCCCCAAACAAAAGACACAGGCTTTCTGAATAGATACAAAAACAAGACCCATATATATGCTGTCTACAAGAGACCCACTTCAGATCTAGGGACACATACAAACTGAAAGTGAGGAGATGGAAAAAGATCTTCCATGCAAATGGAAATCAAAAGAAAGCTGGAGTAGCAATATTCATATCAGATAAAATAGACTAAAATAAAGAATGTTACAAGAAACAAGGAAGAACACTCCATAATGATCACGGGATCAATCTAAGAAGAAGATATAACAATTATAAATATAAGATAGATTTAATTGATATTTATAGGACATTCCATCCAAAAAAGGCAGATTACACTTTCTTCTCAAGTGTGTATGGAACATTCTCCAGGATAGATCACATCTTGGGTCACAAATCAAGCCTCAGTAAATTTAAGAAAATTGAAATCATATCAAGCATCTTTTCTGACCACAACGCTAGGAGATTAGAATTCAATTACAGGGAAAAAAACGTAACAAATACAAACACATGGAGGCAAAACAATACGTTACTAAATAACAAAGAGATCACTGAAGAAATCAAGGAGGGAATCAACAAATACCTGGAGACAAATGACAATGAAAACAAGATGATCCAAAACCTATGGGATGTAGCAAAAGCAGTTCTCAGAGGGAAGTTTATAGCTATACAAGCCTACCTCAAGAAACAAGAAAAATCTCAGATAAACAATCTAATCTTACACCTAAAGGAACTAGAGAAAGAAGAACAAAACCCAAAGTTAGCAGAAAGAAAGAAATCATAAAGGTCAGAGCAGAAATAGAAACAAAGAAAACAATAACAAAGATAAATAAAACTAAAAGCTGGTTCTTTGAGTAGATAAACAAAATTGATAAACCGTTAGCCAGACTCATCAAGAAAAAGAGGGCGAGGACTCAAATTAATAAAATTAGAAATGAAAAAGGAGAAGTTGCAACAGACACCACAGAAATACAAAGCATCCTAAGAGACTACTACAAGCAACTCTTTGCCAATAAAATGGACAACCTGGAAGAAATGGACAAATTTTTAGAAAAGTATAACCTTCCAAGACTGAACCAGGAATGAAATAGAAACAAAGAAAACAATAGCAAAGATCAGTAAAACTAAAAGCTGGTTCTTTGAGAAGATATACAAAATTGATAAACAATTAGCAAGACTCATCAAGAAAAAGAGGGAGAGGACTCAAATCAATAAAATTAGAAATGAAAAAGGAGAAGTTACAACAGACATTGCAGAAATACAAGGGATCCTAAGAGATCCCTTGTATTTCTACTACTACAAGCAACTCTATGCCAATAAAATGGACAACTGGAAGAAATGGATAAATTCCTCGAAAGGTATAACCTTCCAAGACTGAACCAAGAAGAAACAGAAAATATGAACAGACAAATCACAAGTAATGAAATTGAAACTGTGATTTAAAATCTTCCAACAAACAAAAGTCCTGGACCAGATGGCTTCACAGGCGAATTCTCTCAAACATTTAGAGAAGAGCTAACACTCATCCTTCTCAAACTTCCAAAACATTGCAGAGGAAGAAACACTCCCAAACTCACTCTATGAGGCCACCATTGCCCTGATACCAAAACCAAACAACGACGTCACAGAAAGAAAACTACAGGCCAATATCACTGTTGAATATAGATGCAAAAATACAAGCAAACAGGGCTTCCCTGGTGGCGCAGTGGTTGCGCGTCCGCCTGCCGATGCAGGGGAACCAGGTTCGCGCCCCGGTCCAGGAGGATCCCACGTGCCGCGGAGCGGCTGGGCCTGTGAGCCATGGCCGCTGGGCCTGCGCATCTGGAGCCTGTGCTCCACAACGGGAGAGGCCACAGCAGAGGGAGGCCCGCATACCACAAAAAAAAAAAAAAAAA
>NC_041221.1:116192486-116219752 GCF_002837175.3 Physeter macrocephalus
ACAAAATTAATGCACAGAAATCTCTTGCATTCCTATACATTAATGAAGAAAAATATGAAAGAGAAATTAAGGAAACACTCCCATTTACCATTGCAAAAAAAAAAGAATAAAATACCTCTGAATAAACCTACCTAAGGAGACAAAAGACCTGTATGCAGAAAACTATAAGACACTGATGAAAGTAATTAAAGATGATATCAACAGATGGAGAGCTATACCATGTTCTTGGATTGGAAGAATCAATATTGTGAAAATGACTATACTACCCAAAGCAATCTACAGATTCAATTCAATCCCTATCAAACTACAAACGGCAATTTTTACGGAACTCGAACAAAAAATCTTAAAATTTGTATGGAGACACAAAGACCCCGAATAGCCAAAGCAGTCTTGAGGGAAAAAAACAGAGCTGGAGGAATCAGGCTCCCTGACTTCAGACTATACTACAAAGCTACAGTAATCAAGACAATACGTTACTGGCATGAAAACAGAAACATAGATCAATGGAACAAGATAGAAAGCCTAGAGATAAACCCATGAACCTATGGTCAACTAATCTATGACAGAGGAGGCAAGGATATACAATGGACAAAAGACAGTCTCTTCAATAAGTGGTACTGGGAAAACTGGACCACTACATGTAAAAGAATGAAATTATAACACTCCCTAACACCATACACAAAAAAATGAATCAATGGACAAAGGATTAATCTCCTAAATATATAAACAGTTCATGCAGCTCAATATTTAAAAAACAAACAATTCAATCCAAAAATAGGCAGAAGACATAAATAGACATTTCTCCAAAGAAGACATACAAATGGCTAAGAAGCACATGAAAAGCTGCTCAACATCACTATTTATTAGAGAAATTCAAATCAAAACTACAATGAGATATCACCTCACACCAGTTAGAATGGGTATCAATGGAAAGTCTACAGACAACAAATGCTGGAGAAGATGTGGAGAAAAGGGAACTCTCTTGCACTATTGGTGGGAATGTAAATTGATACAGCCACTATGGAGAACAGTGTGGAGGTTCCTTAAAAAACTAAAAATAGAATTACCATATGATCCAGTAAACCCACTACTGGGCATATACCCAGAGAAAACCATAATTCAAAAAGACACATGCACCCCAATGTTCATTGCAGCCCTATTTACAATAGCCAGGTCATGGAAGCAACCTAAATGCCCATCGACACATGAAGGATAAAGAAGTGTGGTACATATATACAATGGAATATTACTCAGCCATAAAAAGGAATGAAATTGGGTCATTTGTTGAGACGTGGATGGAACTAGAGACTGTCATACAGAGTGAAGTGAGTCAGAAAGAGAAAAACAAATATCGTATATTAACACATGTATGTGGAACCTAGAAAAATGGTACAGATGAACCAGTTTGCAGGGCAGAAGTTAAGACACAGATGTAGAGAACAAACATATGGACACCAATGGGGGAGAGCTGTTGGGGGGTGGGCTGGTGGTGTGATGAACTGGGCGATTGGGATTGACATGCATACACTGATGTGTATAAAATGGATGACTAATAGGAACCTGCTGTATTAAAAAATAAATTAAATTAAATTTAAAAATTTTTAAAAATTAAATTAAATTAAATTAAAATTGCTAGAAAAAAAAGAATCTACAAAAGCTCACAGAAAACATCATACATCATGGCAAAATTGAAAACAATCCTATTAAAATCAAGAAAAATAGAAGGATGCCCGTATGACCATTATTATTTTCTTTACCATAAATGTGCTGGAGGTCCCAGTCAGCACATTTTGGTAAGGAAAATAAATAGATAAGGAGTGGAAAAGAAGAAACAATCTGTCATTAGTTATAGATAATTTCATTTTCCCTGTACAAAACCCAAGAGAATCAGATGAATTATTAGTTTACAAAGTAGCTAGATGAAATCAATATATATAATTATATTGTTTTACTTGCTACCAAAAAGACCCATTTAACTAATGTTTTTTTAAAACACCATTTATAATAGCAACAAAAAACCAGGGTACCTAGACATAAATGTAATAAAAGACATGTGAGCACCTTATGTGTAAAACAATAAAATTTCATTAAATGAAATTGAAGATCTAAATCAATTAAAAATATAATATGTTCATAGATGTGAAGACTTAAAAGCCATAAAAAAAGTAAATTATTCTCAAATTGATCTGAGATAAATTAATTCTGATAAAAATCCAGGCTTTTTACAAAGCTTTATAAGCTGGTTCTTCTAAATTTATATAAAAAACAAAAGGTCACAGAAAGAGGCTCATAGTCATGGAAAACAAGCTTATGGTTACCAGAGGGGAAAGGCTGGGGGACAGATAAATTAGGAGTTTGGGATTAACAGATACAAACTACTACATATAAAATAGATACACAACAAGGTCCTACTGTATAGCACAGGGAACTATATTCAATATCTTGTAATAACCTATAATGGAAGAGAATCTGAGTAAGAATAGATATGTATACATATATATATATATATATATATATATATATATATAATTGAATCACTTTGCTATGCACCTGAAACTATTAAAATATTGTAAATCAACTATACTTTAGGGCTTCCCTGATGGTGCAGTGGTTAAGAATCCACCTTCCAATGCAGGGGACACGGGTTCGAGCCCTTGTCTGGGAAGATCCCACATGCCACGGAGCAACTAAGCCCGTGTGCCACAGCTACTGAGCCTGTGCTCTAGAGCCCGCGAGGCACAACTACTGAGCCCATGTGCCACAACTACTAAAGCCCGTGCTTCTAGACCCCATGCTCTGATATATATATATATATATATATATATATAATTGAATCACTTTGCTATGCACCTGAAACTATTAAAATATTGTAAATCAACTATACTTTAGGGCTTCCCTGATGGTGCAGTGGTTAAGAATCCACCTTCCAATGCAGGGGACACGGGTTCGAGCCCTTGTCTGGGAAGATCCCACATGCCACGGAGCAACTAAGCCCGTGTGCCACAGCTACTGAGCCTGTGCTCTAGAGCCCGCGAGGCACAACTACTGAGCCCATGTGCCACAACTACTAAAGCCCGTGCTTCTAGACCCCATGCTCTGCAACAAGAGAAGCCACCACAATGAGAAGCTGCCACTCGCTGCAACTAGAGAAAGCCCATGTGCAGCAACGAAGACACAATGCAGCCAAAAATTAATTAATTAATTTTTTAAAAAAGAAAAAAAATCAACCATAATTTTAAAAAAATCAAAAGTAGCCAAGACACTCCTGAAGAAGAAGAATGTAGATGTAGAGGGATCCCCCCACCAGATATCAATATGTATTATAAAGAGGAAAATCTGATCTTGGGAACAGAGGATTCCTTTAAAAAGACACACACACAACCATAAGTTGTAAAGGAAAAGATTAATGTATTCAACTAAATTAAAATTGAGAACTTCTGTTAGCAGAAGGCTACCATAAAAAATAAATAAATAGGGGCTTCCCTGGTGGCGCAGTGGTTGAGAGTCCTGCCTACCGATGCAGGGGACATGGGTTCGTGCCCCGGTCCAGGAGGATCCCACATGCCGCGGAGCAGCTAGGCCCGTGAGCCATGGCCGCTGAGCCTGCGCGTCCGGAGCCTGTGCTCCGCAACGGGAGAGGCCACAACAGTGAGAGGCCCGCGTACCGCAAAAAAAAAAAAAAAAAAAATGCAAATAAAATAAATAAATAAATAAATAAAAAGGCTACAAACTGAAAGAAAATTTGTGATACTTAGGACTAACAAAGGATTCATATTCAGAATCTATAGAGAAGTACAAATCAAGTAGAAAAATACAAAACAAAAGCAGGAAAAAGTGGTGAAAGACAGGAGCATTTACTTTACAGAAGAGGAAACACAAGCATTTAAAAAGATTCTCAATCTAAACTGCATTAAATGCAAATTAGAACCACACACACAAAAATACTATTGTAGGTCCATCAGACTGGCAAAAGTAAAAAAGTCTAAAAATGACAGAAGTTAGGAAAGATTTAAAGCAACAGATATTTAGACATTGCTGGTGTAATGTAAACCTGTGCAATTGCTTTGAGAAACAATTTGGCATTGTCCCATGTATGTGTATTGTATATATGCATATCCTATGATCCTAGGTATCTACATACAGTTCACTCCTAGCCAGCTACAATCAGAGTATAGTAATTCATAATAACAATTTTGTAATAGGGAAAAAAAAGGAAACAGTCCTGCTAGTCATACCAGTAGATTGGAAGATAAATTGTGGAATTTTTAATCAATGAAATACTATACAGCAATAGAAAATAATTAACTACAGGTAGCCCCATCAACACAGATAAATCTCAAAAAAACTACAAGACTCAGCAAAACTGTAAGTCAATAGGACCACATACAGTATAATTTCTTATATGTAAAATTCAAAAGCTGCAACACTGAACAAATTTTTACATATTCAAACAAAGCAAAAGAATAACAAACACAAAATTAAGCATATTAGTTTCCTCTGAAAAGCCAGCAAAAGGTGGATGGGCTCTTGAATGATACACAAGGACCTTCAAAAGTACTGGAAACATTCCATACCTTAAACTGAGTAGGACCCACATCTGTGTGTTGGTGTTACTTTTAATATCTTCCACATACATTGTAGTATTCCTTTGTACCCATGCAGTATTTAATAAAATTATTTATATGGGATTAATAACCCTTTCCCATCTACATGCAGGGATACTGTGATATTGTCTGATGATATTGTAACTTCGTAATCTGTTAACTCTTAATCATATGTAAAAATTATAAATATATATAAAAAAACACATATCTAATGTTAGATGCATAACAATAATAATGTGTTCCATCACCTGTTATGCTTGGACCATGAGCCAGGAGAGCTTTGATCAGGAAATAGAATTAAATGATTAAAAGCAGAGAGATCCAGACATTGGAGAACTGAAGAAATGTGAGCACGAAAAACCACCAGAGAGAAGTGTGTTGAGTTCCAACAGTTAGAGACTGCATTCTAGAGGGGGAGGATAGCTGACTCAGATGAAAAACTCTAGCCACTCAGGCAATGCCAAGATCAACCAGCAGCCAGGTTGAGGCTTGGGAACTTTCAGGAGTGACCCTGCAGAGAGAGGGATCTGGGTAGACCAGGAGTGAAACAGGAAAGAGCAAAAAAAAGTAAAAGTAGACTATACACACAGAGGCAGGGAAGAGACAAGCATAAACCGGAAAGGGCCAGAATGCTGTACAGAGCACTTGTACATTATCAGCTGTACTTTTCTTTTTTCTGACCCATAGTTAGTTCAATTATTAGCGCTTCATTAATTTTTTTTTTCCTGCTGCACTTTAAATCAACAAGCATTGTGTAGCCACATGAGAAGGAAAAATAGAAAGCTATTAAGGGCATTTCTTGGGCTATAGTCTGAAGAAAAGCAAAATCCAGGTACAGCACACCAGCGACATTGGCCCACAGATGTGTTCTCATTGGACTGCCCTGCAGTGCCACTGATGTTGTTGTTTTAACTTGAATTAGTTACCAAGATTGAAAACCCAGATTTCTGATTTGAGTTGAAATCAGAAAATATGGCAACACAGGGCCTGGATTACTAACAGCCATCTTCTGGAATGGAGCAGCCCCTGCCTGCTTTGGGAGTGGAAGCATTCTGCAGTTCACAGAGGTCCCCACCTAGGTGACCCCACTCGTATGTGTAGTCTGCTGTCCCCTGTCAGTATCTGACTCTGGTCACCTTGTTTGTACCTTTGGGAGGACAATAAAGATAACCATAAGTTTCAAAAATGAGTCTCCCAAAGTGTGTGCTTGGGGGAGCAGCCTTTCACCCTAAAAATGGAAGAAGTAGGAAGAGGCTGTATTCAAAGTTCCCAGCTTGTCTTATGGTTTTAATTTTATGTGCATACATTTATCATTTCCAGCCCAATGAGAGCAATAAAACAAGAATCTGTGATTACATAACAGTTTCATTTGGGGAAGTTCAATGACCCTTTTAAATGTTTCATTTTTCTTGTTATTATTTTTATTGACCTTGCTAACATCTGACCTGAGCAGCTGCTCTTTGGAGAGCTGTCATAGGTGACCACAAGCTGGTGACCAGACACAGGGAAACATGAGGCTACAGTGCAGTACAGCTGCCGTCTATTTGGAAACAAAAGGCACTGCCAGTCCAGCCTAACAGGCAGCCACAAAGAACAAGAGGTTCTGGGGTTAAATCATGGGGTGGATCGGGGATCTAGGAAGTGCTGTAATACCAACAGTAGCTGCAAATCAAAGCAGAGCTGCAGGAAGAACACACAGTAATGTCTGGATCTTTCAGGACACACAAACACACCCAGCATCCACGGTCCCTGGAACAAGAGGTAAGCTAGCCCCTAGAGAAGACCAAATTATATAAACCTACCTAACAAAATATCAGGGCAGAGAAGAAGCAGGTACAAATTATCAGGCCTTGTTGATAATACCTTCTTGTTGATGTGGTATATCAATATAAACCCACACTTTTGGGGTGAACCAGAAACCCAGTAAGGTGGTCTTGATCAACTAGTTTCATTTCAATACATGTCTCCCCCTTACTGAGAGATGCCCAATTTTTTCCACTGGGGCCCAAACCCACTTTAAGTGGCCCTGCAGAGTAATAACACAGAGAACAAGCAGACTACCTTCTCCCATAAAATAAATTCTCCATGGTTCTACATTAGGCACTTATAGAAATTCTAAAAATTTAAATTGTCACTTATTATACCAATGCAAGAAGGTATGTGGAACATGTTAGTCTGGAGAAACATCAGGTTCAGGTGGCATTTCTTCCTTTCCTTGCTTTCTTTTAGAAGTTGAAATCAGAATACAGAGTTACTTGAACACACGAAGTGGTCAACTTGGCAACAGCATGATTTCTTATCAAGAAGAGAAAGCAATATTAAAAATCAGAAGACTTGGGCTTCCCTGGTGGCGCAGTGGTTGAGAGTCCGCCTGCCGATGCAGGGGACACGGGTTCGTGCTCCGGTCTGGGAAGATCCCACATGCCGCGGAGAGGCTGGGCCCATGAGCCATGGACGCTGGGCCTGCGCGTCCAGAGCCTGTGCTCCGCAACGGGAGAGACCACAACAGTGAGAGGCCCGCATACCGCAAAAAAAAAAAAAAAAAAAAATCAGAAGACTTGATCTATAATCTTAAGCCAGAATCTAGATCCAGCTCTGCCACTTACTAGCCAAGTGATCTTGGGCAAGTCACTTCACCTCTCTAGACCTCAGTTCAATCACCCATAAAATAACAATAAGAAAAATTGAGCCCTGTAACTACTGGGGTTGATAGGGGATCCAATAAAATAAAGCATGACAATACATTTCAGCAGGATGTAAAAATGCTTCACTCCTGTAGAAGAATATTAGTGGACCGTTTTATATGCTGCCTTGTACTCATGCCAGGTTCATTTCAGTTTCTTGACAGGAAAGCACATAACAGGTACAGAAGAACCCAAGGGAAGGTTTGTAGTCATAACACAAGTGTAATGGTTAATTTTATGTGTCAACCTCACTGGCCACCAGGTGCCCAGATTAAATATTATTTCTGGGTGTGTCTATGAGAATGTTTCCGGGTGAAATTAGCTTTTGACTTTGTGGACTCAGTAAAGTAGATGGCCCTCTCCAGTGTGACTGGGCATCATCCAATCCACTGAGGGCCTCAATAGAACAAAAGGCAGAAGAAAGAGGAGTTTGTTTCTTTTTTTCCTGCCTCACTGCTTAAGCTGGGACATCTCATCTCATCTCCTTCAGCTGGACTGAGATTTACACCATTGGCTCCCTTGGTTCTCAGGCTTTCGAACTCAGACTGAATTACACAACCAACTTTCTCATAGGTTTCCCCTTTGAGGATGGTGGATCCTGGGACTTCTCAGCCTCCGTTAATCACGTGAGTCAACTCCTCATAATAAATCTCTCTATCTATCTACACACACACACACACACACACACACCTGCACATACATACACATGTGTGTGTGTATCTTTGATTGTTGTTTCTCTGGAGAACCCTGACTAATACAATAGACAACACTCAACCCTTGGGTTATCTGTTCAAAATAGATGGAAGAAAAGCAAAACTGCACATCATTCCTTCTGACGTAGCTGGCCTTAGCTGGCATTGCATATCCACAGTCTCAACAGCTCAGAGCAAGAAAGGCCTCTTCCCATTCCCCATTTCCTACCACACTAAAACCCAGGATTACACATCTAACTGAATGTTGTTCAAAGTTTTTCCAAAACGAACGATCAGTTTTACTCCTCTGAATTAGATCTCCCATGTTTTGAAAATTCTACAACTTTAAGTTTGGATGTGGAGCCAACAGCAGTCATATATCCAGTCTGAAATCTGCATGGAGCATTTCATAAGTACTCAGAACAAATGTGACTCTTTTATCTAAATCATACAATGCAGTATCTAGCTAGATTAGACCCTAATAAGAATCATCAGTTGAAAATAAAAAGAATTAAAAAGATGCTTCCTGTTCAGATGTTGGCTTTCAAAATATGATATACTCTTGGTCAAGATACTTTAAGTGCTTTGTTTAAAATACTGACATACATGAAAATTTTAAATGACCCCCTATTCTCAAGTCTCTGTTGCATGCAATAACTTAATTTTAAAATATTTTATTATGTAATATTCAATGTATACAAAGGAATACATGTGAAACATATATAAGCTATGAAGCATAATAACACAAAGGACATACACAAGCCCACTATCCAATTTAAGAACTAGAACCTGTTTTAGTAACAGAAGTAGAGAGAATAAAACTAATGATTCAGGGTCTTACAATTCCTGAAAATCATTATTCCAAACATCAGAATGCAGGGCAAACTGTCAATTAAGGGAAAATTGTTTCTTCACACCCACTTTTCCAGGGATATATGAATTAAAAAAAAAAAATAGCCAGATGAAGCAAAGCTTAAGTCAAAGGAATGGCTCCCTAGTGGCAGCATTCAAACACTAGTGATGGACCAGTTGGTAAACTATCTTAGACAAGGAGCCCTCTTATATGTAAGCAACAGCCAACTTCACCCATTAGGAAAACAAACAAAAATCTTGTAGGCAATACAATTATGAAATTCCATTATCTTCAAGTTTACACATGATGAGCAGAGACCCAAGCTAAAAACAGACAATTCAGTCAAGCATTGTATTTTAAAATCTTGATTTGTAAACTACTCTTCATAAGAGATAAATTAACACAGGGCCACAAGCTTCAGTAAGTTACAGAGAGATATTATATTGAGGCACAACCCTAACTCTGGTTCTCCTCATTGTCAGTCTCTCCTGCCCAGTCTTGGGTAGCAAACATACTTAGGCCTTTTCTTAAAGTGAAATCTTCTAGATCATACGCATTGCTCTGAGTGGCTCTTCTACTCCTGTTTCAGCAGTTCTGACTTTCATATAAAGAAGACAACACTAAATTCCAGTATGGCTTCTCAGCACATAGATCTTAGCGCAGTAGAAGATCTAATGGACCAGTGGCAAAATTCAACCTGTATGACCTTAAGGAAATTTAACACTCTTCTGCGCTTTTCAACCTCCTCCTCAGAAACATGAGAGAACAGACAAGATAAATTCTAAAGTCCATTCCAATTCTAAAATTCTGAAACTGCCTTTGATTTTTTTTAACTTCATTTTTTTATTTATTTTTTGTTTGTTTGTTTTTGTTTGCGTTACGCGGGCCTCTCACTGTTGTGGCCTCTCCCGTTGCGGAGCACAGGCTCCGGACGCGCAGGCTCAGCGGCCATGGCCCACGGGCCCAGCCGCTCCACGGCATGTGGGATCTTCCCGGACCGGGGCACGGACCCGCGTCCCCTGCATCGGCAGGCGGACTCTCAACCACTGTGCCACCACGGAAGCCCTAACTTCTTTATTAGAGTATAATTGCTTTACAATGGTGTGTCAGTTTCTGCTTTATAACAAAGTGAATCAGTTATACACATACATATGTCCCCACTGCCTTTGATTTTAACATTCAATCTATTTGTTAAAAGAAATGCATGATTTTTTTTTTCTTTTTTGGCTGCTTCCGGTCTTAGTTGCGGCATGCAGGAGAGTCGTTGCCATGCGGAATCTTTTCGTTGTGTCACGCAGGCTCTTCCGGGCTCTTCCTTGAGGCACGCGGGCTTCTCTCTAGTTGTGGCATGGCGCACAGGCTCCAGAGGGCACGGGTTCAGTAGTTGCGGCATGCAGGCTCTAAAGCGCACAGGCTTAGTTGTCCCATGGTATGTGGGATCTTAGTTCCCTGACCAGGGATCAAACCCACGTCCCCTGCATTGGAAGGCGGATTCTTAACCACTGGACCACTAGTGAAGCCCCGAAATGCATGATTCTTTTGTGCTATCCCTGAAATCTTAGAGGAAAGCCTCTCACCTCTGCCTTCCAATGTATTCTAATTTAATCCTTCTCTTTCCTGACTTCCAAAGTGTTTTTGTGGATTCTCTTTGGGATTAGAAATGAATCTTCCTCCAACCTAAACCAATGCCTAAAACAAAAAGGAAGACTAGGGCAAAGAATCTAGCATCCTTATGATTAATTTTTCCCCAGAAGAGAACCAAGTTTACCCTGATCCACTTGACAAATACACAGTCAAGCAGTACCTCTTCTGAAGCTTATCAGGGTGGTGACACTTTTTTACTAAACTCTGTATTAAAGATAACTAACTCTACTCTCAAGAGCCTCCTATTTTAAGTAAGTTTATTCTACTAAGAGAAGCTGTTTCTCTGGAGTCTACTCTTAGAATTGTCAAATCTTTTTCACAATGAATACCTCTAAACCTATTTTGAATATAATAAAACAGACTTTAAACACAATTTACAGAATGGTTTGATTACAAAGAGGTTCTCATTAATTAGGTTTGGGATAGTGTGTTTTATTCCAATGAAAGTCAAATATCCCCTGCCTTCCTTATCATCTTCTCCATCTCAATTAAGAAGTTCAGACATATTGCAGGGTGAGGGGTGTTCCCAGGGAGCCACTGCTATAGGTGTGAGAGAAGAGAGATCCAGCTAACTACAAATATCTCTCACTCAAAGTTCTGATAGTTTTATATCTGATTCCTTCTCCCCAACCATGAAAATTTCAGTTCAGTTCACATAAAAGTTGAGCCACTCTTATTAATAATACTTAGAAAAAGAGGATGAATCCAGAATAAAGGTGGGTTCCTTCTCAACCAGGTCCAGCATGGTGTCACATTCAGAAAAAGACATTAAATTTGAAATCCATAAAAAACTGAAAGGCAATTTAAATCACTAATCCAGTCTCTTGAAAAATGCCAAAGGGATCACTCTACATTATACTCAAGAGTATAAGGCCCTCTTCACCCATCTATCTGTAATAAGTAGCCCTCAGTACAGCATGGCACTTGCACCACGCTCCTAATCTTACTCTTCAGCCCTCCCCCAAATAGTTCCTCAAAATTCAGCCCAAACTGGGTCTTCTCTCCCCATAATTCAGGGTTTTTCTGAGCAAAGCCTTTCTTTCAATATGAACTCGTTACACTTTCCAATATAAATCTGATGTAAATTGAGCCTTTCTTGGTTCCTTTCAGTCCCCAATTCTACCCATTATACTTTCACCCAAACCCCAGACCCATTGCTGCTACTGATAGCAAAAGGTATGGGGGGAGAGGAAATATTCATAGTCAATGTTTTCAACCAGGTTGTGAGGGAACTAACAGTGGCTGGTTATGGTCTATGAGCATTTAGCATTAACTCTCACCCCTTTCTATACACTTTCCTGTAAAGATGGGTCTTGAACATGAAAAAATTAGGTTCAAGATGCATATTAAGTTATTCCAATGAGATACATTTGCAGGAGTTTGGGGAGTAAGGAGGAGGCCATCTTCCTGCTGCTATTACTACTGACCAAGAGGTTCAAAGGGATGTGAGGTTTTGTAGCCAGCCTCAGGATTCGGGATTCCAGAGGGAGACAGGCAATTACAGCAGCAACAGAAACCACAGCTGGAGCAGTTTCCTGATCTTTGGATTCCAGCTACAGTCTAAACACTTGAAATCAATAGATAAGGGGTAGCTCCCTGACTTCTGCTCCTCTGGTCCTTCCAAGTTTCTAAATCCTTCCTGAAATATCTAGAGTGATTTCCAAGTTTGGCCCTGAACTGACAGATATTAAGGGGTGTAAAGAAAGAAGATAAAGCAAAAGGCAAGGAGAAAAGAGTAGAGATTCTTCTGCTGGCACCTTTGAGACAGACAGAGAAAATTGTGACAAAGTAAAGTTGGCATTATCCATTAGGAAAATGCAAATTGAAACCACAATAAGGTACCACTTCACACTCACTAAGATGGCTAGAATAAAATATTAGATAACAAGTATTGATAAGGCTGTGGAGAATTTGAAATTTTCATACACTGCAGGTAGGAATGGAAAATAGTGCAGCCACTTTGGAAAACGATTTGGCAGTTCCTCAATACGTTAAACATAGAGTTATCTAATGACCCAGCAATTCCACTCCTAGGTGTATACTCAACAGAAGTTAAAATATACATCTACACAAAAATGTGTACACAAATCCTCAAAGAAATATTATTAATTATAGTCAAGAAGTAGAAACAGAACAAAAATATATCAAGCAATAATTAGAAAAATAAAATGTGGTGTATCTATACAATGGAATATTTTTCAAAAATAAAATAAATGAAGTGCTCATACATGCTACAAAATAGATGAACTTGAAAACATGATGCAAAGTAAAAGAAAGTAGTCACAATGACCACATATTGTGAGATTCAATTTATATGAAATGCCCATTGTAGGCAAATCTATTGACACAGAAAGTGGATTAGTGGCTGCTTAGGGATGGGGACTCAAGGAATAATGGATAAGGGGTGCAGAATTTCTTTTGGGAATAATAAAACTGTTCTAAAATTGTGGTGATGGATGCACAACTAAATATATACTAAACACTGAATATATACTAGTATACTGAATATACTAAAGCCACTGAATTCCACACTCTATATGGGCATATTAAATGGTAATATACAGCTCAATAAAGTTGTTGTTTAAAACATGCAAGGAAAATCTTGGAAAAGAAAAATGGAGCTGGAGGAATCAGGCTCCCGGACTTCAGACTATACTACAAAGCTACAGTAATCAAGACAGTATGGTACTGGCACAAAAACAGAAACATAGATCAATGGAACAGGATAGAAAGTCCAGAGATAAACCCACGCACATATGGTCACCTTATTTTTGACCTAATGAAACTTCAAAGCTTTTGCACAGCAAAGGAAACCATAAACAAGATGAAAAGATAACCCTAAGAATGGGAGAAAAAAAAAAAAGAATGGGAGAAAATATTTGCAAACGAAGCAACTGACAAAGGATTAATCTCCAAAATTTACATGACTCTCAATATCAAAAAAACAAACAACTCAATCCAAACATGGGCAGAAGATCTAAATAGACATTTCTCCAAAGAAGATATACAGATTGCCAACAAACACATGAAAGGATGCTCAACATCACTAATCATTAGAGAAATGCAAGTCAAAACTACAATGAGGTACCACCTCACACCAGTCAGAATGGCCATTATCAAAAAATCTATAAACATAAATGCTGGAGAGGGTGTGAAGAAAAGGGAAATCTCTTGCACTGTTGGTGGGAATGTAAATTGATACGGCCATTATGGAGAACAGTATTGAGGTTCCTTAAAAAACCAAAAATAGAACTACCATACGACCCAGCAATCCCACTACTGGGCACATACCCTGAGAAAACCATAATTCAAAAAGAGTTATGTATCACAATGTTCACTGTAGCTCTATTTACAATAGCCAGGACATGCAAGCAACCTAAGTGTCCATCAACAGATGAAAGGATAAAGAAGATGTGGCACATATATACAATGGAATATCACTCACCCATAAAGAGAAACGAAATTGAGTTATTTGTAGTGAGGTGGATGGACCTAGAGTCTGTCATACAGAGTGAAGTAAGTCAGAAAGAGAAAAACAAATACCATATGCTAACACATATATATGGAATCTAAAGAAATAAAAATGGTTCTGAAGAACCTAGGGGCAGGACAGGAATAAAGATGCAGACATAGAGAATGGACTTGAGGACATGGGGAGGGGCAAGGGTAAGCTGGGACAAAGTGAGAGAGTGGCATAGACCTATATACACTACCAAATATAAAATAGATAGCTAGTGGGAAGCAGCCTCATAGAACAGGGAGATCAGCTCGGTGCTTTGTGACCACCTAGGGGGTGGGATAGCGAGGGTAGGGACTTGAGGACACGGGGAGGGGGAAGGGTAAGCTGGGATGAAGTGAGAGCGTGACATGGACATATATACACTACCAAATGTAAAATAGATAGCTATTGAGAAGCAGCCGCATAGCACAGGGAGATCAGCTCGGTGCTTTGTGTCCCCCTAGAGTGGTGGGACAGGGAGGGTGGGATCGAGGAGACACAAGAGGGAGGGGATATGGGGATATATGTATATGTATAGCTGATTCACTTTGTTATAAAGCAGAAACTAACACAACATTGTAAAGCAATTATACTCCAATAAAGATGTTAAAAAAAAAAGATGCAAGGCACAATGAGGACAATATTAAAAATAAAAAGTGAAGTTGGACCATGTGTAAGGGAGAAAGGCATTAAGGCACAGGCGCAGGACTGTAAAGAGTTAATTCCTAGTGCTCTGACAAATTCTTCCAATGTTCTTACAGAAAGATTTTCAGGAAGAGCTTAAACTCAGGAACCCTGCATACTAGGGAACACCTACTCATCTGAGGTGATAAAGTATTTTCTATGTCAATTATCTAAGTAATTTTGCATCTCAAAAACTATGATGGCAGTCATAGCAAGACTTAGAAATTAAACGACAAAGACATTAAATATTTGAATGGAATATCTGATACACAAAGGCAAATTTACTATGAAACTAATGAAGCTTAAGCTTCATTCCTCCTCACTTGCCTGGGACCCTTCTAAGGCCCTGGGAAGAGCCTTGGCAATGAATTCACAAGATCACGTGTTCTTGTAAAATTTGCAAAAGTAAGGTATTTTTAAAAATTGATCAAGACTGGTGTTCTTTCCATTTAGACTTCCCTTCCATCACTCTTATTTGGGGTGGCACTGGAGTTGCTGCCAACATTTTGGGGATATGGATATGGGAAAGTTGAGGAGATATATGTTTAGTTTGGTATCAGGGATATATTTATGTGGTTCACAGTCAACTTCACACATCTCTTTTCTACCATCTACATACTTCCAGTGCCAGGTGCTGTAGGACACATCCATACTGTCACACCACCTCCAGCTCTCCCAACTCTGTGTCCCCTTTCGCCCTCAAACCTCACCTTAAACAAAGCATGCTAGAGGAAGGATTGATGTATCTTATTCTCTCTAAAGAAAGTTAGATTATAAAATTGTTATGTAAAATGTAAGGAAAAGTATGCAGCCAAAATGCTTCATGCAGTTTATTAATAAAAATATTATGTTATTTTCTGAATTTTGTGAAGTTTGTAGTATTGGCCAGCTTTCCTTTAATGCGTTGTATGTTTTGAGTTCTCTCATTCTAAATCAGCACTCATATCTAATCAGTACCTACCAGTGTATTTTTAAGCTTGTATTCTTTTTCTTTAAAAGGGTCTCCCAAACTGTATAATCTTCAGGCGCCACAGAACCTGAATCCATCCCTGGAGAGAGAAATATTCCTTTCCTCTTTGAATCCGTCTTGTGTAAAGAGAGTAAAACAAACATACATGAATCTCAGTGAAAAGGTTGGACCTACCAAAGTTGAAGAGATGTGAATGGCAATGATTTGCACTGTGTCCCTTAATATTAAGTGGGTATAAACTGTCACTGGCCTTGTCATTATTTTGAGTAGGAACTTACTTGTCTTAATTTGGTGAATGGAAAAACCATTCCAAAGAGCCTTCACAGATTTACTTGGAACCTGGCCCCCATTTCAATTTTTTTTCATAACATCTTTTCTCAACCACAGATTCTTCTGCCATATAATTTTCAAGAACATGACTCTCACAGTTGGGCCGCAGATGCTATATACATTTGTGATATAATCAATCATGTGTCTGAATAATGTATGTAAAACTATTCTCAAATTTTTAACCTGAAATCCCAATAGTATCATCTGAAAAAAAATTATTCATATGAATAAAGAGATTTAATGAAGTTGTCAAACATAGAATAAACATAAGAAAATACAATAAAAAAATTGATTGATTGATTTGGTTCCCTACCTCAAAAAAAAGTTCAAATTGACTTAAAAGATAACAATGTCAAAATAAAACCCTATAACAGTTACCTAAAAACACACATAAGACTTTCTAAATGCTCTAAATTTCATGTCAAAACTAGAAATCAGAAACAAAAATAATGAGTAATTTGACTACATAAAACTTTTAAAAGTTCTACATAACCAAAATAAAAAAGATATCACAAGATTAAAAGCAAAGTATAAACTGGGGGAAATATTTGCAAAAAGTTAATCTCCTTAAGCTCTAAAAAATACCAAGACTTAAAAGTACAAGACTAATGCCTCAAAAATATATGAGTAGAAAAAAAAAAAAAAAAAAATATATGAGTAGAGGATATGAATAGGAAATTGACAGAATGGAAAATCCCAGGATACAGGAAAAATATTAATTCAAATTAAAGAAACCATGACATACCACTTTTTGCCCACTAAATTGTTAATTTTTTTTCCCTGTGGGCTAGTAATACTCAGTTTTAGGGAAGAAGGGGAGAAAGAGACATGTTGCCACTTTTATAGAGAGCATTTTCACTATACATGTCAAAAGTTTTTAAATGTTAATGAATTTTTACCAAGCAATTTCATTCCTAAGAAAGAGTTCTAAGGAAATATTGTTTATAAAATTTAAAAATTTCAGAGAGCCTGAAAACCCATCAATCAGCAATTAGTTAAATAAAACCATTAGTTAAATAAACAAACTATGGTCCTTGTAACAGAATACAATGTATCTATTAAGAAAAATATTATAAAAAATATTTGTCATAGACATATTATGTTGCTAAGTAGAAATAAAGGTATATTATAGAAATATATGCAGAATACAATTCTTATAATTAGAGAACAACCAAAGTAATGGTAGTAGTAATAGCTAACATAAATACTCATTATGTGTTTGTCATTGTTATAAGCCCACTGCATGTATTATCTCATTTAAATTTCACAACAATCGTATGAAGTAGTCACTATTACTATCTTTAACTTACAGTGGAGAAAATGAGGCATCAAGAAAACAAATAACTTGCCCAAGGTGAAATCAGGATTTGGACCCAGGTAATCAGACTCCTGCTCCTGTAGTCTTAACCACAATGCTAATTTCTGAGTTATATTATTATTAGATTAGAGGAATAGAGTAGCTTAACTGTCATGTTTTAGTAAGAAATTCTCCCAAAATATCAATAACATTTACATCTAGGAAATAGGATTATGGGTGATATTTATTTTCTTATTTTTATTATCTGTATTTTCTAAATTTTCAACAAGAAATGTAAACTGCCACAAAGAGAAAGCAGAGATATTTGTTCTTATAACCTATTCTTTCTGCTCCTTTCCTATCAGTAGGTAAAAAGTAATTGTTCTAAATATCACTATTTCCACCTGTATATCAAGAGAAAAACCACCCACAGAACCAAAATATTTTAAAGTATTTGCTACCTAATCTTAAAGGCAAGAAGTCCACCATTCTGGATTTCAGGGTTCTCTTTCATGATGGAAAAGGGAGGGTGAACACAGCGGGGAGGGAGAAGTGAGCGTGAGGGACACGGTTTTAATCTGTCACAAACTAGTAAAAACTTTGTCTCCTACAGAAGTTGTTTTATTTATTCATTCATTCCAAAACTTAAATTCAGAAGTTTAGTAATTATATTAAAATCAAAATGGATCAAAGGGCCAGATGTTGCAGGCAGGATGACTCATCAAACAGAGCCTGGGTAATGTGCTCCACGCCTTGCTCAATGGGAAGTAATTACTCTAACATTAGCTTTACAGTGTTTAAACAACCATTTCATTATATTTTTTCTACACTGATTAAATTTTCTCGGCATTTCTAATGCATCATTACATCTGCCTTGCATTTAGATAATGCACAGCATTGCTACCCATTAAAAAGTCCCTATTCTCTTTCATCACCTTAATAAATCTAATTTGGCTTTATTTGCATAAAGTTTGATAAAGAGTGATTAGCTCTCTTACAAATAGCATATCTTGGATGAAAATATCTCTTCTATAACTTGGCTAAAACAGCTCTTCACAGATTTATAAGTGAACCCCCCTAGCAATAGCCACCTAATAGTGAGGGGGGGTAAAGGAAAACTTAAAGCACAACTGCTGCTGTAGAATTACTGTCTGTGCCTTCCAAGACTGCTGAGGGGTGGATATGATAACCATGGGACCCTCTAAGGCACTTTGCTTCTTATTCCTAAATATATAGCCTAAGGAATTATAATAGAGGACAAGAACATCAAGAATAAAAGCTCACATTTTTAGCCTTCTACTTCAATATTCACATTTACCCTCAACACATAAAGACTCAGGACATTTTAGCCCTTGCCCAAGTAAATGAACTGTAAAGTAATCTCTGGAAGATATTAGCTAAGATGAAAAGCTCTGCCAAAGTATCAGATATGCCAGGCAATCACTTATAGAAACTCAAACTATGCCAAGTTCTCAGGGGAACTTTTTTAAGCACTGCAAATAAATGGATTGTGTTGGTGAATAGTATGTGATGACATTGATTCTGCCCTTTGAACTTAGGGTTTTGATAACAGAAACTTAAAACCACGAAACAAGTGCCCTTGGAAATCTGAAATAGAGAGCATGACGTCCTAAAAGGAAAGAGAATATCCACTGAAATCAATATGCCATATACTGCCTTTGCACTAGAGAAGATGATATTGGGAGTGGAGTGGAAACAGCAACCCCTCATTTAATTCTTGTGACAGAATCAAGCACTGCAAAAACAGATTCCACCAAGGTTTGGACTCTCCCTTCTGAGTCAGTGACTCACTGTCCAATTCTATGTTGCTATTCATTCATCCTAACATAAGCCATTGGTTTTCACTTTCACAATGGGAAAATTACTGTGTATTGTAGAATTTACTAGATCCAAGTTCAAAGTCCTGTATTTCAAAACCCCGGACCTTCCCTACCTACACATCTCTCTCCCTTCCGTTCTCCCCTCTCTCTTATTTCCCCTAGGTCTTGAGCATCCTCGTGGGTCTACAGCTCACTTCAGAGTCCCACTCTGCCTGCTCCACTTCATCCCATTCTCACAGAACACTGTACAAATCCTAACATATTGACAGAAATTACAAAGTTTTTAATCAGTTTTGTGGGACTTAACCTCTACTAGGCTGATGGCCAGTGATGAGCAAGGGAGTCAGAGATAGGTTGCATATTCTTAAACAACAAAAGCTGTTATATAAAGATAAATTTGACTCTAAAACTAGCCACCTAAATAACTAACAATGAAATCTTTAAGGTATGAGAAGCCTAGGAATTATGAGAGTAATATGATAATTTTTCCTTTTCTCCAGGTGAGAAGAGCTATCCTACCTGATTGCTGATTACTCCTCCAGCCCTAAGACTCCTATCTCTCTGGGATGTGTGATTATGGGCTCTGATTTCAGATGAGTTATTTTCTTAGCTCTCTTCTCCCTTCCAGAATGGCCATCTTTTGTTAAAAAGAGAGCGAAAACAAAAAACAAAAAAGGGGTTTTTTTGCTTCAGTCTATTGGAGTAGTAAGTGCTTTTATTCTCACTCAAATTATCCAGTGGGCAAAACACTCATTTCAACATAATTGATCTCATTATCTGTGAAAAGGAAAGATATAGGATTGATCAGAACACCCAGAGGTGGGATTGACTGATGGTTAGATGAATGTCAGCTCCCTTTAAGATAGGCTGGCCCTCCTACAACTCTTGGGCTCTGAAGCCATTTACTATCTGAACCACTTTTGCCTGGATGTAGCCATTTTCAGACATATTTCCAGATAGGAAATGACATCAACTATATCCTTTCATCTTGAGCTTTACTTTGCTCTTTTAATTCTGAGTTCTACTGCAGAGGATACAAAAAGAAATGGTGAAAAAAGAAACGGTGACTATCTTCAAGAAGATTACAATTAAGAATATTAATTCAACTTTAAGTTCTATAATATGTGAATATTTTGACTGAATCATAGTTAAAATTTTGTTGGACTGGCATTTTGCCTTAGGCAATGTAATTTCAAAGTCTTCAGTATGCTCCAGTCAAGTGGGTCGCAAAGTGTGGTTCCATGACCTGCAGCATTATGTCACTTGAGAACTTACCAAATTCTCTGGCTCTATCTAGGCCTACAGAAAAAAAGCCCTGGGGATGGATCCAACAGTCTGTGATTTAACAGCCCCAGATAATTCTGATGCAGGTCAAAATCTGAGAACTACTAATTTAGACTAACAAGTCTCCCAACTGTTACTACTCTTCAGAAGTTTCTTAACAGATGATTGATTATTGAAGGACACTAAAACAGATACCTAGCCACATTCATTGATTAGCACAGAATCTATAAGCTCATGAAAGAGAGTGAGAACACAGTTCCCAGTTGGGTTTCAGGCCAATAGAGGGTAATGGGCTCCTCAAAGAATATCACCAGAAAGAACAAGTCCAGCAGCGTGGGTCAGACTGAAGAGTAGGCCTGAATATTAGCGGAACCTATGGCTCCTGCTACAGTCTATTAATCTTTAAGGTCCTTTGGGACCCTATGGTTCTATGAGGACAGAAACAGAGGGGGCTAATTGATTGGTCAGAGAGAGAACACCAGGGATCAGCGGACCTGGAGGAGGTCAGCAGTGGCACAGGTAGCAGCAAGGTTAGCCACCATGAACCACCAAGTAACTGACAGCAGACCACAAAACGGAGAGACTCTTAATTTTGAGAAGCTCTGTTTCCAGAGGACCTATAAAAAGAGAATCTGGGGGAAGAGATGCAAAAAAAAGACAGAACTTCTTGTTATCCAGGTCTCTGGGGGCTAAGCACATTGGTTTCTACAGTTTTCCTGCACATAAGGTGCCATTCTTCTGACAGCAGGTGAAGCCAAGGAACATAAGAGGTATATATTAGTGTACATGTACATAGTATATTCAGGAGCAGAAAAAAATCAGGGTTTCCCTTCCTCCATTCTGTGACAAAGAGCTACATTATCTCCCCGAGGCAGAATGGCTTTGAAAGGCATAGAACAGACCACACGGATGTCCTCACTCGCTTATTATAGCTTCCTCAGGGCCACTACTGCCATAGGGACTACTAGGAAATTTGTCCCATGGAGGGGGCTCTCACCCTCTCCCAAGCCACCACGCCACCTGACCTACAGGATGATCACTGTCCAGAGTCACAATGCTTTCTATTCAAATCACCTTTTAGGTTAACCAACCTCACCTCTCTTCTTATATGTCTTCATTGCCTGTCTATTCCCAAACACATAAACCCTCAACTGTACCCTATGACATTCATGGTCACTTATGAACAAATTCTCTTTATCCTCAGCTCCGAATGCAACTTGACTATGCCTCAAAGAGACTGCTTCCCCTGAGGCCTTCTCAAATGGAGGCTATTTTTTCTCCCACAGCCCCTGAACCCCTGAGTTGAAGATTTTTGACCCCGACCTTCCTACCACTGCCAAGACATTGCCTGTCTTCCTCCTCTCGTCTGCTCCTCTCGTCTGCTCCTCTGAAGCCCACAACACACTGCTGTGTCACCAGCCACTTGCTGATGTCATCTATTGACCGTGAAGTCACTTTCCTTCATTTGGGAAAGACTGACATCTGGAGAGATGTATTCCTCTCTAACAATACTCTTTCTACATTCTTGCTGAGCTCAGCGTCCATGTATGCCTGGTTTCCTATATCCTAGCCTCTCAGTTGCTGAACTCCCTTTCCTCCAAATATCTCTTCCACATCATATCCACTCACGCCAGACCTTGCTGTCACACAACATCCAAAATCTTGAGTGCCCACTTTCTCTAACTATTATCTCCTGTCCTTCCAGATGACGTATTCATGTGCTCAATTACAATCATTCTTCCTCCCTGCAGGGACTTCCAGTCCACTGAGTTCTCTCAGTGTTCACACCCTTCCATGTTCTCACTTTCCTCCAACCCAACTTAGATTCCATGGTCTAGGAACTCTAATAACTTCCTTGAAAATACTCTTAGCTCCTTTGCCCCCCTTCCTGGCATCATATGTATCTGGCAAACAAACCTTGGAAAATTCCAACTCTCTACATACAATATGACTATGTCTACACCGCTAAATATTTTAGGAGAAAATCACCCATGACATATGACGTATCTCCCTTTAAATGTTATGTCCACAATTCTCAAATGTGCCCTCAGTATTAACCAGCAATTCTGTCACACTTACCAAGTAAATCTGCCTTCCTACTATCTGAGTTAATCATTGCACAACTTCTCCTCTCTTCTGCAATAAACTTCTCATTCTTCAGAGAGACCAAATAAATGCAATCAGATAAGAGCAACCTATCTTCCCCAACCAAATCATTAGTAGGTTTGCACCAGTACTCATCTGGTTTTCCTCCTATTATAATAAGCACGGTAGCCTTAACCCTGTCTAAGATGCCCCCATCCTGTGTAAAGTCAACCCCTCTAGGTCTGTATGGATTCCATTCCCCCCTCCTACTCAACAATTTTAATCCCTCTCCTGCCCTCTAAAAAAAAGTATTTTATTACTCTTTCTGGCATTATTTCCATCAGTAGATAAGTTTGCCATATTATTTCCCAGCTCAACAAATAATCCCTTGACCCACATGCCCCTCCAAGCTCTGCCCATTTCTCCCCTCCCTTCACAGAAAAGCTTTCTACATCTCTCATCTAACTACTATGATCAAGTTTTTGCCCACCACTTCATAGAAAGGGCATCTATCAAAATCACCATGAACCTCTATTTTCTGCCCTCATTTTAGTCAATATATGGGAAGTTTCTGTGACAACTGAACGCTCCCTACATGAGAGGACACTGTAGTATTTAGTCATGGACCTTCCTCTCTTCTCTGTCCACTCTCTCCCTAGTTGATCCAATCTCAGGATGTCTCCTGCTGCATCGTTTTGTTGTATGTATAGATGCAGTGAGTCAGGACTGGGAGGATACTAGGGAAATACCATAATGTATTCATTTATAAACTCATTGTGAATGTTTCCTTCTCTTCAGTCAAATTATACCAGGATATTATCTGAGTCCCATAATAGATTGAACATCATGTGGCCAACAAAATCTCCTAAAAGTCATCCAGCCAAGACATCTCTAGTCTTTCCTATACTTTTATGTTATTTCAGAATCGTAATAGATAGGTCATGACAACTTAAAAAGGAAGACAGTATTATCACTCTCTAGAATCATTCTTCACATCTTAATATTGAGGATACCCTTTATACAAGGTTCAAATAAGGATTCAACAAAAAAAAGCTCAAATTAAAATTTTACACATATAGGTACTCAAATAAATAGTCATCCTTCACCTCTTCAGAATGTGAATTTGAAAGAGAAAAATATCTCTAGTTAAGGTAGTCAGGAAAAGCTTAAAGAAAGCTAGCATTAAGTTGGATTTTGAATTCTGGATAGAATTACAAAAAGAAATTATAACAAATACATGAGGAAGGAGAAGAACAAAGTAAATATGGAGAGAGGTAAGTGCATCAGACTGGCTGAGGCATAGAGTTGGAGCTCAGTCTCATTTGGGAATGATATATAATGCCAGGGTTTGCTGTCATCAGTCCTCATAGAACCTGGAGTCCAACATCAGGAAGAACCTACTACCTGCTGGAAGGACCCCATGATACCAACCTGTTTCTCTGTCCTCAGCCTGTTGCTTGTGACCATGATAACATGCCTGCTATTCAGCCTATGTGTCCTGACTTCCTCTTCTTGCCTGCTTCCAGGGTCTTTCCAGATCACTCACCCTGTTTTAGTGCTCTCCCATGCTCCAATCCCAGCCCTTGGAGTAGCCCTGGCCTATCAACAACCAAACTCATACCATTGCCTCTTTGGAAAGTGAATCCCCAAAAGAAAACTATCTCTGATCCAACATCACAGAAACCAATAGGGAAGCAAGCTCAATGGCCCATGTTTAAGGGAGAAACTGTCTGATCTATATATTGTAAGGACAGGAGTGATGGTATGTACATATGTAGAAAAAGACTAAGAATTTAAAAATTAATTGATCTGATAGGATATAGCTCCACAAATGAGAGTGAGTCTCCAAGAGTAGAAAAAGGGCAACAGAAATAGGGAAAGGAAGAGAAGAAGTCAGGGAATGAAAATGAACTCAGCTCTGTGACACTTTGCTTGTTTCCCCAGACCCAGAAATATGCACTGAATATTTGTTGACAGATTAAATAAAACAGCTATTTTTTTTCTTTTTTTTTTTTGGTGATTTAATTTCTACTTCTTTACCTTCTCCTATATACATTTAAAAACACCCAAGCCTGGCTATTACCTTGTGTTAATTCTCATTGCATTTTTTAAATTTAGGCTAGTAACACACTTTCAGAAAGTCGGCAGAGTGTAAACGACCTGTCTCATCATTTCGTGTCACATTCCCTATGAGATTATGAAGTACTATGTGCTGTATGAACCATGGCACATTTTGGTCATCACTGTGTTCCAATTTCAATTAAGGCTGAGAACGTCTGATGAATAGATGGGGGTGGCCAGGGGAGGGGAGGGAAGGGTCAGACAGGCTGATGGTCACTTGAGCAGCCTGGCATAGTCTTTTTTTATTTTTAATTTTATTTTTTTTACTTGTTATAGAGCAGGTTCTTATTAGTCAACCATTTTATACACATCAGTGTATACATGTCAATCCCAATCTCCCAATTTATCACACCACCACCTTCACCCCCTGCCTCTTGGCCCCCTTGGTGTCCATACATTTGTTCTCTACATCGGTGTCTCAATTTCTGCCCTGCAAACTGGTATATCTGTACCATTTTTCTAGGTTCCACATATATGTGTTAATATACGATATTTGTTATTCTCTTTCTGACTTATTTCACTCTGTATCACAGTCTCTAGATCCATCCACCTCACTACAAATAACTCAATTTCGTTTGTTTTTATGGCTAATATTCCATTGTATATATGTACAACATCTTCTTTATCTATTCGTCTTTTGATGGGCATTTAGGTTGCTTCCATGACCTGACCATTGTACATAGTGCAGCAATGAACATTGGGGTGCATGTGTTTTTCTGAATTATGGTTTTCTCTGGGTATATGCCCAGTAGTGGGATTGCTGGGTAATATGGTAATTATTTTTAGTTTTTGAAGGAACCTCCATACTGTTCTCCATAGTGGCTGTATCAGTTTACCTTCCCACCAACAGTGCAAGAGGGTTCCCTTTCCTCCACACCCTCTCCAGCACTTGTTGTTTGTAGATTTTCTGATGACGCCCATTCTAACTGGTGTGAGGTGATACCTCATTGTAGTTTTGATTTGCATTTCTCTAATAATTAGTGAGGTTGTGGGGCTTTTCATGTGCTTCTTGGCCATATATATGTCTTCTTTGGAGAAATGTGTATTTAGGTTTTCTGCCCATTTTTGGACTGGGTTGTTTGCTTTTTTAATATTGAGCTGCATGAGCTATTTATATATTTTGGAGATTAATCCTTTGTCCATTGATTCGTTGGCAAATATTTTCTCCCATTCTGAGGGTTGTCTTTTCGTCTTATTTATGGTTTCCTTTGCTGTGCAAAAGCTTTGAGGTTTCATTAGGTCCCATTTGTTTATTTTTGTTTTTATTTCTATTACTCTAGGAGGTGGATCAAAAAAGATCTTTAGGTGCTTGGGCTTAACTCTGCACTTGCTACCTTGTTCCATTGATCTATATTTCTGTTTTTGTGCCAGTACCATACTGTCTTGATTACTGCAGATTTGTAGTATAATCTGAAGACAGGGAGTCTGATTCCTCCAGCTCCGTTATTTTCCCTCAAGACTGCTTTGGCTATTCAGGGTCTTTTGCGTTCCACACAAATTTTAAGATTTTTTGTTCTAGTTCCTTAAGAAATGCCATTGGTAATTTGATAGGGATTGCATTGAATCTTTAGATTGCTTTGGGTGGTATAGTCATTTTCACAATATTGATTCTTCCAATCCAAGAACATGGTATATCTCTCCATTTGTTGGTATCATCTTTAATTTCTTTCATCAGTGTCTTATAGTTCTCTGCATACAGGTCTTTTGTCTCCTTAGATAGGTTTATCCTAGGTATTGTATCCTGCACTTTACCAAATTCCTTGATTAGCGCTAGTAGTTTTCTGGTGGCATCTTTAGGATTCTCTATGTATAGTATCATGTCATCTGCAAACAGTGACAGTTTTATTTCTTCTTTTCCCGTTGTATTCCTTTTCTTTCTTTTTCTTCTCTGATTGCCGTGGCAAGGACTTTTAAAACTATGTTGAATAATAGTGGTGAGAGTGGACATCCTTGTCTTGTTCCTTAACCTAGAGGAAATGCTTTCAGTTTTTCACCATTGAGGATGATGTTTGCTGTGGGTTTGTCATATATGGCCTTTACTATGTTGAGGTAGGTTCCCTCTATGCCTGCTTTCTGGAGTGTTTTTATCATAAATGGGTGTTGATTGGATTTTTGCGTCTATATTCATCAGTGATATTGGTGTGTAATTTTCTTTTTTTGTAGTATCCTTGTCTGGTTTTGGTATCAGGGTGATGGTGGCCTCATAGAACGAGTTTGGGAGTTTTCCGTCCTCTGCAATGTTTTGGAAGAGTTTGAGAAGGATGGATAAGAGCTCTTCTCTAAATGTTTGAGAGAATTCGCCTGTGAAGTCATCTGGTCCAGGACTTTTGTTTGTTGGAAGATTTTTAATCACAGTTTCAATTTCATTACTTGTAATTGGTCTGTTCATATTCTGTATTTCTTCCTGTTTCAGTCTTGGAAGGTCATATCTTTCTAAGAATTTGTCCATTTCTTCCAGGTTGTCCATTTTATTGGCATAGAGTTGCTTGTAGTAGTCTCTTAGGATGCTTTGTATTTCTGCGGTGTCTGTTCTAACTTCTCCTTTTTCATTTCTAATTTTATTGTTTTGAGTCCTCTCCCTCTTTTTCTTGATGACTCTGGCTAATGGTTTATCAATTTTGTTTATCTTCTCAAAGAACCAGATTTTAGTTTTATTGATCTTTGCTATTGTTTTCTTT
>NC_041221.1:116219911-116229854 GCF_002837175.3 Physeter macrocephalus
TTCTCTAGTTCCTTCAGGTGTAAGGTTAGATTGTTTATTTGAGATTTTTCTTGTGTCTTGAGGTAGGCTTGTATAGCTATAAACTTCCCTCTGAGAACTGCTTTTGCTGCATCCCATAGGTTTTGGATCATCGTGTTTTCATTGTCATTTGTCTCCAGGTATTTTATTATTTCCTCTTTGATTTCTTCAGTGATCTCTTGGTTATTTATTGTTTATCCTCCATGTATTTGTGTTTTTTACGTTTTTCTCCCTGTAATTGATTTCTAATCTCATAGCGTTGTGGTCAGAAAAGATGCTTGATATGATTTCAATTTTCTTAAATTTACTGAGGCTTGATTTGTGACCCAAGATGTGATCTATCCTGGAGAATGTTCCATGTGCACTTGAGAAGAAAGTGTAATCTGCTGTTTTGGGATGGAATGTCCTGTAAATATCAATTAATCTATCTGGTCTATTTTGTCATTTAAATCTTGTGTTTCCTTATTAATTTTCTGTTTGGATCATCTGCCCATTGATGTAGGTGAGGTGTTAAAGTCCCCCACTATTATTGTGTTACTGTCGATTTCCTCTTTTATAGCTGTTAGCAGTTGCTTTATGTATTGAGGTGCTCCTATGTTTGATGCATATATATTTATAATTGTTATATCTTTTTCTTGCCTTAATCCCTTGATCATTATGTAGTGTCCTTCCTTCTCTCTTGTAACATTCTTTATTTTAAAGTCTATTTTATCTGATATGAGTATTGCTACTCCAGCTTTCTTTTGATTTCCATTTGCATGGAATATCTTTTTCCTTACCCCCACTTTCAGTCTGTAGGTATCACTAGGTCTGCGGTGGGTCCTTGTAGACAGCATAGATATGGGTCTTGTTTTTGTATCCATTCAGCAAGTCTGTGTCTTTTGGCTGGAGCATTTAATCCATTCCCGTTTAAGGTAACTATTGATATGTATGTTCCTATGACCATTTTCTTAATTGTTTTGGGTTTGTTTTTGTAGGTCCTTTTCTTCTCTTGTGTTTCCCACTTAGAGAAGTCCCTTTAGCATTTGTTGTAGAGTTGGTTTGGTGGTGCTGAATTCTCTTAGCTTTTGCTTGTCTGTAAAGCTTTTGATTTCTGCATAGAATCTGAATGAGATCCTTGCTAGGTAGAGTAATCTTGGTTGTACGTTCTTCCCTTTCATCACTTTAAGTATATCATGCCACTCCCTTCTGGCTTGTAGTGTTTCTGCTGAGAAATCAGCTGTTAACCTTATGGGAGGTCCCTTGTATGTTATTTGTCATTTTTCCCTTGCTGCTCTCAATAATTTTTCTTTGTCTTTAATTTTTGCCAGTTTGATTACTATGTGTCTTGGCATGTTTCTCCTTAGGTTTATCCTGTATCGGACTCTCTGTGCTTCCTGGACCTGCATGGCTATTTCCTTTCCTATGTTAGGGAAATTTTCAACTATTATCTCTTCAAATATTTTCTCAGGTCCTTCCTCTCTCTCTTCTCCTTCTGGGACCCCTATAATTCGAATGTTGTTGCGTTTAATGTTGTCCCAGAGGTCTCTTAGGCTGTCTTCATTTATTTTCATTCTTTTTTCTTTATTCTGTTCTGTAGCAGTGAATTCCACCATTCTGTCTTCCAGGTCACTTATCCGTTCTTCTGCCTCAGTTATTCTGCTATTGATTCCTTCTAGTCTATCTTTCATTTCAGTTATTGTATTGTTCATCTCTGTTTGTTTGTTCTTCAATTCTTCTAGGTCGTTGTTAAATATTTCTTGCATCTTCTTGATCTTTGCCTCCATTCTTTTTCCGAGGTCGTGGATCATCTTCACTATCATTATTCTGAATTCTTTTTCTGGAAGGTTGCCTATCTTCACTTCATTTAGTTGTTTTTCTGGGGTTTTATCTTGTTCCTTCATCTGGTACATAGCCCTCTGCCTTTTCATCTTGTCTATCTCTCTGTGAATGTGGTTTTTGTTCCACAGGCTGTAGGATTGTAGGTCTTCTTGCTTCTCCTGTCTGCCCTCTGGTGGATGAGGCTATCTAAGAAGCTTGTGCAAG
Organism: Physeter macrocephalus; assembly: GCF_002837175.3. NCBI lineage: Eukaryota > Metazoa > Chordata > Mammalia > Artiodactyla > Physeteridae > Physeter > Physeter macrocephalus. Next base: position 116,221,955 of record NC_041221.1, read on the forward strand.
TTTCCTAAATAAAACAGCTTTGAGCTCTGACTAGATGAAATTTTGGATATTTGCATTATAGTATGTCATAATCTCCTGAGTGAATTGTTCATATTTTTAATTTGAACTTTAAACATGCAGCTGTCACTTTAGTAGACCAAAGCAGACAAACAACAAGAACTATTTGCTACCTGGCCTTTGTTCTAACTTTAATTCTTTTAGAAATGCACAAGAAGATTCCATTCACTGTAGTAGGAATGTCAATGAATGTAATTGACTTCACCTGGAATACAGATACACTCCTACAAAGCTAGAAATATATATAAATCACTAAGCCTAGAAAAACATTCACTTATCAGTATTGAAGGGGTTTCTGAACTGCAGTGTTTCTTTTCTCAGAATAAGAGCATTTGGTCTCTCCAGCCTCAATAGGTAAGTTTAAGCTAGAATCCAGAAACATTACCACAAGAAATCCTTAGGTTTTGCCAACTATGATTAAATGTAGTTTTTATGGTGGTAGTGCTTGGCTTTTTGTATGTTTGTACAGCTTTTTAAACTGTAGCTCAAGTAGTAAGCTTTATTTGAAGTGATAAGAAACCCAAAGTATCTTATAAGGATTAAATTTTTTCAAGCCGCTTGGTTCCTACTAAAAAGAAAGGAAGGAAAGAAGGAAGGAAGGAAGGAGGAAAGAGAGGGAGGAAGGGAAGGAAGGGTCCGTTAGACCTATGTGGCTTTAATGTCCTGGCGGCCCACATAAGCAAATCAGAATCTAAGCCTGTAAATGACTCAAGGTTGTGAAATCAAAACTCAAAGGACAACCAATCACAAAGAGCCAAGTAGGCTTTGAGCTCTAGCCAACCAAATAATTTTCTTTCTTTGCTTCCCACTTTCTCTATACGAGTGTCTCCCCTGGCTCCAGAGCACTTCTAACAACTTCTGGTTTGGTGCTGCCCAATTCCAATAAATTTTTGCTCAAATAGACACTTAAAATTTTTAACATGCTTCAGTTTATCTTTTGAAGGAAGGAAGGAAAAAAAGAAGGAAGGGAGGAAGGGGGGAGGAAAGAAGGAAAACTTCATAGTGCATTGACTATACTTTAAAGTGTTTTCCATCCATGTTTATTTCCCTGATGATTTTCCTCCCTTTCCTATTTGTCTCATGTATTCCTAAAACACTGCAACAATCTCCTCCAAAACAGTGGACCCTGCATCTCAGCATTTACAGTCTGATTAGGACACTTAGCCGTGCCTACCATCCCTACAGACACTGAGCTCCAGGAAAGGCAGTTAGCCCATGCCTAATGCAGGATAGGCACTCAAAAAACTAAACAAATTAACGAAAGGATAAACAGATGAATATGGCTATGTTCTGAAGCAAATGAACTCCAATAATACACCATGCACACTCTACGTTTCTCAAACTTCAGATATCTGCACAATAGCTCACTGATTTTACTAAAAAAGATTTCTTGGAAAGAAAGTTTCATATGACTACAGTAAATGCAAAACCAGTATCAGTTGACAGAAACAGGAAGCAACTATGAAAACAATAAATGTTCAATTTCTTGAATAAATGTTCAATTTCTTTACCTGGTAGGTGGTTATATGGGAATTTTTGCCTGTTTTTTTTGGCAACAGCTTTATTGAGATATCATTCACATACCATACAATTCACTCATTTGATATATATAAGCCAGTGGATTTTAATATATTCACAAATTTCTCCACCTTTCTCCAAATGGCTTCTCAATCCAGAACTGGGATTGATTTGCTGTGCAAATCCAGAAATCTTGCACATGGCTCTTTCCTTTAAGATGAAATTCAGATTATAGTAACTGTCTGTAAATAAAATATTCTGTAGTGTGGGCAGGCATCTTAATTGATTAAAACAGATTTTCTTTGGGTACTTGCAGTACTGGGTAGAGTGGAGGAAAGAGTCCTGCATTTTCTGCCCTTACAGCTATTAAATTCACATTGTGTGCATGTCCCTTACCCCATGCAGGATCGCAAGTGACAGTTCCACAACACCACAGAAGCTTCCTGAACATCAGTCCCCAGTGGGACACTGATGAGTGGATTTCTTTCCCTTCACTGGGTAAGGTTCAGGATTCCTTAGTGCAAGTATGTGCATCAAACACTAAGCAGCTAGAGTACACCTGTCAAGGATCACAAGTCCTCTGATTAAAAAATAAAGCCCATAAATTGAACTGGGGGTTGCCTGCCAGCAGGCTCTTTGCCACAGCTATTTTGAAAACTGGCAAAGAAGTGGGTGGAAAAATCATTCTTCACCCTAACAGATGAGTCTTCCCTCACGAAATAGATGAATTTAGAACACCTCCTTAGTCAGACTCATAAAGGCAAAGGTACAGAGGATTTTACGGAAAATGCTGACCTCCTAAGAATTAGTTTTTAAATTGAATTTTCCACTCTTGAGATGTTTGATAAACTCCTTGTCTCTCCTACTAAAGGTCATGCCAGAAAGTAACACACATGATTATTCACGCTGATCACCTACCTTAGCCATGCTTTACTCATGTCAAGTTTATACCCAAAATTCAACCTAGTATTAAAATGTCTACTTATTATGAAATAACTTTCAAATTAGCATCTTCTAGCTTCAAACATGAATTCTAATTTGAATTTTTTTTGAAATTTCAAGTAAAATATGGCCTAATAAAAAAATTAACAAAAAAAATATGAATGCTAGGGAGAGGTCAGAGGATTTTAGTAGCCATTCAAGAGGATTGGGCATAGGAGATAGGTTTTCTTCCTGCTTCAAGTCCTTTCTTGGACTTCAAATATAGTGTAAGTGCCTGACATTAAGCTTTTCATTGCCAAGACATCATTTCAAAGACATCCATCTCAAATAAACACACTGCCAGCTGTATGACACAGCTACTAGCGAGCCAGCTAGATAAGGAACCAGGAACCCTCACCCATGAAGTCCCCCTTTTAGAGAGCCCTGGGGAACTTAGGTAACTGATCACTTGAGTGACTCTGCTTCTTCATTCCTGCTCCCTAATTCCCACTCTTATGTCTTAAATTCACCAGTAGTGAACCCTCAAAACCCCAGGTATCCCACTCTCAACCCTAATGAAGGCAGAGCCCCAGGTCCAAGCTCCCTCCATCTCTCTCAACCTCCACCCTCATTGTGTGTCTCTTCAGACCTGAAAGTAATACGCCTTTTATTTTCCCCCACAAAGTTCCCTGATGGTTGTTGTTGAGGTGTGTCCTACAGTCATTATAAGAACGACAAAGGCCAGTCCAGCCACAGCATCGGCTCTGGTGCAGGAAATGTCTGTGGGGCTCGCCACAAGTAATAAGGGCCCAGGTGAGTCCCTCAGTCATTTCTAGCAGATAGTGTCACTATCAATAGGCTGAGATGGACACATCAGGTCACTCTTCAACTTCTCTGAATTAGAAGTTATTCTCCTGAAATGAGAAAAAGAATGATTGCTAATAAGGAATTTAGCCTGGCATAGGTAATGGAATTGACATCAAAGTTGGTTTCTTTCCACTAAGTGTATTAATGAGTTTTGATAATACAATACATATCCAAGGTACTTTAAGTATGTTGCATTGTTTTATTTTATTACTCAGCCCAGTTGGGGTAAGGGATGGGGGAGGGCTGTGTGTAATGAGAAAAGAATTCTTGTACTGACTTTATTCCATGATTCACATTCTTTTCACAATTTCAAACATATCTGAAATTGACTTCATCATAAAAACACAGTTGTCCAGTTGGGATTGTGACGTGTTGCCTGTGCATATGTGACTTTAGTTGTTATTACTGGAGACCTGTCAAGGAATGCATATGTTTGTTTATAAATTATTATATAGAAATTTACAATTGTGTAGTCACATTTGACATTTGGGCAACACAAGTAAATAAGAGGTGTGATATATAATTGAAATATATTCCTGAGATGCAAAAACAATATAAACATGAATTTAATGTGACATATTAAATGTGACAGATACATGTAAGCATACCTAAGATCTGCAACTTGCCTTAATAAAATGTGTTTTAGGAGCCAATACTATTTCTATACTTTAAAGTATAATGACAAACTACTGACACAACTTCAGAGAAAAAATAGTGAGATTTCTACCATCAGCTCACATGAATTTTAAGAAGAAACATGACGGTCATTCATGGGCATGTCTGTGTTCCTGAATGTCTCCTTTGTCCTATTTACCATCCAAGTAACCTAGACTTCAAATTTAGCATAATTTGTAGTTCAGTTTTAACTTCATATTTCCAACATTTTTATACCTCAGCATTGCTGTTTTCTAACCATATTATCATACATTCATAGTTTACAATCTATTCATACAAATCAAACATCAGACAAAATTCCCCAATTTTTAAACCTATTTTAAATTCCCCCTTTAAAAATTAGTTTAAACGTGCCACACAACAGTAATACCAGCTAATGTCACAATGTGGCACTTAGTAGCTGTATTAGTAGCTTTGGTCATTGAATACAAGCTTACGTACGTTGTTTAAAATTGTATCTTTTCACATGTATGCTAGCTGATGACTTAGAAAGCAGACATTAGCAAACCAAAATCCTGAAAGAGACTACAGAAAGGAGCATATTAACTGGTACATTTTCATAATGTGAGCCCCACAAGTATTTTCAAAAACCCCAAACTCTGAGGATGACTATAACTCAGATTTCATTTTCAAGAAAGTGAAATATTGGGTGTACTCTTATCAGTTGCCTGTTTGGATAAATTTTTCCAGTAGGAGTGCTTTTAATTTTCCAGCCAACACAGTCACATTTTTTCCTTTCACAAAAAACAAGATGGATAAATTACATCCTGAATTTCTATTCCTTGATCCCATCCTGGTCTCCAGCTTTTTGCCATTTATGAGATGTACCCAACAGTACCCAACACAACTCATCCATCTGACATGCCCAGTCTTTGCCACTGTGGTTCATCATCCACAGCAATCTTTTGGGCAGGAAGCCAATCGTGCTTCCTTAGAAATCTTGGTTTCTGGAAGGAGCAGCCCTCTGTCTTCCCCATGTCAATGTGGGGAGGATCCCTTCAGTAGTTTTAATGTATTTATACAAGAAGATTCTTTCAAAAGAAAAGTGTTGGCCCAGGATCAAAGCAAAGTCATAACTAAATAACCCACAGTCTTGAAGTTTTACAACAAGTCATGCTTAAGAAATCAAAAAGACTACCACGAGAGAGAAGTATTCATGAGAGAACACAGTATATTAGAAAGGGTCAGGGGGTGGACAGCTAGAGGAAGTAAAAGCAAAATGCATGGAGAGGGCCAGAAAGAAGCAGGAAGAACCTCTTGGCGACCAAGATCCAGAGCCAGTTATGCAGTTCTGGAGAAAGAACATCAACTGCCCTCACTGGCCTGGCTAGATTTTTGTATACTCAGGTGGAAATGTCAAGGGTAAATGTCCAGCACTCTGTTCAGAGGAAATGCCTCTGATCTTACCTCACCTCAGCTTCTCTCAAGCAGACCAAAAATACAAGGCAGGCAGCTTTTGTCTTGAAGAATGAAGATAAAAGAAAGTACTTGCCAGGATGCAAAGCGGTTTGAAGTACACGGTTGTCCAACTGGCAAAAGCATGAAAAAAAATGCATTTTTCATGACTGGCACTGGAATTGGGTCATGAAGTTCTACCTACAATCTCAGCAGTTCTACCCAAGAGGAAGTGATTCTTTGCTTCTGTACTATATGACCACGACCTTCTCAAGCACAGTTAGTTCACATGATACTGTAGCCAAAGTCTAAAATTTTTAATTAACTAAAACAATCTGTGGTATTATAGAAATCTTACAAATGAATCAACAGTGCTAATTACCAGTGAATTATATATATTAGCTGTTTGAATAGATACACCTTGCTCTTTACTAGCTCCATCCTTCTCTTGCAGAGTTAAGTCAGCCTTGATGGGCAACCATCCCTTAGAAGGCATGGAATTTCCTAACTACTGTCTGTTCATCCACAGTTACTGCTACCTCTTAGGGTGGCACCCACACAGTGGATGGTATAACTAGAGGGAAAATTAGGCTCTCAGGGAGACAGACAGGTAGTTTTCAACTTTTCATGAGGCTGATTGTAGGCAGGGCTGTAATAGGAAGAGGTAGGATGACAATCCTACAAGCAAGCTGGAGAGAAAGAACCAAAAGCATGATCTGTGGCCACAAGAAGCCAAGACCCTCTGTTAACCCAGAAATCAAAGAGGCCTTTGTTCCAAGGAATCCATAAGGCATCACAGAAAGCCTTCCAAAAGGCCAACACCTGAACAAAGTGCAACCTATACCAGCCAAAAGACTGCAATTTGAGGCAAATGGGAAATACATAACATCAGGAAAATCAGCTTCCCTGGAAAGACAAGCTGAATACAGATTTGGGCATGTCTGGAATCTGTACTGAAGAAAGGTTTGCCAGCCTAACAAGAGAGGGGAATGTCTAGGGAAGGCTCAGTCCTTGATACAGAAGAAGCTCAAGGCCTGGAATATTAAGAAAGGGGTGCCAATCAAGAATGCCAAGAGAGGAGGACACACACGCAACTCACTGGGAACAGAGAATAGAACCAAGTGTTTTGGGGTTCTAGAGACAGAGCTACTATGTACATGGGACCACAATTTGATGTCAAAGACTGAAAAGAAGGATCTAGTTCCACCCCACCTACTCCATCCTCCTCCTCTTCTGTTTGTTTATCCTCCAGTCTGCTTTTCTAATCTCACATTGGCATAGAGGCTGTCCCCCCATTCTTCCACTTATTTCTTCTGGCTCTTCTCTCCTTTCCTCTCATTTTATGCTTCCTCTCTTTTATTTTCTTCTCCCTCTTTCCACTTTAAGTTCTCACTGCTACAATTTCATAAATGTTGAATTGTGACAAATTTTCCTAATAGGTAGAGTAGGAGAGACACAGAAGTGACAAATTAAGGGTATTGAAGTGAGTATAAGTTGTGCTACTCCTGTATGATTTCAAAAAGCTAATAGACTTGAAACACACTTATAAGGCTATTTATATGACTTTTCTCCAGCTTACATTCCATGACATGCTCATTACCTTTATTTAGTCCACCAGCAATGTCTCTGAGAATCATACCTTTGAAAGTTATAACAGCAGCAGCTCATCCAACAACTCAGAAACTAGAGACCATTCTCCCATAGTTCCAAAACAGGTCAAATATTAGGCTAGCCAAAAAGTTAGTACTTTTTGGCCAACCCAATGTTAATGTAAAATAAAGCAATTTTTCTTGCATCATTTGTTCTATTGATTTTCTTTTATTTTTAATTGAAGTATAGTTTATTTATAATATTACATTAGTTTCAGGTGTACAACATAGTGATTCGAAATTTTATACATTATACTACATTTAAAGTTACTATAAAGTATTGCCTATATTCCCTGTGCTGCACAATATATCCTTGAAGCTTATTTATATTATACATAGTAGTTTGGATCTCTTAATTCCCTACCCCTGTCTTGCCCCTCCTCCTTCCCTCTCCCCACAAGTAACCACTGGTTTGTTATCTATTACCTGTGAATCTGTTTCTGTTTTGTTATATTCATTTGTTTGTTTTATTTTTTAGATTCCACATACAAGTGGCAATATATAGTATTGGTCTTTCTCTGTCTGACTTATTTCACTAAACATAATACCTTCCATGTCCATCCATGTTGTTGCAAATGGCAAAATTTCATTCTTGGGCTTCCCTGGTGGCGCAGCGGTTGAGAGTCTGCCTGCCGATGCAGGGGACATGGGTTCGTGCCCCAGTCCGGGAAGATCCCACATGCCGTGAAGCGGCTAGGTCCGTGAGCCATGGTCGCTGAGCCTGCCTGTCCGGAGCCTGTGCTCCACAATGGGAGAGGCCACAACAGTGAGAGACCCGCGTACCACAAAAAAAAAAAAAAAAAATTCATTCTTTTTAT
>NC_041221.1:116229886-116242152 GCF_002837175.3 Physeter macrocephalus
TGTGTGTGTGTGTGTGTGTGTGTGTGTGTGTGTGTGTGTATACACCACATCTTCTTTATCCACTCATCTGTTGATGGATACTTAGGTTGCTTTCATATCTTGGTATCTTTTTGAATTAGTGTTCTTGTTTTCTTTGGATAAATACCCAGGAGTGGAATTGCTGGATCATATACTAGTTCTATTTTTAGTTTTTTTGAGGATTCTCCATACTGTTTTCCATAGTGGCTGTACCAATGGGTTCCTTCTTCTCCACATCCTCACTAGCAAATACTTGTTATTTCTATTCTTTTTGATGATAGCTCTTCTAACAGGTATGATGTGATATTTCATTGTGGTTTTGATCTGCATTTAATTGATGATTAATGATGTAGAGCATCTTTTCATGTGCCTGTTGCTCATCTGTATGTCTTCTTTGGAAAAATGTCTATTCAGGGCTTCTGTCAGTTTTTCAATTGGGTTGTCCGTGTTTTTGTTTTTTGGTGTGTTTTTTTTGTTTGTTTTTTGTTTTTGCTATTGAGCTGTATGAGCTGTTTATATATTTTGGAGATTAACCCCTTTTCTGTCAAATGATTTGCAAATATTTTCTCCCATTCATTAGGTTTTTTTTCATTTTATCAATCGTTTCCTTAGCTGTGCAAAAGCTTTTAAGTTTAATTGGGTCCCATTTGTTTATTTTTGCTTTTGTTTCCTTTGCCTTAGGAAACAGATCCAAGAAAATATTGCTACAATTTATGTCAAAGACTTTTCTGCCAATGTTTTCTTGCAGGAGTTTTATGGTCTCAGGTCTTACATTTAGGTCTTTAGTCCATTTTGAGTTTATTTTTGTATATGGTGTGAGAAAATGTTCTAATTTCATTCTTTTACATGTAGCTGTCCAGTTTTTCCCAGCACCACTTATTGAAGAAACTGTCTTTTCTCCATTGTATGTTCTTGACTCCTTTATCATAGATTTATCAACCATAAGCCCACAGGTTTATTTCTGGACTCTCTACTCTGTTCCACTGAAACTAAGTAGAATTATACTTGTTACAGGGTCTCCTCCCACAGTTCCAAAATATTAATCCTCCCACAGGTCAAAAATATTAATGTAAAATAAAGCAATTTTTACATCATTTGTTCTATTGATTTTCATGCTTAGAAATCTGTCCCTTTAGTTTAATAGTGCAATGGACTGAATGTTCATGTCCCCCCAAAATTCATGTGCTGAAATCCTAACAACCAATGTGATGGTATTAGGAGATGGGGCCTCTAGGAAGTGATTAGGTCATGAGGATGGAGCACTCATGAATGGGATTAGTGCTCTTATAAAGAGACTCCAGAGAGCACCCTTCCTCCTTCCACCTTGTGAGGACACAGTGAGAAGGCAGCCACCTATTAACCAGGAAGCAAGCTCTCACCAGATACGGAATCTGCCAGTGCTTTGATCTTGGAGTTCTCAGCCTCCAGAACTGTGAGAAATAAATGTTTTTTGTTTAACCCACCCAGTCTATGGTATTTTTGTTATAGCATTTCAAAAGGAATAAGATGAATAGTGACCTGTATTTTCTTCTATGGGTTTTATATGTTCATATTTTACACTAAACTCTTTAACCTTTTTGGATTTATTTTGATATATGAGGTGGGAGGGGAGGAGGCTAACTTTAACTGATTTCCCCAATATTGTTTATGCACTAATCTATAGCTTTCCCATTGTTTTATAATATTCCATTATCATCTTTTAAGTTTTACTGGGGTCAGGATTTCAGGGGGTCTATGACCTGTCTCTGTGATCATGATTACATAATATATTATAATATTATAATAATTATAATATTATAATATTATTTATCACTTTGTTTAGTAAAATGCATAAAGGATAGTATTCCATGAGAAGTTTCAGTTGGTCTCAGACCTATCAGAAGTTCTGGGTTGCCACAAATGGAATATAGAACAAATCTTACCACTATCATTAGTTTCTGGATTTTTTTATCCCTATGAAAAACTCAAGGGAATTCCCTGGTGGTCCAGTGGTTAGGATTCCACATTCTCACTGCCTAGGGCCTGGGTTCAACCCCTGGTTGGGGAACTAAGATCCCACAAGCCATGCGGTGTGGCCAAATATTTTTTAAATAAAATTAAACTTTAAAAAAAATAAAGGGATGCCAAAACCTCAATAATCAAATAAATAATATTTAACAAAAAAAAAAAAAAGAAAGAAAAACTCAAAACCAGGTGGCTGAGATGATGTAAAGCAACTTCAGAGAGAATCCTTCTCACTCTGTAGCAATTGTGCTCTTTACAAGAGACATACAATTGATACCCTTTGCTTAGGCTTTATTTGCATTTTTTCTATGTCTCTGCAATCTACAGGACCTAAAGGAGACAAATGAAATTCTAAATTGGGGAAAGTTATTCTCAGCTACAGCATGGTACTAATTTCATTAAGACGGACAATAGTCATCTGTCAAGATCCTCCTACTGAGACCCTTGGCTGTCTGAAGCCAGGAAAATACAGCAGGATGTCTTAAGACCTGGAATATAAAACTATCCTCCCTGTCCCAGTTTCTTTAACAATCTGAGCAATTATGTTATTAAAGACAACAAAATGAACATCAAGAAGAAAAGGGAACTTCAGAATAGATGGTGACTAAATGAGTTTGCCCACATACTTTTTTTGTTTTTAAAAGAAATATCGCTGGACTCTGGCAGAAAGACCAGTTATAAAAAATAGGCTTTGACTCCCTAATAAATTCCCCTAGGTAGATGAAATACAGGTTACCAAGCACAAAGTGATGGTACCAACTGTGCTAAAAGAATATTAAATCATTATGATTTAAAAATAAAATTCACATATCATTAGAAATTTCAAGCTAGCTATAACTGAAAGACAAAACAGTCCCCAGAGAAAACTCCTATCAAGATCTGCAAATTGTTTTGTAATTTACAACTTATACTCTTCAAAATTCATCAAGTTTCAGTCTTCTTCAGTACTCAGAATTAAACAGTCGCTCCTTTCCTTCCACACTTCAACTGCAGTGTAATTTATACATATATTTGTGTCACAAGTCTGTGTGTGTGTGTGTGTGTGAGAGAGAGAGATATAGAGAGATAGAGACAGAGATTGAGATTGATTAACTTATTAATTAGTTTTGATATTTAATTCAGGTTCATACTGTGAACTATTGCATCATAATCTGAAAATAACCCCAATAGTGTAATAAGAACACAATCCCAATTTCTACACAACAGAATATTAACGCATATATGTGGACTCTAGAAAAATGGTACAGATGAACCAGTTTGCAAGGCAGAAATAGAGACACAGATGTAGAGAACAAACGTATGGACACCAAGGGAGGAAAGCAGTGGGCGGGGGGAGGATGACCTGGGAGACTGGGATTGACATATACACACTAATATGTATAAAATAGATAACTAATAAGAACCTGCTATATTAAAAAAATAAAATAAAGAAGAGAAATACCAAGACCACACATACACACAAACACACACACACACAAAACAATTTCTACACAACAGAATATCACCTGTAAATTAAAAAAAGAGAGAGACTCTCTTTAAACTCCAAACTCAAAGAACAATTTGTATTACTTGTATCCCAAAAAGAGAGTCTTTCTGAAAGTCTCACTGCTAGGTTCCTTTAAATAAAAATTTCCCTTGGAGCACTTAAAACATATTTACTTTTCCAAAAATTCAGTTGACAAATAACTTTTCACATAAGCAACCGTTATACTAGGTAAAGCAAACTTTCACATATGTTTACCTTCAAACCATATCATTTAGATTTAAATGTACTAAAATTCTGAGACATCATTTTCTCAAAAGGATGGTTAATTTTGGAGGGAGTGTTGGTGGGAAGGTCACAGAAACATTTACGGCAGGGATGGAAAAGAGGAGGAAAGGAAAGGGTGTCACGAGGCAGAAATGAAAAGAAGGGGGCAGGTGGAGAGAGTGACATGAAGACTCTCACTGTTGCTTCATACAGCTGGCAAAAAGCAAAGCTTTCCTCCCTCGCCCACTGAGGTTTATGTTGACAGTCTACGGCCTGACTATGCATAGCAAATTGGCCAGGGGACCGCAGAACAAGCACAGCAACAACCCATAAGTCTTGGCCACCTGAGCCACTGGTGGCTTGAGACCACAGACCATCACAGCTAGTGATAGCAGGCACAATGAAAACAACACACGTCGTCTTAGGCAAACGTGCTATCACTTGAGGAGGTCGTGGAAGTAGCAAAATAGAAGTTGTAAGGACTGAATGTTTTTTTCCCCCTCCCTGGTTCATATGTTGAAGTCTAATCCTGAATGTGATGGTATGAGGAGGTGGGGCTTTGGGGATGTGTTAGGTCATGAGAGTGCAGCTGAAGAGACCAGAGTTGTGCCTTTCTGCCATGTGAGCACACAGCAAAAAGAGAGCCATCTGTGAACCAGAAAGTGGGTTTTCACCAGACACCGAATCTGCCAGCATATAGATGTTGGCCTTCCCAGTCTCCAGAATTAAATTGGGTGAAATAAATTTCTGTTGTTCATAAATTGCCCAATCTATGGTAATTTGTTATCACAGCCTGAACAGACTAAGATAGGAGTACATCTTCAGTGATGGAACTGTAGACCCTAGTGATGCATCAGAGAATCTGATAACCTCATTAGCATTCGTCAAATTATTCCAGGTAGGTAACCAGCAAATCTGTCCTAAGTGTAAGGCCACAGGTGAATGAAAGATTCAGGCGGGTGCAGGCAAACCATATCAGAAGAAATATGTCTCCCTAGACTTAGGTTAGAATTTGGGGTGGAGAAAGTATGAGTTGGGGCAGCAGTTCACATTACAACTCTTTCAGTACATAAGCATAAGACTAATTGTGAACAAATCATAATACTGAAACGTGGCATGTGTGGATCTCAGAACAATGCATGGAAGACATAATGGCTAAAGAGTCCAGCTCACAATAAAAGAAAATAACACCAGCTCTTAAGAAATTGCTGTCTTTGGGGAACATATAAAAGTGAACAAGTGGAATGCAATGAAAACCAATGTGCCTGGTGCTGTGGGTGACCAGAGGAAGACCGATATTCATACATGTAGCTTTTGGAAGCCCTAAATGTAATCAGCTAGACCTTATTTTTCAAACATAGCACATATTTTTAAAGTTAAATCCATCGTTCGTAAAGTGCACTGTTAGCACTTTGGATCTTTGGATGTCAAGCCCTTCCCAAGAGGCAGATACCCTCTAGGCATCTAGACCCAGAGTCCTGCATATTTTCCTCAGACTTGGGAGACTGAGGATTCGTGGACTTAAAGTTCAGGTACATTAAAGAAGCAACCTACCAGTTTGTTTTCTGTACCTATGAGTCTGTTTCTGTTTTGTTGTGTTTGTCTGTTTTGTTTTTTAGATTCCACATATAAGTGGAATCAGGTGGTTGCCAGAGGACAGAGGTTCAGGGGAGGGAGGCAGACAAAGAGATAAAGAGGACTGGGATACAAACTTCCAGTTATAAAATAAATCATTCGTGGGGAGGTAATGTAGAACATAGGGAATGTAGTCAATGATATTGTAATAACTTTATATGGTGACAGTTGGTAACTAGACTTATCATGGTGACCACTTCAAAGTGTATATAAATATTGACTCATACAATGTACACCTGAAACTAATATGATATTGTATGTCAATTATACTTCAATTTAAAAAAAGCAATGTACAGCCTCAGGGTATAGAGTGTGATTTTTTTAAGTCAATATCCAGTTTTACAACCAGTAATTCATGAAGAGAGAACAAACCATGGAAAAACAAACAATTAACAGTGATTGAGATAATACAAGTTCCTAGGGTTTTTTTTAATTAAGTTTTTAAAGACAAACAAATTAAAGCTAAATTCAAGCATTGGAAAAAGTATAAAAAATGATATGGCAGCACACCCAAACAGCACTTTGGCTCTTTAACAACTAAAGTAAGTGTTTCAAGTAGTGGAGGAAGATGTGCCCAAATAATGTGGGCTCCCTGAGAGCAGCAGTCTTTCATGTTCACATACCAAGAAGCATCTACAAACTGAATTTCACGTTGAAATTCAAAATAAATGCCTGTTGAATGAAACAATGTTGGTAAATTCTGTACTGTTCTTTTTCAAGTTGGAAAGAATTAAGACAGAGCAAACTAACTTTCTATCCCTATCAGTATATATTGCAGAACTTAGTAAAGCAATATCTGACAAGACAAAAAACTTAAATTCAAATATCTTAGAGAAGACCTGAATTGGGGGAATATATCTTCATATCACATATCATTTCTATGAAAAAAATAATCAATCCAATAAGCTTAAAACAAGCTTTTTAAAAGAATAATCTAAGCTAGTGAATGTTTACTATTCTGGTATTTTTAGTCCCACAATGAAGCAGACTTTTACTAGACCTGTACTAGCCATTTCAACTAAGGGCAACCTGACAGGAGGAAAACTATGCACACAGATCAATCAACAGAAGTTCTTGCAACCAACAGGCTTTACCCAAGAAACATTAGGGGGCTAAGTCAAGTTTCTGTAAAAATTAACTCAAATTTTACATGATATTACTATGCCTTCCCCTTGGTGAAAATTTCTTAGCTGGCTCAAAGCCTGTATCTACGTATTTTTTTAATCTGAATAAGCAATGATAATTTTGTATCCTGAGCATGCGGTCTTACCGTTCATTGAGAAATGAGATCTGTATTTGTAGCAGTCACTGTTAGTTTTCCAAGAGTTATTTCTCCCATCCTCCCGCCATCTCAGTTGTATCCTTCCACTTGCTCTCTGCTCTCAGCAAATCTGTTCCATCGATCATCCTCTCTCTCTTTCTCTACATTCAACCTTTCCTTCATTCCATTCATAAAATAAATTGCTAAAATTACTCCTATATTTTCAATCTTTAAAAAATGTACTCTATCAAGTCTATGCACTGCCTTTAGCCTCCACCTTTATCTCTTTCCCTCCTACGCCAAGTCCCACTGCCTTGCCTGAGATATCTAGTCTACACATATTGTGTTCACTCGTACACCTCCCACTCAACTCTCATTCCATGACAACGTGATTGCTACCCTACACCATTCTACTGAAAGCACTCTTTCAAAAATTATATGGGCAATTCAGTACCTAAATCTAATGGGCCCTGTACTAGACATGCTGATCAATTCACCTGCCAAACAAACTTCACCTTCTGACTTAAAGGAGCCAGCCCACAGTCCTTCTGAATGAATGTGCTGTGCCATGGACCACAGGCTCTGTCAAGTAGGTCTGGATGTTCTCTCTACCATGAGATTCACCCCAAGCAACTCCAGAGCGCTCACAACTGATTAACCAGAAGCTGTCTAATCTAAAGGCAGCTAACCCATAGGATGGGCCAGAAATTAGCGATGTGTGTGTACAGGCTCAAAAAGAAAAAGCTTGGCTAGGTTCTCTCTCTCCCAAACTTGAACAAAGATCAAAGGAAATTTAGCAGTTGGTGAGGAGGGAATGTAGGCCACTGTGGCCAGATATGAGAAACAACAGAGAAGGATGCTGGCTGAGAACAGATAGCAGCAGTTGCTCAGAAGTGGCCCCTGGGAAAGGGGTGCAGGGAATAGCTTTGGTTTCTGGTGGCTTTCCAGATCCCAGTGACTGGTGCTTTTGTGGTCTAGTTGTGTTTTGTTTTTGTTCTCAGGTCTACCTGAAATTCCATAAGTATCCTTAAAATAAATCCCAATTGCTGTAGCTTGAGTAGATTTCTTCCTAGCAAAAGATCCTTTTAAATCCTTATTTTATTTTGCCTCCTTACAACATTTTTCACTACTGACCAGTTCCACTTTTCTGAAATTTTCTCCTTTTTGTTTCTCTGACTGAAGGCTCCTCTGCTTCGTCTCCTACCTCTCATTTCTTCTCAGTCTCCTTTGAGGGCTCCCCTTCCTCTGCCAATCCTTTAAATGTTTAGGATGTTGCAGTTCTTCTGTTGGCCTCAAACCCCTCTCCCCAGGAGCCCTTACTCACTTCATGTCCTCAACTCCACTCCAGCTGGAAACTCTTGGGATGTTCTTTATTCTGTCCAACTAACATGTCTTTTTGGAGAACTACATTTGCATTTATTAAAATTATCACTAAGTTATTCATGATATGGTTTTACATTTTTCATTTCAAAAGGTAGTTTGTAACATTATGGTGAATGTCCATGAAGAAGTTCTCAACAAAGTAGTACATTAATGTGTAATGACAATTCTTCAACAGATATCTGATAAAGAGACTTCAGTAAAGAATCTAGAGCAAAAATAAAATCAAATAAAACTTGGATGAATCTTCTGTTTAAATTTGTTCAAAGGGTTTTGGTTATATGCAGGAATCTTGTAATTTCAATTTTTATAAAGGTTGTACATGAATGTAATGATTAGGACTAAAGTCAGCTATGACTTGGGAAAAATCACTAAATATATGTAAGATCATTTTGATAAGAAGGGTGTCAGGAATAGATTTTGTATCATAGAAGTTTAAAGAAATTTAAGGTCATAATATCCCATTGTCTCTTTTTACAGGTGAAATCATGGGGAATCAGAGAACACATGATTTGCCCGAAGTGACATAGCTACCTCATAGCAGAGTTGGACAGTCATTAAGATCACCTGACTCCTTGCCCAGAATCCTTGCTGGCATACCATGATTAACCAACTGCTCTCAAACTTACCCAGAGCAAGTTGGCAAGAAGACGTTTGCAGATTGAAGAAGACCTAAGCAGGAGGGCATTTATCCTCTCAACAGAATTACCCTCTGTTACACATTTTCTTCCCAGTAGCCTACTGCATACAGTACACAGGAAGCAGATGTTCTGAAAGCAGGGGTGTGAGAAAGGCAAACTAACACCTTCTCTTTGATGAGCTTGGAAGGAGTCAAACTGCTCTCTCTAGAGTAGTTATGACAGCTGCTGAGATGCAGCAAAGCTTTGATCCAAGAGCTTGAGATCCCAGAGTCATGAAATCACCCCAGGAAAAGAAAGAGGGTGAGCTTTAAATCAAATTTGGTAATTCAAGTCTGGGTGTGAAATATATTAAAATTAGAAAAAGTGGAGACAGATAAAAAGTTAGTGAAAAATGTACCAAATTATTTCATTAGAAAATTGCTCCAGAGTTCCGTATTTAAACATAGTGTTTCCCATGCTCAACTGGTTTTTCTAAGGCGAATATGTACGTGTGTGTATGTAAGAATACATATATACCTCTATGTACTTATGTGTGCATATTTACATATATATGTATTTACCATTGAGAGAGAGAGAAGGAAAATTACTGCTGGAGCTTAAACAGAGAAGCTCATCTGAACTGGGAAAAATTAGAATCCTGTGGCTCAAACACGAGGCATCTACCACTTAGTGACAGCATTTCCAAATTTCCAAGCATTTACTAGCATTTACTAGCATTTCCAAGCTAGTAAATCTAGCTTTTTTAAAGAGTAAAATGAATCTTTTCAAAAGCACATAAAATATTCCAAAGTTATAAAACACTATATATTTATATATACTTACATTAGTTATATATATAGTTACATATATAAGTATATATATAACTATATGTATTTCTTGTCACTTTGTGTTACATATGTAGAGCTATATATAACTATGCATATATGTTATATATAGTTTTATATACCATATATAGCTATAACCATATATTCACATATGTCATAGTATATAGTCATATGCTATATATATATTATATATATATAACTATATATATATAAAATATATATATTATGCCAAGAGAAAACATGGCGTGACTTCTCAGTGAAGGACTAAATAACTGAAAGCCAAAGGAGCCATTGAACTGCAGCTGTAGTTGAATGGCTACTTTGAATTCAAAGTTCCAGAAACATCTCAACTATCTACTCTGTGCAATCAGCCTATGTCAGATGATTTATATCCTGAGATAACCACATCCAGGGTGAAGTCAACATCTCTCTTTAGAACAGCAGTGCCACAGCCATAGCATGATATATGCTTTAGCAGCTAATGTTTTACCTGTCAGGCATGGATGAAAATGCCCTTTTATGGCAATGTGCAGAGTCAGCCTGTAAACCTTAGAATCACGTAAATATTCTTTCTCAGTCTTCGAGATCATCTCTCAGTTCCAACTCAAAACTCCTTTCCCCAACTACAAGGAGAAGGTCCACATTTCTAGCCTTCCTGGCCCCACGCAGCCCTTGAATATTCTCCCTGGCCTGGACCAGCTCAGCTCTGGACATGTTAAATAGTGGCTTCCCAGCTCTCCCCTTTCCCAGCCCTCTGTTCTATCCTCCCTTTTCCTAAATGACCAGGGACCCTTAAACCTTGCCCTACATCCTCACGCTTTTTAATGATTCTCTCCTTTCTCATAACACCTGATTGTCTACTCCTTAGGCCCCTCCCCTCAGAGCCACCTGCTAAAACCAACACTCCAAATCCAGCATATCCTTCTCAACGGAAGCTGTCAAGCCATCCTCAGTCTGTACAGACAGTGACCTGTATTAAAGCCAACACACAATATAATCACTCAGACTATCAGACGAAAGTGTTCTCAGTCTACACACATTTCAGGAAGTTTGCTGTAAAAGGAAAAATTTTCAAAGACAAGCAGAAATGAATCTCTCTCCTTGGAGACTGTCACTAACACTCCAAGTTCACCACAGTCCTTAGCTTTAGGAAAGCAAGAAACTGATTCTTCTCTTGTATTTTTAACGTCTTTACCTCTTGTCAATGCACTGCTCTGTTTATAAGCAGCAAAATGTTTGGGATCAAACATCTGCTTCTCAAATCTGCTGCTTTTGGCAGGGTTTTCAGTGATACCCAAGACCACTATTTTGGACAATTTTAGGAATTCTCTATGATCCTTACAAAGGGCCATTCTCTTAAAATGCACTGGATTGCACCCTCTCATTTGGTATATTTCCCTAACACAGAAAGATTTGCCTCTCTCTAGGTTTAATGCAGCCAGGAAATAAAAGTATGTTGTATCTCTTTACTCTGAGACTCCTACTAAATCACTCTCTAGCATACCCCATTTAGTAATGTATTGTGTTTATTGTCTGTCCACCAGATAGAAAGTAAGCTCCAAGGAGGGCAGGGATTTGTCTTTGCTCTTTGATTAATCCCAATGGCCTATAACAATGCCTGGCACAAAGTATAAGTTCAATTTATTTGTTGAATTTATCAAGTGAATTAATCTCCTGCTATAAAAGTTAAACCTAAATGCTTTGGCACTTGGGATGTTGAAATAAGATACACATTTTGAATGGAGACATACCTGTGGGCTTTGAGTGAAAAGTAAAATGAAATCATGAACATTCCGTCCTACACTAATGGTACAAATTACTCCAAGAGGGGTAAGAAACATAACATTTCTTGGTGTTCCACAATGAATCAATTCTGGCTCAATACCCCCACAGAATAAGTCTTTTGAGAAATCCAACAAAAGTCATCTTCTTGGATTGCCTTATCTTCCATTCTTTCAAACAAGAAATCTAGAGCCATGGGGTCCAGAAGAATGGGACAGGGGTTGCTATTCTATTTTGGTCACTGATACTCTCAATCTATGGTGAAGGAAATGACTCCTCCCATAGTTCTCCCTCCATCCCAAGCTCAGTGGCGATAGGGAACCCTCACTGAAGCGCCCAAGAATATAGCATCCAGAACCCAGTCTCCATCAGCACCCACGTAGCTGCCTCCATGTGAGAGTCCTCCATCCACAAAGGCATTGCTTTACAGTGAGATCAGATCTCCATTACTAACTGAAACTATAAACCCCAGAGCCTTTCCCAGTCCTCAAGTACCATACAATATTCCAGAATTCATATCATTTTCCTCTTAAGTCCTTTCCCTTCCCATCTCTCAAACAAACAAAAAAATTATTCATACCTATTTTGCTATCTCTCAGCAGTGTTTGACGTCTTGTCCTTATAGATGGATTGACCTCAGGCCCTAGAAACACAAAAATATCTGGTTTGCCTTTCTCAAGAGACAAATAAAATCCAGGCTTTAGGACATTCCTGATGGTGGTAGAGTGGGGGATTCAGCTAGGATTGGGTACAGCTACTTGGGAAGCAAACTAGAAAATAACAGTGGCCCATAAAAGACCAATTTTTACTTTATATCCCTTAAAAGAAGTTCTGACATAGCCCCTTGAGCTTGTATGGAGTCTTCTATCTTAATGCTCCACCAATTTTATTTTATTTTTATTTTTTTAACATCTTTATTGGAGTATAATTGCTTTACAATGGTGTGTTAGTTTCTGCTTTATAACAAAGTG
>NC_041221.1:116242784-116245337 GCF_002837175.3 Physeter macrocephalus
TTGGCAATCTGTATATCTTCTATGGAGAAATGTCTATTTAGGTCTTCTGCCCATTTTTGGATTGGATTTTCTGTTTTTTTGATACTGAGTTGCATGAGCTGCTTGTAAATTTTGGAGGTTAATCCTTGGTCAGTTGTTTGATATGCAAATACTTTCTCCCATTCTGAGGGCTGTCTTTTCATCATGTTTATGGCTTGCTTTGCTGTGCAAAAGCTTTTAAGTTTCATTACGTCCCATTTGTTTGTTTTTGTTTTTATTTCCATATCTCTAGGAGGTGGGTCAAAAAGGATCTTGCTGTGATTTATGTCATAGAATGTTCTGCCTATGCTTTCCCCTAAGAGTTTTATAGTGTCTGGCCTTACATTTAGGTCTTAAATCCACTTTGAGTTTATTTTTGTGTATGATGTTAGGAAGTGTTCTAATTTCATTCTTTTACCTGTAGCTGTTCAGTTTTCCTAGCACGACTTACTGAAGAGGCTGTTTTTCTCCATTGTATATTCTTGCCTCCTTTATCAAAGATAAGGTGATCATATGTGCGTGGGTTTATCTCTGGACTTTCTATCCTGTTCCATTGATCTATATTTCTGTATTTGTGTCAGTACCATACTGTCTTGATTACTGTAGCTTTGTGGTACAGTCTGAAGTCAGGGAGCCTGATTCCTCCAGTTCCATTTTTCTTTCTCAAGATTGCTTTGGCTATTCAGGGTCTCTTGTGTTTCCATACAAATTGTGAAATTTTTTGTTCTAGTTCTGTGAAAAATGTCATTGGTAGCTTGATACGGATTGCATTGAATATATAGATTGCTTTGGGAAGTATAGTCATTTTCACAATATTGATTCTTCCAATCCAAGAACATGGTATATCTGTCCATCTGTTCATATCACCTTTAATTTCCTTCATCAGTGTCTTATAGTTTTCTACGTACAGCTCTTTTGTCTCCTTAGGTAGGTTTATTCCTAGGTATTCTATTATTTTTGCTGCAGTGGTAAATGGGAGTGTTTCCTTAATTTCTCTTTCAGATTTTTCATCATTAGTGTACAGGAATGCAAAAAATTTCTGTGCATTAATTTTGTATTCTGCTACTTTACCAAAATCATTGATTAGCTCTAATAGTTTTCTGGTAGCATCTTTAGGATTCTCTATGTATAGTATCATGCCACCTGCAAACAGTGACAGATTTACTTCTTCTTTTCCGATTTGTATTATTTTATTTCTTTTTCGTCTCTGACTGCTGTGGCTAAAATTTCCAAAACTATGTTGAATAATAGTGGTGAGAGTGGGCAACCTTGTCTTGTTCCTGATCTTAGTGAAAATGGTTTCAGTTTTTCACCATTGAGAATGATGTTGGCTGTGGGTTTGTCATATATGGCCTTTATTATGTTGAGGTAAGTTCCGCTGTGCCTACTTTCGGGACGGTTTTTATCATAAATGGGTGCTGAATTTTGTCAAAAGCTGTTTCTGCATCTTTTGAGGTTATCATATGGTTTTTATCCTTCAGTTTGTTAATATGGTGTATCACATTGATTGATTTGAGTATATAGAAGAATCCTTGCATTCCCGGGAAAAACTCCACTGGATCATGGTGTATGACCCTTTTAATGTGCTGTTGGACTCTGTTTGGTAGTATTTTGTTGAGGATTTTTGCATCTATGTTCATCAGTGACATTGCCCTGTAGTTTTCTTGCTTTGTGACATCTTTGTCTGAATTTGGTATCAGGGTCTTGGTGGGCTTGTAGAATGAGTTTGGGAGTGTTCCTCCCTCTGCTATATTTTGGAAGAGTTTGAGAAGGATAGGTGTTAGCTCTTCTCTAAATCTTTGATAGAATTTGCCCTTGAAGCCATCTGGTCCTGGGCTTTTGTTTGTTGGAAGATTTTTAATCAGAGTTTCAATTTCAGTGCTTGTGATTGGTCTCTTTACGTTTTCTGTTTCTTCCTGGTTCAGTCTCAGAGGTTGTGCTTTTCTAAGACTTTGTCTATTTCTTCCAGGTTGTCCATTTTATTGGCATATAGTTGCTTGTGGTAATCTCTAATGATCCTTTGTATTTCTGCAGTGTCAGATGTTACTTCTCTTTTTTCCTTTCTTTTTTCTTTTTTTTTTTTTTTTTGGTACACGGGCTTCTCACTGTTGTGGCCTCTCCCATTGTGGAGCACAGCCTCCGGACACGCAGGTTCAGTGGCCATGGCTCACAGGCCCAGCCACTCTGCAGCATGTGGGATCTTCCCAGACCGGGGCACGAACCCATGTCCCCTGCATCGGCAGGCGGACTCTCAACCACTGCGCCACCAGGGAAGCCCTCCCTTTTCATTTCTAATTCTCTTGATTTGAGTCTTCTCCCTTTTTTCTTGATGAATCTGGCTAATGGTTTATGAATTTTGTTTATCGTCTCAAAGAACCAGCTTTTAGTTTTATTGATCTTTACTATCGTGTCCTTCATTTCTTTTTCATTTATTTCTGATCTGATCTTTATGATTTCTTTCCTTCTGCTAACTTTGGGGTTTTTTGTTCTTTCTCTAATTGCTTTAGGTGTAAGTTTAGGTTGTTTATTTGAGAT
>NC_041221.1:116245717-116291896 GCF_002837175.3 Physeter macrocephalus
TTTTTTGATTTCCTCTTTGATTTCTTCAGTGATCTCTTGGTTATTAAGTAGTGTATTGTTTAGCCACAACGTGTTCGTATTTTTTAAAGATTTTTTCCTGTAATTGATATCTAGGCTCATAGCATTGTGGTCAGAAAAGTTACTTGATATGATTTCAGTTTTCTTAAATTTACCAAGGCTTGATTTGTGACCCAAGATATGATCTATCCTGGAGAATGTTCCATGTGCACTTGAGAAGAAAGTGTATTGTGCTGTTTTGGGATGGCATGTCCTATAAACATCAATTAAGTCCATCTTGTTTAATGTATCATTTAAAGCTTGTGTTTCCTTATTTATTTTCATTTTGGATGATCTGTCCTTGGTGAAAGTGGGGTGTTAAAGTCCCCTACTATGATTGTGTTACTGTCGATTTCCCCTTTTATGGCTGTTAGCATTTCCCTTATGTATTGAGATGCTCCTATATTGGGTGCATAAATATTTACAATTGTTATATCTTCTTCTTGGATTGATCAGTTTTCAACTATAATCTCTTCAAATATTTTCTCAGTCCCTTTCTTTTTCTCTTCTACTTCTGGGACCCCTATAGTTCGAATGTTGGTGTCTTTAATGTTGTCCCAGAGGTCTCTGAGACTGTCCTCCATTCTTTTCATTCTTTTTTCTTTATTCTGCTCTGTGGTAGTTATTTCCAGTATTTTATCTTCCAGCTCACTTATCCGTTCTTCTGCCTCAGTTATTCTGCTACTGATTCCTTCTAGAGAATTTTTAATTTCATTTATTGTGTTTTTCCTCATTGTTTGTTTGCTCTTTAGTTCTTCTAAGTCCTTGTTAAAACTTATATTTTTCCATTTTATTTCCAAGATTTTTGGATCTTTACTCTTATTACTCTGAATTATTTTTCAGGTAGACTGCCTATTTGCTCTTCATTTGTTTGGTCTGGTGGGTTTTTACCTTGCTCCTTCATCTGTTGTGTGTTTCTCTGTCTTCTCATTTTGCTTAACTTACTGTGTTTGGGGTCTTCCTTTTGCAGGCTGCAGGTTCATAGTTCCCACTGTTTTTGGTGTCTGCCCCCAGTGGCTAAGGTTGGTTCAGTGGGTTTTGTAGGCTTCCTGGTGGAGGGGACTAGTTCCTGTGTTCTGGTGGATGAGGATGGATCTTGTCTTTCTGTTGGGCAGGACCACGTCCGGTGGTGCATTTTGGGGTGTCTGTAACCTTATTATGATTTTAGGCTGCCTCTCTGCTAACGGGTGGGGTTTGTTCCTGTCTTGCTAGTTGTTTGGCATAGGGTGTTCAGCACTGTAGCTTGCTGGTCGTTGAGTGGAGCTGGGTCTTAATATTAAGATGGAGATCTCTGGGAGATCTTTCGCCGTTTGATATTATGTGGAGCTGGGAGGTCTCTGGTGGACCCATGTCCTGAATTCGGCTCTCCCACATCAGAAGCACAGGCCTGACACCCTGCAAGAGCACCAAGACCCTGTCAGCCATACAGCTCAGAAGAAAAGGGAGAAAAATAGAAAGAAAGAAAGAAAGAAAGAAAGAAAGAAAGAAAGAAAGAAAGAAAGAAAGAAAGAAAGAAAGAAGGAAGGAAAGGAAGGAAGAAAGAAAGAAAGAAAGAAAAGAAAAAGAAAAAGTTATTAAATAAAAAATTAAAAATAATTATTAAAAATTAAAAAAATTTAAAAGTAATAAAAAAAGAAAGAAAGAAGAGAGCCACCAAACCATAAAACAAATGCACCAATGATAACAAGCACTAAAAATTATATTTTAAAAAAATGTACAGACAGAACCCTAGGACAAATGGTAAAAGTGAAGCTATACAGACAAAATCACACAAAGAAGCATACACATACACACACAAAAGAGGCACAGGCCTGACAGCCGGCCAGAGCATCAAGACCCTGTCAGCCACACGGCTCAGAAGAAAAGGGAGAAAGAAAGAAAGGAAGGAAGGAAGGGAGGGAGGGAAGGAGGAAGGAAGGGAGCAAGGAATGAAGGAAGGAAGCAAGGAAGGAAGGAAGGAAGGAAGGAAAAAATAAATAAAAACCAAGTTATTAAACAAAAACTAAAAATTTTAAAAATAAAAAAATAAGAAAGTAATAAAAAAATTTAAAAAGGAAGAAGAGAGCACCCAGACCAAAAAACCAATCCACCAATGATAACAAGAGCTAAAAACTATACTAACAACAAACAAACAAACAAAAGGACAGAAAGAACCCTAGGACAAATGGTAAAAGCAAAGCTATACAGACAACATCACACAAAGAAGCATACACATACACACTCACAAAAAGAGAAAAAGGAAAAAAAATATATTTTTTTTTTAAAAAAAAGGAAGAAGAGAGCAATGAAATCAATAAATAAATCTACCAATGATAATAAACTCTAAATACTAAACTAAGATAAACATAAAGCCAGGAACAAATTAGATGCAGAAAGCAAACCCCAAGTCTACAGTTGCTCCCAAAGTCCACCGCCTCAATTTTGGGATGATTCATTGTCTATTCAGGTATTCCACAGATGCAGGGTACATCGAGTTGATTGTGGGGATTTAATCCGCTGCTCCTGAGGCTGCTGGGAGAAATTTCCCTTTCTCTTCTTTGTTCGCACAGCTCCTGGGGTTCAGCTTTGGAGTTGGCCCCGCCTCTGCGTGTAGGTCGCCTGAGGGATTCTATTCCCGCACAGACAGGACGGGATTAAATGAGCAGCTGATTAGGGGGCTCTGGCTCACTCAGGCTGAGGGAGGGAGGGGTACAAAGTCGGGACGAGCCTGCGGCAGCAGAGGCCAACATGATATTGCACTAGCCTGAGGCACGCCCTGTGTTCTCCCGGGGAAGTTGTCCCTGCATCACAGGACCCTGGCAGTGGCGGGCTGCACAGGCTCCCAGGAGGGGAGGTGTGGATAGTGACCTGTGCTTGCACACAGGCTTCTTGGTAGCTGCAGCAGCAGCCTTAGCGTCTCATGCCCGTCTCTAGGGTCCGCACTGACAGCCGCGGCTCGCGCCCATCTCTGGAGCTCCTTTAAGCGGAGCTCTTAATCCCCTCTCCTCGCACACCCGAAAACAACGGTCTCTTGCCTCTTAAGCAGGTCTAGGCTTTTTCCTGGACTCCCTCCCGACTAGCTGTGGTGCACTAGCCCCCTTCAGGCTGTGATCACGCAGCCAACCCCAGTCCTCTCCCTGGGATCTGACCTCCGAAGCCGGAGCCTCAGCTCCCAGCCCCCGCCCGCCCCGGCGGGGGAGCAGACAAGCCTCTCGGGCTGGTCGGCAGCGATCCTCTGTGCGGGAATCTCTCCTCTTTGCTCTCTGCTCCACTGTTACTGCGCTCTCCTCCGTGGCTCTGAAGCTTCCCCCTCTGCCACCTGCAGTCTCTGCCTGTGAAGGGGCTTCTAGTGTGTGGAAACCTTTCCTCCTTCACAGCTCCCTCCCACTGGTGCAGGTCCCGTCCCTATTCTATTGTCTCTGTTTTTTTCTTTTTTCTTTTGCCCTACCCAGGTACGTGGGGAGTTTCTTGCCTTTTGGGAAGTCTGAGGTCTTCTGCCAGTGTTCAGTAGGTGTTCTGTAGGAGTTGTTCCACATGTAGATGTATTTCTGATGTATTTGTGGGGAGGAAGGTGATCTCCGCATCTTACTCCTCTGCCATCTTGAAGGTCTCCCCACTCCACCAATTTTAGCATGCCATCCCGTGACCTAAGATGACTGCTCATGCATTGACCACATGGAAGAGGGTAAAGGGTGCATGCCAGATGTCTTATAAGATTTCCCAGCACTGTCATAATCTTTCATTACATCTCATTGGCCAGTACATAGTCACAGAATCAGACTAGTTATGAGGGAAGCTGGAAAGTATAGTTTTGCCCCATATGGCCAGATTGGATATTGGGGAAGGCAACGAGCAGTTTACACTCAGAAGGCGAACATTCATCCTGTTCTTTCATGAATTGGCAGCAGTGAAAAACAAAGCCCAGAGTTTTCTCAATAGGTATTCAAGCTGTGTTAAAATATTAATAAATAATTCTTTTATTTTTCCAAGTAAGACTCACCTCAAGTCTCAACTGCTACTTTCCCCTACTTTGAATCAAGGTTAGGGAAAGAGATGGTCATTTGTCATCAGGAACTTCTTCCTAGAAGTTGTTCTGTCATCTGACTTGGTCTCAGATGAATAGATATTCACAGATATATAATAATGAAAGAAAGGAATGTAAGAAAAGAAAAAATCTAAAATAAAGCCTAATTTCCAGTCTATGAAGGTTGGAAAAGAGGCAATGAAATAATAGAGTAGGTGATATTATCCTGTCCCCATCTCGTCTCCCACGAGGTGATAAGCTTGAAGAATTTGCATTATTGTTTTATATTCTCTAGAATCTTCTATATATACAGCACTCAATGTATCTTTGCCAAATTGAGTTGAAAATGGATAACAATGTAAACATAAGTAAGAACTTGAGTCATCAGGAAATAAACACTTTAACTTAAGAGGATATTTCAAACTGTTCAAACACTGGCCACACACATCCTACTTGAAGGATCCATTACATGTCTTTTAGAATGTCACAATGTGGATGGAATTAAAACTCAGACGCTATCACCTAGGTAGGTAGAGAGCTATCTTCATATCCTCTAGAAGGATATTAAACTGTATCTCTGGGCTTTGAGAATATATAACAGGGGAAACTCATCAAGTCTGGGGTCTAGGGAAGTTTCCCCAGAAGAAGGGGCATTTGATGTACACCTGAAGGAATAAAATTATCAAGTGAAGAGGGAGAGGAAGAGATTCTACATGGGGGATACAGTATGTGCCAAAGCCCTGTGGTAGGAGAAATAGAACTCACTCAAGGAACGGAAAAAAGGACAGTGTGAGTGAGCATAAAGATCAAAGGAGGGAACAGTGCAAGATAAAGTTGGAGAGTTATAGTATCCACTGGGATTCTTTGGTTGTGAGCCACAGAAGTGAACTCTGCCTATTTCATCAAAATAAGGAGGACGTTTTTTGGAAATAACTCACAAAGTTTGGAAGAACTCACAAAGTTAAACGATGTTCATAAGATTTAGGGCCATCAAGGACACTGGTGATCTTACAAGTGCCATTTTGGTGGATCCAGAGTAAAATGGCTTGAAGGGTTATTGGTAAGTAGGGTGAAGGAGGCAGTGAGCACAGACTGGCAGTTGGGAAGTTTGGCTATAAATGGGAGGTCAGAGAGAATGAGTTGGTCTTGGATATGGATGCAGGGTCAAAGAGGGCATTTTCTAAGATTAAGGAGTCTGGAGCATACTTCAATGCCAACGAAAGAGAGGTTAAGTATACACGAGAGAAGGGATCATGTTTAGCACAGGTTTGCAAGAAAGAAAAGAATCTATATCATAAGCGAAAGAATTGTTCTTAGCAAGAAGGAACAGTTCCACGATTGCATGCCAAGAAAAGAGGAAAGAAGTGCAGATGTATAGAGATTCCTTTGTGGTGGTAAACAGACTCAGTTCCCAGTTTCCTGATAGCTTCCATTTTGTTTTTGAAGTAGGTCATCTTCTGAGACAGGGAAAGGTGAGAGGTGAGTAAAGACAATTAGGAAATCTGAAGAAAGTAGAGAAGGTTTAAAAAGTCATTGGGGGGGCTTCCCTGGTGGCGCAGCAGTTGCGCGTCCGCCTGCCGATGCAGGGGAACCGGGTTCGCGCCCCGGTCTGGGAGGATCCCACATGCCGCGGAGCGGCTGGGCCCGTGAGCCATGGCCGCTGAGCCTGCGCGTCCGGAGCCTGTGCTCCGCAACGGGAGAGGCCACAACAGAGGGTGTGCACGCCGCCAACCCCAGTCCTCTCCCTGCGATCGACCGAAGCCCGAGCCTCAGCTCCCAGCCCCCGCCCGCCCTGGCAGGTGAGCAGACAGGCCTCTCGGACTGGTGAATGCTGGTCGGCACCGATCATCTGTGCAGGAATCTCTCCGCTTCACACTCCGCAACCCTGTGGCTGTGCTCTCTTCCATGGCTCCGAAGCTTCCCCCCTCCGCCACCCGCAGTCTCCTCCCCGAAGGGGCTTCCTAGTGTGTGGAAACCTTTCCTCCTTCACAGCTCCCTCCCACTGGTGCAGGTCCCGTCCCTATTCTTTTATCTCTGTTTTTTCTTTTTTCTTTTGCCCTACCCAGGTACGTGGGGAGTTTCTTGCCTTTTGGGAAGTCTGAGGTCTTCTGCCAGTGTTCAGTAGGTGTTCTGTAGGAGTTGTTCCACATGTAGATGTATTTCTGATGTATTTGTGGGGAGGAAGGTGATCTCCGCATCTTACTCCTCTGCCATCTTGAAGGTCTCCCCACTCCACCAATTTTAGCATGCCATCCCGTGACCTAAGATGACTGCTCATGCATTGACCACATGGAAGAGGGTAAAGGGTGCATGCCAGATGTCTTATAAGATTTCCCAGCACTGTCATAATCTTTCATTACATCTCATTGGCCAGTACATAGTCACAGAATCAGACTAGTTATGAGGGAAGCTGGAAAGTATAGTTTTGCCCCATATGGCCAGATTGGATATTGGGGAAGGCAACGAGCAGTTTACACTCAGAAGGTGAACATTCATCCTGTTCTTTCATGAATTGGCAGCAGTGAAAAACAAAGCCCAGAGTTTTCTCAATAGGTATTCAAGCTGTGTTAAAATATTAATAAATAATTCTTTTATTTTTCCAAGTAAGACTCACCTCAAGTCTCAACTGCTACTTTCCCCTACTTTGAATCAAGGTTAGGGAAAGAGATGGTCATTTGTCATCAGGAACTTCTTCCTAGAAGTTGTTCTGTCATCTGACTTGGTCTCAGATGAATAGATATTCACAGATATATAATAATGAAAGAAAGGAATGTAAGAAAAGAAAAAATCTAAAATAAAGCCTAATTTCCAGTCTATGAAGGTTGGAAAAGAGGCAATGAAATAATAGAGTAGGTGATATTATCCTGTCCCCACCTCGTCTCCCACCAAATTATAAGCTTGAAGAATTTGCATTATTGTTTTATATTCTCTAGAATCTTCTATATATACAGCACTCAATGTATCTTTGCCAAATTGAGTTGAAAATGGATAACAATGTAAACATAAGTAAGAACTTGAGTCATCAGGAAATAAACACTTTAACTTAAGAGGATATTTCAAACTGTTCAAACACTGGCCACACACATCCTACTTGAAGGATCCATTACATGTCTTTTAGAATGTCACAATGTGGATGGAATTAAAACTCAGACGCTATCACCTAGGTAGGTAGAGAGCTATCTTCATATCCTCTAGAAGGATATTAAACTGTATCTCTGGGCTTTGAGAATATATAACAGGGGAAACTCATCAAGTCTGGGGTCTAGGGAAGTTTCCCCAGAAGAAGGGGCATTTGATGTACACCTGAAGGAATAAAATTATCAAGTGAAGAGGGAGAGGAAGAGATTCTACATGGGGGATACAGTATGTGCCAAAGCCCTGTGGTAGGAGAAATAGAACTCACTCAAGGAACGGAAAAAAGGACAGTGTGAGTGAGCATAAAGATCAAAGGAGGGAACAGTGCAAGATAAAGTTGGAGAGTTATAGTATCCACTGGGATTCTTTGGTTGTGAGCCACAGAAGTGAACTCTGCCTATTTCATCAAAATAAGGAGGACGTTTTTTGGAAATAACTCACAAAGTTTGGAAGAACTCACAAAGTTAAAGGATGTTCATAAGATTTAGGGCCATCAAGGACACTGGTGATCTTACAAGTGCCATTTTGGTGGATCCAGAGTAAAATGGCTTGAAGGGTTATTGGTAAGTAGGGTGAAGGAGGCAGTGAGCACAGACTGGCAGTTGGGAAGTTTGGCTATAAATGGGAGGTCAGAGAGAATGAGTTGGTCTTGGATATGGATGCAGGGTCAAAGAGGGCATTTTCTAAGATTAAGGAGTCTGGAGCATACTTCAATGCCAACGAAAGAGAGGTTAAGTATACACGAGAGAAGGGATCATGTTTAGCACAGGTTTGCAAGAAAGAAAAGAATCTATATCATAAGCGAAAGAATTGTTCTTAGCAAGAAGGAACAGTTCCACGATTGCATGCCAAGAAAAGAGGAAAGAAGTGCAGATGTATAGAGATTCCTTTGTGGTGGTAAACAGACTCAGTTCCCAGTTTCCTGATAGCTTCCATTTTTGTTTTTGAAGTAGGTCATCTTCTGAGACAGGGAAAGGTGAGAGGTGAGTAAAGACAATTAGGAAATCTGAAGAAAGTAGAGAAGGTTTAAAAAGTCATTGGGGGGGCTTCCCTGGTGGCGCAGCAGTTGCGCGTCCGCCTGCCGATGCAGGGGAACCGGGTTCGCGCCCCGGTCTGGGAGGATCCCACATGCCGCGGAGCGGCTGGGCCCGTGAGCCATGGCCGCTGAGCCTGCGCGTCCGGAGCCTGAAAAAAAAAAAAAAAAAGTCAATGGGGATAGTGGGAGAATAAGGAACAAGAAACACAGCTGAGGGCCCAGTTGAGAGGCATGTTTCATATTCCTAAATATTGGGTGCAAATGTGATATCATACCTTAAAATCCTTTAAGCCAAGAACCATCTTTGCATTCTCTGTAAACACAAGTGGGTGCTCAACATATTCTCATGGTTTGTCTATTTTCAGGCCTCAGTACCAATAATAACTATGCCTCTCTTAACTTATTACTTTGTTTCTTATTTTAGGAACTCAATAACATTTAAATCAATTGTTAGAAATATGGAGCTAAATTTGCAGCCCACTTGAGACAAAGTATGGGTACCTCAGCACTTAGGCCATATATTTGAGTAAAGCATTACCCTGACTTCATCTTCTCAATGTATTTGTGTTTTCCTTTTTCCCCAGTTTTCTCCTTTATTATCATATATTACTAAGTAAATATATTTTAGCCACCTTAAGTTCCTTTTGTAGAATGAGGGAAGATACAAATAATTAATAAGTCAATAATAGAAGCAAAAGTATCACATGGAAGTTACTTTAAGAATATAATGATTATTACAGATATAGATATGGAAGTATGTATATAGAAATAGATATAGATATACAGATACATAGATATAGATATAGCAATGTTTGCTGACAATTCTTATGGAAACAAAGAATATAAAACCTCGCTAAGTTTCTACTCTGAGAGAGAGTAAATCTAGCATTTTTTAGAAAATTAAAACATATTTACCTACTTATTGGTTTAACATCTTCCATAAAACTAAAATATTTTTACTAATTTCCTTTAAACATTAAGGAAGAAAACCTATAATCCAAAGTAAATTTATGAAAAGGTAAATTTAGGGGAAATAAAATGTATTATTCCCTCTTAAAAATGGTTTATTGTTACTATTATAAAAGCTAGGGGAAATATTTAAAATCATAGTCTCAACATACTACAACCACTTTTAGGAAAACAAGTACTTTAAACTTAAGCTTCTTAATGGCAAGAGTTACTTTCAGTGTACTTCACACTAAATATCAGTGCTTTCTTTGATTTTAAAATATCTAAAAGATAATCAAGCTGGCATAATGGTTAAGACTGTAGATTCAGATCTCCATTTGACCTTTCTCTGCCTGTGTGACCTCATAAAAGCCCCTAATCATGCTTTACCTCCAGATTGTTATGAGGGTTAAACGAGTTAATATAAGAAATGCTTAGAATAGTGCCTGGCATGTAGTAAGCATTCAGTCAGCATTTTACAAGCATTTACTGCTTCTATTGTTGTTTGTCATTGTCTCCATCATCTAAAAGATGTAGAAACTGGTATTTCTCCCAAGCACCACCAGAAGCTTAACACACCACAGGTAACTAATTTAGTTTAAGTTATAATAACTGACATTGGTGATGCTGGTCATTTGGTTTTAAGAACATCTTATTTGCATTATCATAATGAGATAAAGCATACCTTCCTTTGTATTCAAAAGGCAGAACCAAAGAACTAAAGACCCCAAGTTTATGTGAAAGAGAGTCAGACTGGCCTAGGAGCAGGGTGCCCTTAAAAGCATCCAAGCAGGGGTGAGAGAATCCCATTCACACCTGTTTCACACTCTCACCACCAGTGACACAAAAAGGCAAAACTTGGCTAGGCCTTCTTCACCTACAGTTCAGGTCTCTGTACGCTTAGGTGGTTTTCAGGAATCTTCACACCAACTTCTGTATGCCAAAGTGTTCCCTCCAATGAAGTTCTTTTCAGTTCCTCAGAAATCATCCATCAGTCTTTGCTCCTCCTGGGCCTACTGGCAATTAAAAAGCAAACAACATGGGACTTCCCTGGTGGCGCAGTGGTTGCGCGTCCGCCTGCCGATGCAGGGGAACCGGGTTCGCGCCCCGGTCTGGGAGGATCCCACATGCCGCGGAGCGGCTGGGCCCGTGAGCCATGGCCGCTGGGCCTGCGCGTCCGGAGCCTGTGCTCCGCAGCGGGAGAGGCCGCAGCAGAGGGAGGCCCGCATACCACACACAAAAAAAAAAATTAAAATAAAATAAAATAAAATAAAATGTAACAAGTGAAAAACTAGTAGAAAACTTAAAAATCAACCAGAAAAAAAAAGCAAACAACAAACAAAAATTGGCATCAGACAAACTGAAGTTCTCTGCTTCTTCGTTCTGCCACTCAGTAACCAATGAATTTTGCAAGTTCCTTACACTTTCTGAGCCCTAGTTTCTTTAACTGTAAAGTGGAGGTAATAATTAGAGAAGACTTGTTTATATCTGTCCAGTGATAAAGCACCTGCGTTACCTTGTTCTGATGGTCTCAAGCAGAAACCACTCAGTTCACACTGTCTTCTACTATAGGATCCCATCCTAGAAATCCTGACTCAGTCACAGGTACCCATAAATGAACTCCTTGTATATCATACAGAATCATATATATCACAGCAGTACCCATTCCCTGTGTTAACTACCCATAGTCAAATGTTTCTGATACTAATTCTTTTGCTATTCCTTCCAGGAGCCTGAATTCCTGAAATTCAGCTTATAGCAGAGAGCTTTATATGAATATAAGCAAGAAGGAGAGACATGTGGGTGATAAGACTAAATGGTTCTGGTCAATTTATTATCCTAACTACAACAAAAGCATGGAGGAGAATGGAATCCTTTACTGAGGCAAACTACAAAATTAATTTTTAAGGATTTGATCAGTGATTACTCCGGGAATAAGAGTGTATTGTGAATAGTGAGGACAATGATAAACTCCAGGGCCTTTTCATTTGTATGATAAAGTGTATTATGATTGTTTATGATTTATAAAGCCCATGAAACCTACAAACACATCAATTTGTAGACAAGTATTTTTCCAGTCTCTGTTCTTGAACATGAGTACTTTTTGAACTTGAATGTACACCAGCATCGAAACACACACTAACACATTTTACTTACATGGTTGACCCTTGAACAACACAGGTTTGAACTGCACAGGTCCACTTACATGCAGATTTCTTTCACTAAATACTTACTACAGTATTACACAATCCATGGTTGGTTGAATCCATGGAGGCAGAACCATATGGAAGCATGACTGTAAAGTTATAAGTGAATTTTCAACTGTGCATGAGGGTCAGCACCCCAGCCCCTGCATTGTTCAAAGGTCAACTGTGTACAGTTAACTTCAGAAAGCTAAACTTCTCTTTAAATTTGTCAGGATTTTTTTAAGAAGTTTGGTAAATTAATAAACTATCATAGTAGTTTTGGGTTAAAATTTGGAGAATGCCAGACAAATCTACATTATCCTTTATTCTATAAGTTAAAAGATCCCATCTGTGTTATCTACTGACAATTTAGACAAGAAACGAGTGTGTCCTACTTACAGTCTTCCCCCTTCCACTGGCTTCATGCAAAGGACTTTGAGGCCCTCGGAGATGGAAGAGCCACAGGATGGTAGGACTCTGGGGCCCCAAATTACCACAAGGAGGAAAGTCATCTGCCCATGGACCAGGAAAACCCACTGTTATCCAACTGAAATGTTGCAGCTTATTTGTTGCAGCAGCTGTTACTCCAACCAACACAAAAATTAAATGCCTCTTGTAAATACTCAGACATAATTACAAATCTTTCCCTAACATAGCTACAATTTAGAACAAGATACAAGGGAATGGTACTCAAGGGCAGATGTTAAGACATTCCTGAGCAAGCATCATATATGATTATCATTATCTGATGACTCCAAACAAAGGGATTTTTATAGACAAATGGTCTCCGCTTTTCCCCCACACATCTGAGAACTAAAATAAACTCCCAGATATAATTGTGGTCTCAAAAAAGTGACCAACAGGGAATAATGACTCCTCTTATGAGGAAGAGGAGAAATACAGCCTGCTCCTCACAACAGTGCAATTGAGACTCCTTTCCTAGGCCCAGCTATATTTTCCCTCATCTTTTCTAACATCCCAAAACACTTCCAGGAAATATATACCACAGTAGTACGTCAGAGCAATTTTGTTTCAGCACACTATAGGCAGCCTTATTTTGGCCTGTATCTACCTGCTTAAATTTATCAGAAAGTGGTAATTTTTTTGGATATACCCGTATTCAGCAATCACAACATTCCTCCCTTTACTTGCCTGCTTTTCATCTTTTCTCTTTTCATTTCAAACTATTTATTTTAAGCCAAAACTATTAGAACCCTTTGACCATCTTCCTTCCATCAGAAAATTTCTTCAACATCTGGTCTTGCTAATTTGCTAGACTTCCCTCCAGCATCTGAACTTTAAGGAATCATATAAAAATATTTATTGAATTCTTGAAGTGACCCTGTAAGTAGAGGACACTGATTAGACTGAGCCCTTCCTTTCCTAAACTTGTATTTTAGATACATCTGACCAAACAGTTTTCAAACAGATAAAAAGTGGTTTCCTCACATTAAGCAATAAAAACCTTTTGGTCAAATGGAATTCTCATTCATTTGAAAAAGGATTGGACCCATGGAAGAATTCAGGATGAGATGCAAGTACTAGCTTGGTTGTTAATTTTTCCTTGGGTTTTTGGGTTTTTTTCTTTCTTTCATGAAAAGATTTAAGACACAGCTTTATACATTAAGGGGCATATTACTCAATCTACAGGAAATTCCTGGATGTTCTATAATTAAAAGCTAGCAGGACATCACAAAGGACTTAACAACTTATATATGAGATAATCTATTCACATTATTTCCTGGGAACAGAAAGGGTGGCATCAATAAAAAAGGCAAATATTACTAACCGTCCATAGACTTCCTTTCATTTCCGTGGGTACAACTACAGCAACTTCCCTCTCTGTTTCCCTCTGCTGAATGTAAATGCAGTTTAGTAAGTGTATTGAGTGTCTACTATATGAAAGGCCATGGAAATTCAAATATGATTAAGTCATGTTCTCAGCCTCCACAGGGCTTTTGATCCAGGGTAATAGATGCAATAAAAGGAATGAGATTTGGGATGATGAAAAAGATCTGGAAATGGATAGTGGTGGTGTCTTCACAACAGTATGAATATATTTCATGCCACTGAACTGTGCACTTAAAAATAGTTAAGATGGTGAATTTTATGTTATGTATATTTTACCACAAAAAGAGAAGGAATAGAGACTCCCTCCTTCTTCTTCTGTCAGAGGAAGAACGAATCAAGATAAACCAGCTGGTAACAGCACATTCTTTGAGCAAGAGAGGAGCAGGACAAGCCAGCATGTAGGTCCTTCCCTTTAGGCTGCTCTCAGGCCCCGGGCGATGGCAAACACTCACACGCACTGCAGCACTATGGCTGGTCACATATTGCTCCTGGAGGGCAAAGCCAGGGTCAGGCCAGCAGGGAAATGCTCTTTCCTAGAGATGTGTATGACCATGTTATCTCTGAGGAAAATTAATTCATGGTTTTTAAAGTTGTGCTCCCTTCAGAGACAACCCGGTAAAAGCAGTAGCTGGGCTCCTGCTCTCACAGAGGGCAGGGCCCAGTCACAGGGCCAATGCTCAGGAGGGCCCCCGTGTTTGGCTTAGCGCTCCGTTGTCACCATTTTTAAATTCTTAAGAATTTTTTTGACAAAAGGTCCCATATTTTCATTTTATACTAGGCTCAGGATGAGATTAGGTAGGTCACCAGATGAAATTAGGTAGGTTACCAGTCCTACAGAGAGAGGAGGACACAGCCCCTTTTCCTCCAGAGCCTGTGTGAAGGGCAGAGAAGAAGGGCAATGCTCAAGAGGACACACAGTCTGAGACATTTCTTACATTGTGAGAAGCCAAAAGGAACCCAGGGAGAGAGATCTCCTATGGAAAGGAGTAGAGTTGTCCTGTGAGACCAAGAGACCCAAAGGTGGGGTTGCACAAGAACATGCATGCGTGTGTGTGTGTGCACTTGCTTGTGGTGTTTGTGTGTGCATGCACACACACAGTAGAGTATGAAGCCAGTTAGAGGTGGACACAGGATACACAGGTCATAAGTTTGAAATGCCTTCCCTTGGGGAGTACAAGGCAACTGCTGAGTTAACTAGAACTTATACCTCTATAAAGTCTTTCTTTGAATACTCAACCCTTCAGAAAAGAGCTTTATATACTGACATTAGAGTAGGTCATGTGGGTCTGGTGGAGGCTGATAGGAGAAGGACTGGGATAGGCAAGGTAGCTCTTTGTCCCTTTCCTTCTGAGTGACAATGCACAACAGCATTGGCACCAACCTCTCTGTCACCTCACACCCCAGGCTTGCAGGAGGCTTTCTGAAATGACAGAGTCTCCCATAATACGGAAGGAACCCAAGAAGCTCCAAACTTCATGACACACATCTATAGTGAAGAATGGCCTTTAAGAAGAATGAAGGACCCAAGGGCCTCCAATGTTGTGTTGAAAAATAGATTATGTCACTATTACATAATCATTTTCTCTTTCTGTACTGTTTGAAATTTTTATCATGGATATATATAACTAGCTTATTGAGGAATGTCTACTCATTGGGATGTAAACCTGACTTTTTTTTTTTTGCCAGTAACTATTCCTAGATGTCTTAAATAAGTAATGCCTTCCTTCATAGCATCTTGATCCAATTCTAAAAGTTTTCAGACATTCTGACTTATACAAACAGTATCCTTTCATTTCCTAAGACTTGGCCCTACTTATTTTAAAAATTTCAATGTTACATCTGATTCTAATCTCATCTCTCTTACCCATCCCAACCCCAGGCATAGGCCACAGCTCTGACTTGACTGGCCTGAAATGGACAGGTGGGCTGCATGGTCTGGTTTTCACATCTTTCCTCTCTCCTTCCTCTACCTGCTGCTGCTTCCTTCCCTATGAGGGTGGGGCTGAGGTAGCAGGAGGAGAAATAAGAAATGCCCTCCTGACTAAGCCAGGTCACAATCCTGCCTGAGGATGGTAGTAATTGCTGTTCTTGCTCACTGTATATGTTCTCTGGGTGGCTGGTGTGAACAGATGGTAGCTCCAACATGATCCCCTGGTAAAAGTTCACTCTCCCACCTCACTGTCCTTAATTCTCTGGCAAAGCAGACATCCAAAAAAGGGATAAAAATGACAGTCAAGGGACTTCCCTGGTGGTGCAGTGGTTGAGAGTCTGCCTGACAATGCAGGGGACACGGGTTCGAGCCCTGGTCCAGGAAGATCCCACATGCTGCGGAGCAACTAAACCCGTGTGCCACAACTACTGAGCCTGCGCTCTAGAGCCCACGAGCCACAACTACTGAAGCCCGTGAGTCACAGCTACTGAAGCCCGCGCGCCTAGAGCCCGTGCTCCGCAACAAGAGAAACCACCGCAATGAGAAACCCGCTCACCGCAACGAAGAGTAGCCCCCGCTCGCCGCAACTAGAGGAAGTCCGAGTGCAGCAACGAAGACCCAACGCAGCCAAAAATAAATAAATAAATTTATTTTTTAAAAAGGCAGTCACCTTTTTCATCGGTTTCCTTTAAACAAACAAACAGGAATTCTTTGGGGACCTCCATCTGGCCTTAGGAAAAGGAGCATCTCCTCCACCGAAATGTGAGGGGAGGATAGCCTGTCTTCTCCTTCTGTGGAGGGAAGGCGGGTGGTGTTGAGCTGATTTCTGAATTTGTTTAGATCTTAACCCTGAGGGGAGGTAGCTGAGCCACCTGCTGGCTTTGCTCTGAACCGAGAATGGGAGATTTAGCCAGCATTCTGGGATAACCTGAGCCTGCTTGTTACATCTGTGTTAACTTTATTAAAAATGAAATAAAATAAAATTATAGTAATATATGACCTGTGCAGTGACTGTAGAGGTATACCCGGAGAACAATTTCCTAACACCGTGGAGGGGCACTGCACCAAGACGAAGACAAGAAGGATCAAGGACAATTTGCTAGAGGAGAGAATGTCCTACGTTCACGATCGGAAAACAACTTATCCTGCTGGAAATGTTGAGGAGGAGCAAGGTTTCTCAGCATTGGCCCTACCGACATCTAGGCCAGATAATTCTTTTTAGTGGGAGGATGTTCATGCATCCCTAGTCCCTCCCCACTAGATGACAGTAGCATCCGTCCCCAAGTTATGACAACCCAAAATGTCTCCAAACATTGACAGCTATCACCCAGCAGAGCAAAACTGCCTCTGGTTGAAAACCACTGGTTTTTACAGACAGATGGGAAATCATGACCAAAGGCTCAAGGTGTGACATAGCGTGACATTTCTGAAAACTACACATAGTTCCATATTACTAAAGTGTTAATGGCAATGCAAGGAGTGGTGGGGGGTAGGAGTGGAGAAACATGGGAGCCTGATAAGAGAGGGTCTGATAGAGCACGCAGAGGTGAAGGAATGTCATCCCTTTTGTGATAAGTCTCAGGAAAAGAAATGACATATAGGCTCTGAGTTCCAGACAGATGGTAAGAGGACATGGGAAGAATAAGACTTTAGGCAGTTGGATCACTCAGGAGCTTGTCAGAAGTCAAGACACAAGATGATGGAAAGCACCTGAACTGGAGGAGTGGCAGGAAGAACAAGAACAGGTTGATATATATATAGGAGGCCTGGGTGGATGGCCCTGAAGCTAATGACAAGAGCATACAGAAGGATGGGTGAGGAAAACAAATGTGCATGTGTTGAGTTGTGGGTGCCTTCTTTTTCCTCTTGTTGGTAAATTTAAGATCTTAGCCTATGGAAATCTATTCCATCTTGACAGTTTTCTGGATTTTCCACGGATGAAATGTTCTGATTTCAAGCAACAAGGATGTTATATTTTGATCCTTACCACCTTAGGTAACTTGTTCAACACATGAAGCATCACAAACAACACAGCTGTGCTTTGACAATAGTTTAGAATCCTTCATTTCAAATGCCATTGTGACATTACTCCAACATTGGCCAAATCATCAGCAAAAAGTTATCACGGTTTTGATATTATCTCTGGAAAACTTTAGAGAGGCAAATGTACTATAAGAAGAAGAAGAAAGGGCCTAACAAAGAATTTGATACAAATGACTTTGCCCCAGGTTGATACTTTGTTTTAGAAGAGAACATGGCTACAACTTAGCTTCGATGCATTATGAATTAACTCCAATGGAAACATTTCTGAAAAACTATGCAGCAACAGTACACAAATACAAAGCAATGTTTGTTGTTGAAATGATGAGCAAACATCATCAGCATTTTTAATGTACTATATGGAGTGAATCTTTTAAAAGGAGATTCAGCTCCTAAATAAACTTTTCATGGTAAGCAACCCAGGAAGTTAGGCTTTCTTTATTATCCTCTTTTCCTGTTCTTCTCAGTGGCCCAGATCATTTAAACTGATAAACAGCAGCTGAACTACACAAAAAGCTCCTGATAAACAGCAGCTAAGGGAGGGCAGGAAAGGAGCAAAATTCAACTATGCTGACATAAACCTTGATGAAAATCCAAAGACTGGCATATGTGGTAGCAACAGTGCCCCAAATGACACAGAAAAGCATTTGCCCAATCCCTTGAGTATATTTTTTGAACATTAATGTTACAAGAATGTATAAAGGATTCCATTTCCTGCTTGATACATTTTTTTCCCAATTTCTTGCAGGTCCAAATGAAGATCTGGAGACTTCATATAATCACATGACAGGAAGAAAAGAAAACTAAGGAAGTGGGATAGGGAGGGGAGAGGGAGATTAAGAGCAATTTTTTCTGGGTTAAGATACTATATATGGGGTAGGATAAGGGTATCCACATTTCTTAGGCATCCCTTGATTAATGGCATCTGCATTCCATTCTTGGTTGCCAATGCAAATTGCTTCACTTCTCTAAGAAACATTGTCCTCATCAGTCATATGGAATCAGCACCGTTCTGTGAGTAGAGGCTATACTGGTGTCTAATTTGACTGCTTTAGAAATACCTCTAGAGCAGTGCCACTCAAAGAACAGTCCACGAACCAGTAGCATCAATATATATAATCCAGAATTTGTTAGAAATTCTGAATGACAAGCTCTACCCTAGATTTACTGAATGAATCAGAATCTGCATTTTAACAAGATATTCAAGTGAAATTGATGGTTGATGCACTGCCCTAGAACAAAGCCACTGCTCTGCAAGCTGCCTGTTCCTAGTCCACTACTAGGTAAGTACAAAAATTAGATGTAAGGATTTAAAACTTTCATAGTCATGCAACATTGACACTGACATGTGGCCACATCCAAGGAGCAGTGGACTCATGTCCTTCAAAAGGAATGAGCCAGTGTAGGGTTTCAGCATTTGTGTGGTGAGTTGCATGTGGCACAAGCTGCTACCAGTCATGGACAGCAGATGACAACATCATCATGATGAATTTTAAAAAAGAAAAACTAGTTCTTTGTCACAGAGTCTGAAAAAGGTCAGCAAACTTTTTCTATAGAGGGCCAGATAGTTAACATCTCAAGCTCTGTAGGTTATAAAGTCTCTGTAGCAACTACTTAACTGTCATTTTAAAGCAAAAGCAGCAATGGATGATGAGTAAGCAAATGGGCATGGCTGTGTTCCAATAAAACTTTATTTACCAAAACAGGTGGAAGGAAGATTTGGCCAACATGCTATATCCTGTGCCAACTCCTATTCTAAAGGATGACTATTGGCCAAATATGATGCCACCAGGTTATGCTGAATCCACTTGACACAATACAACCCTCACTTCTAAAAACTGAGGAGGTGATGACACAAATGGCCACTGCCCATTACTTATAATAGTGATTTACCCTACTTGCAGTGGCCACAGAAACAGAACCTGACCTTCCCCTTTTGTTCCTATAATAGTGGGAAATCCATGAGGACAAGGCCAAATACATCTGGACAACCCTCAGCTGCTACCCTAGCAAAACAGGAAGATCAAAAAGGAAACATCCGCAGCAGAGAAGGAAAAGTTAAGTCTCCATTCCCCTGTTCAGGGGTCTACAAACTATAGCCATTGATGAATGTCATCTGCCAAATCCAGCTTGCCATCTGGTTTTGTTTTTTTAATTTTGTCTGCGTTGGGTCTTTGTTGCTGCATGCGGGCTTTTCTCTAGTTGTGGCAAGCAGGGGTCACTCTTCATTGCAGTGCACAGGCCTCTCATCACGGTGGCTTCCTTTGTTGCGGAGCACGGGCTCTAGGAGTACGGGCCTCAGCAGTTGTGGCTCTCGGGCTCAGTAGCTGTGGCTCGCGGGCTCCAGAACTCAGGCTCAGCAGCCGTGGCACACAGGCTTAGTTGCTCTGCGGCATGCGGGATCCTCCCAGACCAGGGATCGAACCCATGTCCCCCACATTGGAAGGCAGACTCCCATCCACTGTGCCACCAGGGAAGTCCCTTGCCATCTGTTTTTGTAAATAAAGTTTTATTGGAACAAAGCCATGCCCACTCAATTACATACTATCTAGGCTGCTTTTGAGCTACAGTGTCAGAGTAGAGCAGCAGCAACTGAGACCTAACGGCCCACAAAGCCTAAAATATTCACTATTTAGATCCTTACAGAAAAATTGGAATCTCTGCTGTAGTTCCTGTCATAACTGGCAGCTCCTTGTTCCAGAATGCTCCGAGCAAATGGATAAGAGGATGGGTTTCTATGTTGCCATTACTAGGATGGCTGCCAATTACTCTCTCTGAAAAACCTTCCTTTGCTAAACAAAGTAGAATTCAGGGAGGCTTCTTGCTGAGTTTCTCCCAACTTTCTTGGTGGCTTTCAAGTTCCTTTTAAGTAAGTTCTTTTCCTATTAAAAATATATAGACAGAGTTACTTATTCATGAGGCAGTCTATCAGTCATGTTAAAGGCAGCATTAACTTGGTGCCTTTTTACATTAAACTCACACAAAGAATATTAAAAGCCTTGACAGCAAAAAGCTTGACAGGACAGACAATAACAACCTTGCATCTAGACCTCTGGAACATTTCCAAAGTGGACGAACAGTTGCTAAACAAATGGGTTCTCTCATTTCCCAGAGAACTCGGGGCTGTTTTTGTCAAAGCTTCAAAGAATAGACAGCATCATAAATACATAGAGCAAATTTCCACCAACAAAACCTTCCGGTCTTTGGATGCATTGTAAGTAACACTCCTAACACAGCAGGAAAGTAGGCTGCAACGGTTTGGGTAAAAGCAGAAACCCACCAAAAAAGCTCTGTGTAACATGGTGTTAACAGAACACAGTTGTGTCACTTTTAGCCAGTTGGAAGGAAGCAAGTGCTCCA
Organism: Physeter macrocephalus; assembly: GCF_002837175.3. Classification (NCBI taxonomy): domain Eukaryota; kingdom Metazoa; phylum Chordata; class Mammalia; order Artiodactyla; family Physeteridae; genus Physeter; species Physeter macrocephalus. The sequence goes on from NC_041221.1 coordinate 116,266,264, forward strand.
TCAGTTACCTAATGCTCTCCAGTGGCAACCTTATAAGTACTACTAGTGCCACCTTATGGTCATCTGGTACTATTGCATGCCCCTAGTCATATGTTGGCCTCATTTTCCCCAAGCCGGTGAATAATGTGTATTGTAAAATAGAATCATGGACTCATGGACTCCTAGAAAAAGACCTGCAAAGATCTCTAGAGCTCTTCACAGGTTACAGAGATTGCAGACTAAGTTGCCTTTGAACTAACTTTTAATACTACAAATGCTTCTTTGAGACCAGATTAGCCACACTGGAAAGACCAGGATTGCATCTAACTCCACTTCTTGGCTTCAAAAGCTTGATACTTCTCTGTCAGCAAGAGAGAGATATGACTGTACTACTAATATCCCACTCACTTGCAGTTCTCCCCCCACCCCAAAGACAGTCAGGCAAAGGGCAGTCATTAGAGAACACAAGACGTACATGACTATTTGGAACCGCTTTCCGCTGTTAAAGAGGAAAGGAACTCTTAGGTTTGGGACAAGACTGCCATGCTCCCCATGGCATTAGGGGTCAAATACTGGTTGGAAAAGTAGTTGTCCTTGTGTTTTGTAACTCTTGCTGCAGAAATTAGATTAAGTAAATAGAGGGAGTACCCAGAACCTGCTGGAAAGAGCCCACCTGCACAACCACAAGAATAGAACTGGTCTTGCTCTTCACACACAGGATCTCTCTGCCTTTCCTGCCTTCATCCTCAATCACACTCTGGATACAGAACAGGGTAGGGCTTGGCCAAGAGGTCTCAAGAAGGAAGATCAGGAAAGGAAGGTTTAAAGCATGACAGGGAGATGAGGCCCAGTGGGAAATATATCAGGGCCTATGGGGAAAATGAGAGTTTCATTGGCTCTTTCTTGACAAAGATGTGGGCCTGGCCTACCTGTGCTAAATCTTTTGCTTCTGATTTGAAAAACATTTGGCTTCCTGAAAAGTAAAAACGATTAGAGGGCTTTTGTTAATCCATCTTGTACGTCCTCAGAATTGACATCAACAAGCCACAAAGGGAGCTTCTACCAGTCCCCCCTGGGCAGAGTAATGATAGCAGTGATGCAGGGCCAGTGTGACCCAGGATCCCCAAGGGGAGGGAGCGGAAGGATGTTCATAGGGATCCTGGGCTCTGTCAGGAAGAGGGAGAAATGCATCCCTCTGAGGAAAAAAAGGCATTTGTCTCAAAGAAAAATGGTTATTGGGGGGGGAAATGTCATACTTAATGAAGCCAACCAATGGTAAAAGAAGCAAGCTGTAACCTCCTCGGAATGTTAGAAAAACAGTGTTTGTGCTGAGAAGATATTGTTATGATTTACATTTATAGCTGTCATTTATTGATGAACACTGTTTTTCTTTAATCATACAGACATTTATTACCCCTGTTGTACAGATGATGAAACTGAGGTTCAGAAAAGTTCAGTAACTTTTCCAGGGTCAATAGGGAGTCAGTAGGAATAAACCCAGTTCTGTCTGCAAGCCTATGCTCTGTCCAATCTGCCCCCTGCTTCCATGATGATAGAGGTTGGTTTGCTCTCACAAATAAAGCCTGCACATGAGCACTTGTATTGAAATCCTCACATTTCTGAAACTGACTACCTGAAACACAGATTTCCAAGTAGAGATCACAGACCTGCAGAAGCGCTCCTCTACAGCTCTCTCCCCACCCCCAAACTCCCAGCTGAGATGGACCAGGGGGCCCGAGACTGACTTGAGCAACAGCTCGACCTGCAGCCTGAGCCATGGTAGCTATGCTAACTCTTGCCAAGTCAACAGCCTGAAATGCTGGGCTTCCCTGGTGGTGCAGTGATTAAGAATCCGCCTGCCAATGCAGGGGACACGGGTTGAGCCCTGGTCTGGGAAGATCCTACATACCGTGGAACAACTAAACCTTTGCGCCACAGCTACTGAGCCCGTGCACCACAACTACTGAGGCCCGCGTGCCTAGAGCCCATGCTCCGCAACAAGAGAAGCCACCACAATGAGAAGCCCACACACTGCAACAAAGAGTAGCCCCTGCTCACCGCAACTAGAGAAAGCCCGCCCACAGCAACGAAGACCCAAGGCAGCCAAAAATAAATAAATAAATTTAAAACAAAAGCAAAAAAATATATCAGAAAAGTATTTTTTTAAAAAAAGGAAAAAAAAAAGCCTGAAATGCATGGCCCATTCTTAACCCCACACAGTCATCATCTCACTGTCATCTTTTTTGTCTCCTGCACTTTTTACCTGGACTCTTCAGGGCAAGAAAATGGGCTACAACTTACAGCAGGTAGACATTTTACACTGAGCTTTGCCAAAGACTCCAGCAGCAGACGCCAGCAGGATATTCAATGATCGAGAGATAAGGAACATCTCCACAATGACCGGAGAAGATCCCAAAGACAGCACAAAGACCCTGAAAAGGACTAACTACTTTACAATGATTTCCTTGAGGCGCCCCTCACTGATACCCATATATCACCCTAGGGAGCAGGAAGCAGAGGGGCAAATCTTTGAAAGGAGAGGAATATCCTTTTCCAGCAGAAGTTTGAATTCTGAATTTGAATAAATATTTATCCAAGACACTGAGCTCACCTAACAGAGACTATTTAAAAACAGAAGAAACTCAATTACCAAGTAAGTTTTAGATTTATTTTTCCTGCTCCCAAATGGAATATGGGATTGAGGACAAGGTGAGATCACTTATGGAAAATAAAGAATACTACTTTTTTTGCACATTTAAGTTGTAATGTGTAAATGTTGTCCCACGTGTGCTTGTGTGTTTGTGTTATGTTTTATATCAAATAATCCAATTTCCTTTTTGACATGGTAAATCCATGCAAAGATTTCAGTAAGGCATTTTTATGAAGTCTCCTATGATATCTTTGTGAACAAGATGGAGAAATGTGCGCTGGATGATAAAACGCTTATGTGAACTCTCATGCTGCCTATATTTGTTCCTTTTTGGACACCAAATTTTCAGTGAGACATTGACAAAATGGATTTTCCTGTAAGAAAATGGTCAGAATGACGAAAAATCTGGTAATCCTATCCTAGGAGGGATGAAATGTTTTATCTTTGAAAAATGAAGACTCTGAGGGAGGCAGGAAGGGGTATGCATCTGTGATGGAGTGGAATAAGTATAGTTTGCAAGGCAACTGAGGTTCAAATCATGAATCTTCCTTTACTACAAAATGCTTTGTGTCATCCACATGCACTTACCATGCTCTGTATTGTAACTCCACCGTTTGCAACAATATCTACAGGGCAGAGTGGGCAATGCAGGACAGTGGGAGACAGAGAGCCAGAGCTAGAGAGAAAGGGGTAAAAAATGAGAAAACCTGGCAGAAGAATCCACAGCCCCCAGGAGATACTAATATTCACAAAGTAAGTTCATATTATAGATATGGCATTTCTGGAACAATTCCAGATGGAAGGCAACAGGGTTCTATCACAAAGCAGAGGGAATATGGCTTCAGAACGGTCAAGTGGGGTGGAAATGGTAGGAGGACCAAATCTGGAATAGGGCTGTATCCAAGGGAGATCCTTCTAAGAAATGGTGGGAATGATTACAAATGGGCCAAACCTGGATGTACACCTGGTGGGAAAACAGCTGGAAAGCAATCCTTTGCCAGTCTGGCTATAAAGGAGGATTTCTCAAAAACTCTCCTGAAGGAGAGAGATGTGAAGAAAGTCCAGGAAGAAGGGGATTTGTCTGTCCCAGAGGAGACAGAGAAAGCTGCCCCCTTTCTAGACCGACCGGACCATAGACTTGCCTGAAATTCCTCTTTAGGATGATCATTCCCTTGCCTTAAATGTAAATGCGGCTTAAGAGTTTCTTATCAAAATGCCAGTAACCTTGGGAGAAATAATATATTAAGCATTACAGTGCATTAAGACCTTAATGAGGCTTAGTTCCAGTAGTGACACTCATCTCCAGTAGTGGCAGCAAACTGGGATCCAGACGGCAAGATTAGGAATCTGCTTTGTCTAGTTTAGATAACTGGTTGGAAGACCAAACGAGGGCATGATGTGTTGCCTAGAGTTGGAGGGTCTTGGCAGGCAGAGCAGGGAGGAGCTCTGACTGCAGAGCAGCCTGAGAGCCCTGCATATCTAGAAGCAAGGACAGTTGGAGAATGAGGCCCAGGAAACAGGAGAAGGACAACAGAGGGATGTGTGAGGGTTCCTGAGTCAAACCTCATCCACATCATGGTCCAGCTAAGGCCCATGCCTACCTATTGCTGCTTTATTTCACATCCCTTTGCCAACAGCAAAATGAACATGCACTCACTCAGTGAGTTTCTTCCATTATTTGAAAATATTATTATTAATAGAGTAACTGAAATAAAACCATTTGTTCGCTTATAAAGCATGAAGTCGCTAAGATTAGACGGTTTTATCGATGTCCTTCAAAGCATAAATTAGACATTTGCCTTTTGCAAAATGCAAAGACCCAGTTTCTCCTTACCTTTTTTTTCATTCCCAGAACCCAGAAAATACTAGAAGAGAGAGAAGGGAGACACTCAGGAAGCCAAACTAAGTGCTCCAAAATAAGTGCATTAAAAGCATGCATTTGGGGCTTCCCTGGTGGCGTAGTGGTTGAGAGCCCGCCTGCCGATGCAGGGGACACGGGTTCGTGCCCCGGTCCGGGAAGATCCCACATGCTGCGGAGAGGCTGGGCCCATGAGCCATGGCCGCTGAGCCTGCACACCCGGAGCCTGTGCTCCGCAACGGGAGAGGCCACAACAGTGAGAGGCCCGCGTACTGCAAAAAAAAACAAAAACAAACAAAAAAAACATGCATTTTAATTACATGCTACATGCAAGCCATTTCAGTTCTCCTTATCTTAGAAAATAAGAGGGAAGCCCAGTGGTCTCCTAAAATCAGCTACATTGATAGTCCTCTGAAGAGACAGCTATCAGAAACAGAGAAACACCAAAACTAAGAAAGCTCAACAACCTGGAGTCATCTGCACAGAAAGAACTCTAGTTGTCTCAAAATCCATGAGGACATTGGAATGTTAAAGTTTACGATTAAAGCAAGGTTATTAAGAAAAGATAGAATAGGATTAAATGATTTTAGGAATACTTGCCTTCAATTAAGCTTCACAACCTTTATTACCTGCATTCTATATTGGTGTCCTTCTAATAATTGAAATTATATAATATCTTAAATGCATCCCTAGGCATAGAAGAGTTAATAACGATTAAACAGCCACTGAATTCTCAAGTCTTGGACTGATGAGAGGCAAGTAATCACTGCTATGGTGTTGTGGTGGGGGGAAAAAAATGTGCAAAGGGTTAATGTGTTACATAAGATCAGACGTGAATGGGACTCAAGTATCTTGCAATAAACAAGAACAAAGACAGAGATTTGTTGTAGAAATAACATGATACAAAAAGACTCCAGAGAGAACAGATTAGAGATTCACCAAGCCAACCTATCTGAGATGGCCCCTCACTTCTAACACCAAGAGGTGGAGTGTGAGAGCCTGGAGGCTCCTGAATAAATCAGGTGGCAGGGGCCACTGGATAGGGTCTTCTCATTCCAATTCACCTGCCTAGATCTGACCCTGACTTAGTTACACTCCCATAGGTATTACTCCTATAGAGAATAATCTATAGTCTATCTGAAAAGAGTTCACTCCACCCCACCCAGGGGGTTTGCAACAAAAAGACACACTAGCTCATGGAGCGCAATTTGTGAGAGATTCACTGGTATTCCTAGGACTGAGATGGAGAGGAAATAGGATATAAAGGATATAAATTCCTATTTAGTCCACACCTTCTCAATAAACATTTTTAGGAAAGCCTATGTGAGGAAGATATTAAATATGATTAGCCTCACACAATCAGCATAGAAATTCAAAAATCTATCAATTACTAAAAACAGTAAATTTTATTCACCAGGTAGCACTTTCACAAAACACTATTTTTTTAAATAAACTAGACAAGAAAATTATATGTTTTTAAATAAGATACATTTTGTTAGATGTGATAGACACTTATCGTTGCCTTTCCATCTTCCATTACACCTTTTTATGCCCTTAATTTTCAGAATTTACCCCTTGCTCTCTTTCAATCCACTGGACTGTTCAGGGCTCCTCAGGCCCCAGAGGAAGTCAGAGACCCAGGCCTAAGGCAACCAGTGCATAGTATTTCCCTACATTATATTCATGGTTAAGGAGGGGGTGGGCATGTGATCTAAATCAGTTCAATCAGAGTGAATCCCAGAGGTTTTCCAGGATCACGTGGAAAAGAGGCAGAGGGTAGTGAAGCTCTGAGGCTGGAACAGGTGCAGCAATGCTGCTGCCCATGCAGGGAAGACAATCTGGAGGAAGCAGAAATGGAGAGGTGGAGAGAAATAGAGTCCTGGTGATATAATCTGAGCCCCTTCATCAAACAGCCCTTACTTAATACCTTTCACTTTTGACAGCCATTAAATTCCCCTTTTGCTTAAGCCCATTTGTGTTGGTTTTCTGTTAATAACCACTAAAATCACTGGCTGTAATGATTTCATATAAATGAGATGCTACCCTATGGAAATGTGTATTTATAGAGCCAATATGACTGTGCATCAGTTAATACTTTTCCCTCTTTCTCTAGATTCTGTTTTCCTCTTATGCTAAACCTCAGGAATTACAAATTCTTCCAGATCATAGGCCTCTCAGCTTTTGCAGCTATAAAATAACACACAATGGAATATTTCTTCTTGCTTTCTTATAACCCCCAAATCAGAATTATTTATTTTCACCGAATTTTCCTTAATTTTTTCTCACTAAAGTTTTCTTAATTTTTTCTTAAACTTTTCTTAACTTTTTTTCACTGAAATCTACTACAAAACCTTTCCTCTAGAATAAAAATTTTCCCTGAAAATTGCAATGACAGAGAACAATGGGTTTGAAATGGTAGATAATTCAAAAATTCCTCTTATGGATTATTCTCAAAGATAATTATTACATTTGGCCTATATAACATTAAGTTGTATGTAAAATATACAGAAATAGTTTAAAAGGGAAGTAGGGCCCCAATCTAAAACAAGCAAAAAACAAAAACAAAAAAACCCTGCCTATGAGTAAAAGAGTCAAATGTATTTCAGACATGAGTCCAGCACAAAGGGTTACTCTAAACCGACCACATATTAGGTTGTCAGCTTCAAACCCAAGTCAACCCCCCATCAACCTCAGAGCCAGTTTTGGGATCCCTCAGCAAGGTTAGCCTAATTCCTCTTGGCTCAGCCTGAGTTGGCTCTCTCTCTGCACAGCAGTGTTCACATGCCCTGAGATGGAGAGAGAGAGCCTTCAAAGTGTTTCTTTTTGAACAAGCATAAAGTGCCTATTGAAGCCCAGAAAGCCGCCTCATTGTGGGGCTGACCTCGCCATGCTGCTCACATTCCCCAGAGGTATGGACAGTAGTTAGAGCTGAGGAAATGTCATTCAGCAGTTTTGTGCAAATGAAATTTGAGAAATTTGCACGATACATGTGGAGCCCATTGTTCATATCTAAGCTTGTTAGCTGTTTTCCTCCCAGGAGCACAAAAGCGTTACTGAGAGTAAAAAAGAAATCCCACTGGATGAGGGGAAACCTGAGGGGTCCCCCGAAGGTCCCTTCACTGCAGGCCTCATTTCATGCCAAATGACTTCAGCAGAGGCCCACTGAAAGGAGGTCACAGGTATTTACCTTTCTTCTCCGTCTGTTTCAGTTTTACAGAGAAGGAGCGAAAATGCCAATACTCTCCTCATTCTTGAGCCCTCAGTGCATTCATTTTGCAGATTTTTTATGGAAGAGTAGACTTTTAAAACAAGAAAATGTCATTGGAACAAACTTAAGCTTTATCTACAGATAGACTGATTTCTTACCTTAGCTACACTGGATTACATCCACTAGGCCTGTCATTTCTTACAAGTGATGCTATGTCAGAACAGAATAGTGATTGCATTTATGGCCTAACACACCCTTAAACATCACCCACCTCTAATAACACTGCAACAATGCTCACACAGAGAATTGTACAGGGGATGAGAAGAAGACAGAATAATAGTTTATAAGTACAGTTATTTGATTATTAGGTTAATGTATGTAAAGTAAGGTATAAATAATCCAAAAGAGTGGATGTTCCAAAATCTTTCTATATTTGCCCTTGTATATATGGTTAACTATGTCTCTGGTAATTAACCTCAAGTAATATATTTGTTTTCTTTCAGTAAATGTTAATTAAATACATACTTTATGCCAGGTACTGTGCTAAGTGCTAAAAAATGAAAAAGAAATATCTGCTTTCAAAGGTTCCTCCCTCTGGTAAGAAAAACAAGAAAATGGACAAGATTCTATAAAGTTTAAGTAAATAATGTAGAGTATTAAGGAAAATGAACACACATTCAGGTGCAAGTGTTAACAGAACAGGCCACATGGCAAACTGCTAAGAAGCTTCTCAGGATGGACTTACCTTGGTAAATTTGCATGTACGTGGCCTGGCCTCCTCCCTGGAAAGCTCAGAAATCTGATTTTGTCAGCACACCGAGCATGAATCTGTCTCTGTAACATTAACCTATATTAACTGAGCTTAACAATACTAATGCATAACCCAGAATTCTAACTAACTATTTTATAATGAAACTTGCAATGTCACGAGGATTAGGGACAGAGGGCTTGTGATGACACAGCATGTTCATTCTGCTTCTGAAGACAGATCTACCTATACATTCTCAACCTCACTTATACTCAGAAAAATATTTAGATAATTACAGAGTCAAAACTAGGGAAATTACTTGAATGCCACACACATTTGATGACTTCAGGCTATGACACCATGAAGAATCCATCTCCACACTAGTGAGACCTGCTGAGAATACCTGAACAGTCAAGACGACAGTCACCCTACCCCTGGCCAAGGCAACAGCATGCGTTCCCTGCTGACCAACCTACTTCCTTATTAACTCATTGTTTTAATATACTTAATTTCAATGTATGTACATATTTTTATGACTACAGAAAAATTGAGAACAAAATTTAAATTACCTGTAATCACCTCCTAGATATTGGAATGCATTTCCCCCCAATCTTTATTACATTTGCATAGATAGATAGACAGATGATGAATGTATGTATATATGCACATACATATACATATATATGTATATGTATTCCATGGTAAGCTGGGGGCTCTGGAATGTTTCATGTCAGCATGGTGTCATACCCAAAGATATTTCAGTTCAGCATTTAAAATAATTGAAGAGTAACTTAAGTATTTGCAAAAGTCCCTCACAAAATAAAAGAAAAAGCAGGAATATATCTAGCAGAAATTCTTAAAAACCCTTTTACCTCATTTGATTTATTCTCTCTCAATTCTCTCCCACCCCCAAAATATATTTAACCCCTTCAAAATTCACTCAGTCTTTTCAAACCAACAAGCTTTCTTGCTTGCTCCTTTTTCTTCTTGGTCTTTCCATTTCCAGTGTAAATATGGCTATTACCCAATCAGCATCAATGCCATTCAGCATCTATTTTCCCCCCCCACTAATCTGTAAGCAGAGTAAGGGAAGTGAACATGTCTTTCCTCTTTCCAGATAAGCCCTAGTGCCAAACAGAGTGTGTTAATACGTTTGTGATCACTGACAATACACACACACACACACACACACACACACACATACACACAGGGTTTTACAGAATTGAATTAATCCTCTATATACCTTTGAATCACTTACATTTTACATTGTGAGCAATTTCCAAAGTCATAACAATTTCTTCCTATAGACTTCTTATCAGTTGCATAATATTCCATTACATAACTGTTCCATAATGTGATCATTTCCCAATTTGGATTTTTTTCCCTTTTCTCTGTATAAATGCCTCACTAAACATCTTTGCACAAAACTGTCTCTGATTATTCCCTTAGAGTGATTTTCTAGAAGTGGAATCACTGGACTTGACTCAATATGAACTTCTTAAGGTCTCAATACAGACTGCCAAACGGCTTTACAGGACAATTGCAATTCCAATCCCACAGTACATAAGAGTGCCCTTCTCCCTGAACCCTTATCAGCACAGAGTATTGGGGTTTTTTGCTTTTATCTTTTCAAAACTGAAATTTGGAAAACAATATATTTCTTTTAGATATATTAATACCTTCAGTAAAGACTGACTTGAACTTGGAATCAATATGTATTAAATTTTACATATTATAAAGTTTCCAAGGTGACCCTACGTCCTCTATTTCCAAGTTGCTGCCTTAAATTTTTCTGGAACAAGGTGAATTATAAATGAATAAAGTTCTCTCAGTTCTGGTTGAGCACCTCACTGCTGCTCCCAGGCAAGATAATTGAGGACTATGAGCAATAGAAACACATGTAAGAAAAGCTTTAGGGGGGTCATTGAAGGCTTTTTAGAGGAGAAAAATGATCAAAGGGAGTTTTGAACAAAAGCTCTTTAACAGCTAGACCATGGAGGTAAGTGCACATCCTGAATTGTTACATTAGTGGCCCCCAATGAACCATGTGTCCTGGCATCCAGGTCCTTGTATAGTCCTTTCCCACACTGACTGTGAACTCAACCACATGACCCGCTTTGGTCAAGGGAATATCAGCAAATATGACACCATGGAGGCTTTACAAGCACCCATTCATTAGGACTAGCCCACCATCATGTGAAGAAGCCCAGATGAAAGATCACAAAGAGAGAGAGCATCAGTCATCCCAACTATTCCAACTGAGGCACCAGACACATGAGTAAGGCCATATGAGATCCTCTTATCCCCAGTCAAGCTGCCAGCCAACTGCAGCCACATAAGTGAGCTCAAGTGAGACCAAAGAAAAATTGTGCAGACAAATCAGAGCTGCTTTCATCCATAAATCTAGGGATGTATGCAGCAACTGACAACTGATCCAACACATTCTAGGCATGATAAACAGCATTCATTCAACATGTATTGAGCACTTGGAGTGCACAGTCCTAAAAGAGAGACTTGCATGTTAATAAAATAACTACACAGTGTGACAAAGGCTGTAATACTTGATAGGTATTACAAAGGATAATAAAGGAAGGAGTTTACAAAGGATGGAGTTCTCTACCCTACTTTGGTTAGTCAGAAGTTTCACAGGAAAAAAGAAAAATACACCAACTTTGTTTTGAAAAATGACCATGCAGACTCAGAAGAAAAAGATAATAATGGGTAGGGGAAATGACGGTATAGAGATGAAAAATAAAACAGGATGTTCAGGAACCTGCACATGACTTCATCCAGTAAGAGTACAGTTACGTGTTGGAGAGAAGAAAAAGATGAAGGTCTTCAGGCTCAGATGAGAACTAAATAAATTCTTAGTAGCTCCATTTTACAAATATTACGTGGGACAGTCAAAATAGGAGTAAGTTTGTACTCTTAAGCCTACACTAACCTGCCCTTCTAGAATGTCCAGCTTGTTTGGATCTAAATGCATCACTCTTTATAAATGATGCATTTCAGTTTGAGCTTAGGTGATAAGGCATCAAGTTGGGGAGAAGTATTCAGCAGTGATGGATCATATCCCACTCTGGATAGCTCATTCAGCAGTAAGGTTATTCCAGTGAATTCCTCATTCTATGTCTAATATCTAACATATAATTCAGCTTGATTTTAGAAATTTTGTCTTAAAATTATAGAAATCTGATATGACTTCACCCAACAAACAAATTTTAGACAATTTAGGGAATGGATATAGAGACCCAAATGATATCCAACAAATAACATGAAACCAGCAGCATTAGACTTTGAGTATACTAATTGTTTATACTAATTAAAGAATTAGGTCACATTTGTTGTTTTAAAGAAGCCACTAAAATTTTTGATACAAAGAAGCTGAGAGTAAAATGAAATAGCATGAGCTAATCCTTAGCTGGGAAGAATTAATTTATTGAGTCTCTAAACTCCATTTCCATGTAAAGGCAGGATTTTACATTAGTAAGAATATAACATAAAAAATAAAAGAATAAAGTAAAGACAAAGTCAAATTCTAATTTGTAAATATCTATACTGGTGTTGGTTGTCCAATAACTCTTTTATGTGTAAAAGAGAGAGCTATAACTGGTAACCTGGTCTAAGAAAATGTGTTAGGTACAAGCTCAAGAATGGCCCTCCACACAGACACACACTATGAAGATCCATCCCAGAATAGATAGTGCCCTCCTAACCTCATCAGTTGTTGATATTTACAGAGGAGCCTCCCTCTCACTCCAGATAAGGACTGACAGACCAGGCAACAAAATTAGTGAGGGTCAATAGAACAAGAGTCAGCAGTTAATCGATTGCAGAAGGAAAACTTCACTGAAAGGAGCCAGACCCCTGTTTTCTCAGGATAATCAAATGCCTGACTCAAGCAGACTCATAAAATTGACTTGTTTTTTTCTCGGTCTAATTGACTGATGCCTGGGTATTACATAAACCTTAGGTGTCCTCAAGATAAGACTTAATACTATACTACTAAACCCAGACATCTAATTACTTTCATTCCACATGAAAGATAGCCCAGTGAAATGGATGGATGTCTTTCCCACCAAGACAAGACCTTTCTTTCAAAGTGTCAAGGAGCTGTGCATAAGCCCTATCGAGGAACATCTTCTGTAAGTCATGCCAATCAGATAAATCTTTAGCTATAAACAGTAAAGATGAAGTTATAACTACGAAACACATTATACACGTAACTATTACTCTGCATTCTGTTTTGCTTATTCAAAACTGACCCTAATATAATATTTTACAACTTTAAATCTGATTTTTATAAATCATAAAATATTAGACTTAGGAGGAACTCTATAACTTTTCTAGCTTAATAAATCACCAAAAAGCAAAACCTCATGTACAATATCTCTGGAAAGCTACACAACTGAACTTTATTATGTTTTTCTCTTGCAGAATTTTTAGTATTTCTGATTTAAGAAATCCTCAGATCAACTTCTACCTTTATATTCAAATATTTTTCAAAAATTTAACTATATATCCTTAAAATAAGTAGTTTCTAAATGTTTCTTACCCAATATCTCCAGCAGTTAATATTTTGAGCACATTTTCAAATACATATGTATAAATTACATACATGTGTTTCTTTACTATTAAATCAGTAAAATACATACATCAATATGAATTTTTAATTAAATCATTTAGAAAAATAGAGTTCTGAATGACCCATTAAACATAGTAGATTATACATGCACATTTATCACTACTTTGTCCCAACTCCACAAAAGTGACAGTAAAAGATTTAGAGATGACAGAAACCTGAAATCTTGCAAGTAATGGGGGCAAGGGTGGGGGCCTGAGAGAAGTAAAGTGACTAGAAAGTTCAATTCACAATACAGATTTCTTCTAGAAGGGCTTAGAAACTAGAGGCACTGTGTAGTTTTGGTTGGAACGTGAGGACTGGTTGGAAGATCCCATCTCTACTCTACATAGCTAAATGACTCCCCTCACACCTCACCCCAACCTACACATTCCAGCAAAAGACAGTAAGTTTACTTTCTAGAAAGCTTTGCATGGTTGAGTGAGGCACTGTACTGAGAATGATTAAGTTAAATTCTACACACAGAAAGATGAGACCTCCAGTCCCCTTCCTTTATTCAGCTACCAGAATGCTAGAAGTCAAGTTTATTCTATCCATGCATGAAACTACAGATTCCTCTGAGGAAATGGAACTGGTAAACAAACAGCTACACTATTTGGCCATTCCAACGCAAAAAAACCTGCTCATTGCCTTTCTACCCTATTATGAAGCTCCCCAATAGATAAGCCTCAATTGTACATACAGAAATTTCATTAAGCTTTCTAGTGTCTCATTCATTAATATGAACAAAGAGTCAAAGATCACCAGAAATTTGAGAAAGGTCTCTAGCATGAAAAATAGAGATCAAAACTAATAGAGAAAAATAGGCACTCAGAAGAAATAGAGCACAGGTCAAAACAACAAACTATTGTCAGAGCTCTAAGAGAAGCTATCATAACCATGAAACAAGGATAATGTGTTATAGTCAAAGAATAAACATAGAAAAAGAAAGACCTCTTGGAAATAAAAATGTTAGCCAAAAGATAGTTCAGTATAAGGACTGGGAGATAAGAATGACAAAATATACCAGAAAGTAGGACCAAAAAACAGATGGAAAACAGGAAAGAAATAAGAAAATTAAAATCAATATAGAAGTTCCCATATCTAATTAATAGGAGTTCTAAAAAGAGAAAAGAGAAAAAAGAAGTAACTAAAACAAAAATAATAAAAGAAAGTTTCCAGAACTAAAGGATATGAGTGTCTAGATTGAAAGGAACCAAGTACACTGCACAATAAATGAAGAAATATCTACAATAAGACATATAATTGTGAAATTTCAGATCACTGGATGAAAAATGAACTTTTATAAAAGTTCCCAGAGAAAAACAAAGCATCAGAAATCAACATGACATTGAATTTCTTGATAGCAACTTCGGAACTTGGAAGTAGAGGAAAAAATGCCTTATGAAGAAAAATATATATTTTTAAACTACAACACTATCTTCATCAAAACTATCCATCAAGGCATTTCAGACATGCAAATTCTTGAAAAGTTTATCTCCCACATGCCTTCTACCAGGAAGTCACTGGAGAATGGGATCCACCAAAATCAGGGAGAAAAGCAACAAAAAGGAAAACATGAGACAAAACAAACTAAGAAATCAACAAAGAAAAGAGGCAAAGGAATTCCAAGATAGGGAAGAAAAGTCAAAGGATGATAGCTATGTAGTAGATCTAGAAAGCAATCAATCCATTGTCATAATAATGTAAATACTGAATGTTAAAGAAAAATTTTACAAAATCATACTGAGACAATGGCAGTAAGGCAAGAGTATGAGTAAGCAGAATATAGGAGAACAAAATCCTCATCTTTCACAACAGAAGTCAACAGGTAATGTCTACAATCGAAAAATCAAGAAATAGTAGTATGGGCATACTATTTAGAAACATAAAGGTAAGTGGCAAAGGAAAGAGCCTCTGGGGAAAAGGAATGAAGGTAGCAATGGATGTAACTGGGAAACACTATTTTTCTGTTATAAACTTTTTAACGTTTAAGCTTTGTACATGTATTTCATTCACAAAAAATTAAGTTACAAAGGAAAATTAATAATTCTAATATATTCTTCCTGGAAGTGAGAGGATTACAGACTCTGAGTATGCATATTCCACTTTGGAGACCATCATTTCATACAATAAAACAAATAAGACCTTATTTCAATATAGCAAGTCTTCCTAGGAGCTCTGCAAATGACAAGAGATCACAGAAAAATATAAAATTCAGAGAGAATGCTCTATAAACAAAATTTCATGTAAAACCAGGTAGCCTATCTAGACTAAGTCAGTTCTAGACATCCAGAAGCCCAGTTCCCTTTCCCTGTACAAAGCAATGATTCTGGTTCCATAGTGATTGGAAAAACCATCTGGAGGAGCACTAGTTTAAAATGCAAACTCCACAGTCTACATGGCTCCATGGGTTTTTATTTAGTAGAAAGTATAGCACTGGGACCCAGGAATCTGAATTTTTACAATTGCCACAGGTGATTTTATGTCATTGATGTCCAGATCTTAAGAAAGAACATCAAGGTGTTCTTCCTAAATTCCGTGTTTTAAGGGTAAGGATTGGCAAACTTCTGTAAGGGACCAGAGAGTTAATATTTTAGGCTTAACCAACCATACAGTTCTACTGCAAGTACTCATCTCCACTGTTGTAGTGTGACAGCAGCCATAGACGATATATAAACAAATGAATGTGGCTATATGCCAATAAAAATGTAGTTGTGGACACCAAAATTTGGATTTTATATAATTTTGACCTGTTACTAAATATTATTCTTCCTCTGCTTTTTCTCAACCATTTAAAAATGTAAAAGCCATTCTCAATTCCAGGGCCTTACAAAAACAAGTGGAAGACCTGATTTGGCCCTCAAATAGTAGTTCCCTGACCCCAGCTTCAGGGCACTCCACAACCATTAAATGAGCAGTAACACCAAGAGGAGTCCATGTGAGGAAGGAAGCTCCAGAAACCAGAGTCAGAAAAGATCTGTTATTTGACATAAATCAACCATAAAACCTCTAATACAAACAAAGCAAACAGCAAAATTGGTGCTTCCTCCCCTCCACATGTATCCTATTAGGGAGAATAATTTATGACTTCCTCCCACTCCCTGTAGTCTTACCCCATTCTTCCAGAAGCTTTCTTTGATGATTATATTAATCTGATTTCACCCAAGTAAAAAATACTAGGTGGGAAAGGTGAGCACACAGAGTGATTTCCTCAAAGTCCTTTTTTCTTCTATGATTAGGACTCCCTTCAAGAATCAGGCTTTCAGAGGGATTTTACACTGTCTTCTTAGTTTAACCATATGAATTTTTAGGTTATCTAAGCAAATCAGAGTTTTGGGAATCCAATAATATGCTTAAATTTTAAAGGTCTCTGAATAACCAGCTACCATAACACTGAACAAGAATCTTAGCATCTAAATAAATCATTCATCTTGTCATTAACTTAATATTTATTGTGTGACAATATAGGATGCACAAGTTAATAAGATTATATCATTAAACTAGGAGGTGGCTAACAGAAACTGGTCCCTAAAATTCATTATGGGTTTATAACCCTGATAAATTCTACATCAGTTTATAGGGTTTCAGAAGCATTTTTTTGACCAGAACATTAAATGATTCTTCTCTCAGGTTTAAGGCTTCCACTAAGATGATCTGGCACCTGTGAGGCTTTCTCTGTCTCACATTTTTTTCCTTTCAAGCACCCACATTTAAATTAACAACAATTTCAATTAAAGACTAGCTTGTAAACATCTGAATTAAGGTTCCCGCCCTTAATGTTTAGTATAAAAATACACAGACCACGCTGACATATATAGCATTACACTGTTTATCATTAATGTATTGTTATTTTAGATTGTTTTTTGACTGACTAAATAAGCTTATTAGTATATGTTTATATTTTCAAGTTATAAATCGGAGTGTTCTGAAGGAATATAATCATTTAAATTTTTCATAAATAAAATTTGCATACTAAGATCTCAAATTACATCTTTGATTTCATCATGAGAGGCGACTGATGATTCCAAAACGTAGTGCAATTTTCGTTTGGTTTGTTATAAGTTGAAAATAGAAAGGAAATGGATACTTCTGTGCAGTGTTTGCAGGCCTTGGTCAATACTGAAATAACTGCATGGCCTTGGAAATGAACTGTCTACAATCTACTTGCAGCTCTGCCCCATTTGCCTCTTAGATGCCACTTCACATTCAGATCAAGAGTTTTCTAAAAGTCAATGAAACTGTGATTTGCCCCAACTTTTGAGTAATTCTTAGTGATTTGATCAATACTCCACCTTAAAATTCCTTAAGACTCAAAAAATGCTAATGTCAGTACCAGCCAGGACAGCAGATGTGTAGACAAGTAAGCAACAGAAGGCATTGGCATTTCAACTCTATATTCAGTTGCATCTCAGAGGTGCCCAGAATTGTCTCCAATTCAGTATAAATTCTTCCCTGAAATCCTACAATCCTACATATTACATACACACATAGGCATTCTCTCCCCTTCTTTCTCTTTCCCTCCCTCCCCCCCATTTTCTCTCTCCTTCATTTACTGCTCCACACCCACCCTACTCTTGACGCTCTCCAGAAAAGCTAGCCACTTCAACAGTTTTACGTTCACCTACCAAAATTAAAATACTTCCTCAGGTGCACATTCTATAACATATGCTTTTAACACCTTGTCTCAACTTAGGAGTAAAAATTAAAATAAAGTGGAGCATGAAGATCTTACATAAAAACTCTTTAGATTTACAGGAAAGCAACAGAAACATAACCACTTTTGCTTTAGTCTCTCGTATGCATCTTCAATATGCCCTACTCCCCCCACCCCACCCAGATATAAACATTCTAGGAAGGTGTAGAGAACAGTGGAAGGTGAGCAGCCTCTGAATCTGTGATCAGTTAGATCCAGTGCTTTGTAGGGCTCCACTAACCCACTGTCTAGTGCTTGTCACTTATGTTCAAGGCAGACACTATTACTTCAAAGCAATTTGCTCATTATTCCTATACAATGAAATTTTTACTCAAGTACTCTAGTTGGAATCAAAATTGTGTAAAATGTTTCAAGTGCAGACAGAAGCAGGAATCAAAATTGTGTAAAATGTTTCAAGTGCAGACAGAAGCAAGAATCAAAATTGTGTAAAATGTTTCAAGTGCAGACAGAAGCAGCAGAATATGTCCTCACTAACCCTGCCTCCACCCCAAGGAACAAAGATTTTGAATGAGCAACTCAGTTCATATAGAAATATGATTGTTTTCCACCAAAAGTTATACTAACGCTTCTGGCAAATTTCCATGTCCACAGTAAAAACTGAAAAATCTTAGAAACAATATTCTTATCACTGTTAATCTGTTCCATTTTTGTACCTTTAGATTAGACAGACATGATGGGAGCAATATATCAGCAGCTATACCTACAGTGGGATTCGGAAACAAAAGGTAGAGGCTCAAATGACCACAGGAGCCAGGCAAGTAACACAAGTGACTGTGCTGGGCCAGGGAAAAGTGGAAACTGAAGAATACCTGTCCAAAGGTATGGAGGTCAGGCAACACTGACCTTCATCTGACTGTTGCCACGGAGGAATATAAGCTCAAGGAGGCAAAATCTTTTAATTTTTTAAAGAAAACATAAATCTGAATTCTTAAGTGAGATTTCCAATATGAAATGCCAGCAACTATTTTTTCTTAATTAAACAATGTGCAGGTTGTAAAAACATTTTATTTCACAGGCAACCAGTCTGTCATACCTATATATCTAAAACAAATTGTTCATCACAGCATCTCCAAATCTACCATCAGGGAGCAACTCTCTTGAATGAGTCTGTGACAAACCTGAGGCAAGAAGTACCACAGAATGATGTCCCACTCACCATCTTCCTTAGGACTAGTGACTGGATGTTTTGGTAAGAGGAACACAGGGTCATGATTAGAAGTGGACTAAGGCAATGTTTGCTCTCTTCTATCAATGGCCACGTTAGTGTGTGAGAGATAAAGGTGAACTAGGTTGAGAATGCAGGGAAGCTCCACAGAACGGTGGCTAGCCTTCTGTAGAGAGATGATTTAGCAAATACCACTAACACATATATATGGAAGCTAAAAAACAAACAAAAAATGGTCATGAAGAGCCTAGGAGCAAGACGGGAATAAAGACGCAGACCTACTAGAGAATGGACTTGAGGATAAGGGGAGGGGGAAGGGTAAGCTGGGACAAAGTGAGAGAGTGGCATGGACATATATATACTACCAAATGTAAAATAGATAGCTAGTGGGAAGCAGCCACATAGCACAGGGAGATCAGCTCGGTGCTTTTTGACCACCTAGAGGGATGGGATATGGAGGGTGGGAGGGAAGGAGGCACAATAGGGAAGAGATATGGGGATATATGTATATATATAACTGATTCACTTTGTTATAAAGCAGAAACTAACACACCATTGTAAAGCAATTATACTCCAATAAAGATGTTTAAAAAAAAAAAAAGCAATCTAATTTACCTAGCAGCAGCCCTCAAAGTTTTTTAAAATGTTGAAAAGTCAGGGTAAGTAAAGAAATTTTATGAAACAGTTAAATCCACAAATTTCTTCCCAACCTCTACATGGATGCAGCTGCCCCTCCTCCACCAAATTTAACGCATATATGTGGAACCTAGAAAAATGGTACAGATGAACCGGTTTGCAGGGCAGAAATTGAGACACAGATGTAGAGAACAAAGGTATGGACACCAAGGGGGGAAAGTAGCAGTGTGAGAGGGTGGTGGTTGTGTGATGAATTGGGAGACTGGATTGACGTGTATACACTGATGTGTATAAAATGGATGACTAATAAGAACCTGCTGTATAAAAAAATAAAATTTAAATTTTTTTTAAAAAATCTCTATTTTTGTGTTCAGATAACTCAATTCAAGACAAAAAAAAAAAAAGACTGACAGCTACAGCTATAGCATTTAGGGAGCTTGAACTCCCCCTCCTCTGAACTAACCTTGTGTCCCTCTTCTCTTCCTGCTACCTCTAGTTTATGAGGGTCTTCGTAGACTAGTGAACATTTATTTTTTATCTCTTGGTCACGTGTGTCTGGCCCTTTTAAGAGAATATATCTGTTTCTCATCAGGAGCTACAGAGATACAGTAAGGAAAACCCCACATCTAGAAAGGTGACCCGGATAGATGATCACAGGATGTTAAGGATCCTGGGCAGCATCTCCACGATCTAGAGCACGCTTTCTGCCCAGGGAGGATCAGCATGAGTCAGCTTGCTCAAGGCTCCACAAGGTTTCCTCTGTGCGGTTTAACTGCTAATGGAACTGCCAAGTGCCCTTAAGGGCTCTTCTTCTGCCAGTCCTGAGAGTTTCACTCTAACATTTCTCCTCAGTACAGTTGACTCCCTGCACTCTAATGCAATGAGCAACCATAGCTGGCCCACCTTGAGCACTCAGCTGGAGACAACCACAATACAAAGTCAAGGGGGGCTTAACTGGGGAGTGAACAGTAAGGCTTTAAGCATAAAACCCTTAAACAACAAATTTAGCCTTTCCTTCAAAAGGCAGCATACACATTTTTAAATTTCACATACTGCAAGGACCAATGTTTTTCTTTGCTCTTCTTGACTTTTGAGCAAGTCAGGCAGTATGAGAGCAGTATACCTGATACTATGGTATAGATTTTATCATTCATTTCCTACTTAAAATGAGTGGGAAGATCCACCACTGACATTATATTTGAGATGCTGCTGCAGAGTCTGTCACAGAATTTCTATCAGAATTTTTAAATCTGACAATCAGGAACCTGGCTTATAATAATATTAGGCTAAGTCACTCTAAGAATACAAAGAGAGAGAACTTTTCTAGATTTTTTTTAAATATATGGTCAAAAAAGTTGAAAGAGGAGCAAAAAGTTGATGCAAGAACTGTATCTTGTAAAATAATGCAATTCTGTATGGCTGATTGGTGGATTCCTAGCAATGCATAATGAGAATTTTATTTGTGAATTAGGAAACAGATTTCAGATTTTGATCATTTAAAAGAATGTTTTGCAAAAGATTAGGGATTGATGAGCCATTTATTACCTTACTTCATTTACTCTATGCAGACCTAAGATAATAAATTAAAAGCAGTTCTATCAGATGTATGATGTCCATTAATGAACAATTATTTTAGGATTCTTCATACATTGCCCTATTTTATATTCCATATTATAATAACATATTTGAGGCCTCTTTGTTCCATAAGTTAATTTCAGAAATGTTTACCTACATGTTTCTTCATACATTTTTTTTGGCTATGCCTGCTTATTCATATATATCTAAATAATTACATAAAAATATCTCACCATATCCTTGAAAAATACGTTGCTTCCTTTGGTGCATGTTATGGGTAGTGCTATACTTATAATCAGAAAGTATCTTTTTAGCCTCATCTTTTGTGGAAACTCTGTATTCACATCAATTAATGCTAGTACAACTCCAGACAACAAGCGCTCAAGCTCTTTCTGGTTCTATTTTTAAAAAGATTGTTTTGACAGCTCTAATTGTGGCATACAGAAATACCAGTCAGGTAGCTGAACTTGTGTTTCAAAGACTATACCCTTCAGGGCTGGATTTATTAAATATTAAATATGAGCATTAAGAATATCATACATTTTACATGGAATATTTTGCTTTCAACATGATTTCCTCACTGAAATCGTTGGTCAGGCCAATCCCCTGCTACTATCTTACCTGAATTATGCACTAGGCAAGGCATTTTCCTGTAGAAATCAGCAAGTCAACTAGAACATCCTCTCTGCAGGAAGGCCCTGTCAACATATATTACAATAGTTTTTCTGCATTATATTCTGATGATAATAAAGTGAAGTAGGTTAAGAAAAGAAAATTAATTTTCTTTATAAGAAACATCTAATGTAGCTTTTATTCATTTCTGACAGGGATTCACCACATGTTGAGAATAACATCCTGGGCTCAAGAGGAAAAATCAGATTCCATTCCCCATTCAAAAAGGAAGTAGATGCAACATGGTTTCTAAAGTAATAAATTAAAGAATTAATGATTAGATCACAAGGATTGAAACAACTATTTAAATCAAACAAGTATATATAAAATATTACTGTTGTTACATCCTTCCTTATAAAGATCCAGACAGGATTAAAGGATTTACTAAAGACTACTGATGCCTACCACTGTGGTTAAAAGTATTCTATTTTTCGGGCTTCCCTGGTGGCGCAGTGGTTGAGAGTCCGCCTGCCGATGCAGGGGACATGGGTTCGTGCCCCAGTCCAGGAAGATCCCACATGCCGCGGAGCGGCTGGGCCCGTGAGCCATGGCCGCTGAGCCTGCGCGTCCGGAACCTGTGCCCCGCAACGGGAGAGACCACAACAGTGAGAGGCCCGTGTACCGCAAAAAAAAAAAAAAAAAAAAAAAAAAAAAGTATTCTATTTTTTTTTTTTTCTGGTAGACATTTATAACCACAAAAAGAATTAACTGGACAGTCGGGTTGAGCGAGTTGGCTTTTTTCTTTTAAGAACAAGACGTTTTTAGGAACAAACATTTATATGAAGGTGCCCTACCACTTTCAAATTTTCCTATCTAAACTTCAAAATAATGGAAAATCCAAATAGCTAGATTTTTTTACATACAACATTGTACTAAAGACAGTGCCTGACACCTACTAGATGATAAACATATACATGTTGAATGAATGATAAATAAAATGGATTAGGAAATGAAAAAAGTCAAGGTCTGCATGGTATATCTCTTTCCATTCTTTTGTCTTTAACCTTATCTTTACAGTTAAAGTGTCTGGTGCATCTTATAAAATGTATACAGTTGGGTCTTACTCCACTAATCATCACTAATCATCAGAGAAATGAAAGTCAGACCCATAATTATGCAGTCACTATGGAGAACAGTATGGAGGTTCCTTAAAAAACTAAAAATAGAATTAACATATGATCCTACAATCCCACTCCTGGGCATATATCCAGAGAAAACTATAATTTGAAAAGATACATGCTCCCCAACGTTTACTGCAGCACTATTTACAAAAGCCAAGACATGGAAGCAACCTAAATGTCCATCAATAGATAAATGGATATAGAAGATGTAGTGTATATATAAAGTGGAATATTACTCAGAAATAAAAAAGAATGAAATAATGCCATTTGCAGCAACATGGATGGACCTAGAGATTGTCATACTGAGTGAAGTAAGCCAGACAGAGGAAGACAAGTATCATATGATATCGCTTATATGTGGAATCTAAAAAAATACAAATGAACTTACTTACAAACAGAAACAGACTCACAGACATAGAAAACAAACTTATGGTTACCAAAGGGGAAAGTGGGGAGAGGGATAAATTAGGAGGTTGGGATTAACATATACACACTACTATATATAAAACAGATCACCAATAAAGATCTACTGTGTAGCACGGTGAGCTATACTCAGTATTTTGTAATAACCTATAATGGAAAAGAATCTGAAAAAGAACATACATATATATACACACATACATATATATAATTGAATCACTGTGCTGTACACCTGAAATTAACACATGGTAAATCAACTATACTTCAATAAAAAAATAAAAAATTTTAAAAACCACAATGAGATAGCACCTCATACCTGTTAGAATAGCTATCATCAAGAACACGAGAGGTAACAAATGTTGTCAAGAATGTTGAGAAAAGGGAACCCTTATACACTGCAGGTAGGAATGTAAAATGGTACAGCCACTATGGAAAACATTATGGAGTTTCCTCAAAAAATAAAAAATAGAACCAACATATGATCCAGCAATCCCACTTCTGGGTATTTATCTGAAGGAAGTGAGATCAGAATCTTTAAGAGAAATCTGCACCCCCATGTTGTTGCTGCATCTTTCACAACAGCCAAGATATGAAAACCACCTAAAAGTACTTCAATGGATCAACAGATAAAAGAAAATGTTACACACACACACATCACAATGGAGTATTATTCAGCCATAAAAAAGAAGTAAATCCTGCCATTTGCAACAACATGGATGTATCTGGAGGGCACTATGCTAAGTAAAATAAGCCAGAAAGATAAAGACAAATACTAAATAGTATCACTTACGTGTGGAATCTTAAAAAAAAAAGCTGACTTCATTGGAACATAGAATGGTGGTTGCCAGGGGCTAGGGGTAGGGGGAAATAATGTGATATAGGGCAATGGGCACAAATTTTCAGTTATAAGAAGACTAAGTTCTGAGGGTCTAATAGCATGGTGACTATGGTTAATAATATTTGTATATTTGAAAGTCACTAAGAAAGTAAATCTTAAAAGTTCTCATAACAAGCAAAAAAATTGTAACTATGTATGCTTATAGATATTAACTAGACTTACTGTGGTGATAATTTTGCAGTATACACAAATATCAAGTCACTATGTTGTACATTAGATCCTAAGCATTCTCACCACATACGCACACAAAAGAGATACCGACATAAACTATGCGAGGTGATGGATATGTTAATTATCTCGATCTTGGTAATCATTTTACAATGTATATGTATATCAAATCATCACATTGTATTGTACACTTTAAATATATACAATTATATTTGTCAATTATTCCTCTATAACGATAAAAAATCATTTTTAGGATTTAAAGATTTACTGCATGTTCTGACCTCAGGATGAATCCCATCATACTTTACATGTCCAGTTATTTCAATTAGAAATACAGGGATTCCCTGGTGGCGCAGTGGTTGAGAGTCCGCCTGCCGATGCAGGGGACATGGGTTCGTGCCCCGGTCCGGGAGGATCCCACATGCCGCGGAGCGGCTAGGCCCGTGTGCCATGGCCGCTGAGCCTGCGCGTCCGGAGCCTGTGCCCCGCAACGGGAGAGGCCACAACAGTGAGAGGCCCGCGAACCACAAAAAAAAAAAAAAAAGAAAAGAAATACAAACTTCCCCTGTCTGAATAAAAAATAAAAATTTTTAAAATAATTTTTAAAAAAAGAAATACAAACTTCCCAGATTATCTATCATCCTATAGACTCACCACTAGGCATCTCTAATAATCCCATTTTCTACTCTTCCTATCCTTACAAACTGCGATACTGTAATTTATAACAAGAAATATATATTTCTTCTTCCCCATTTCTGGCACAGAGCTCCTAAACCCCTTGGAATTTCCTAAGTGATAAGAGCAATAAAGGTGTCTTGACGTTCATAACAACCCCCTTTCAAACACACCTGAGTTTATGTTAACAAGGTGACTTTTGGAAAGCACCTGAGGATGGGGGCTTGTTGCCAGGAGAACCAACCACATGACTGGAGGGTTGGAAATTTCAGTCCCCCATGTTACTGCAGGATTATTCACAATAGCCAAAATATGGTAATAACCTAAATGTCCTTCAATGGATGAATGGATAAAGAAAATGTGGTGTACGTAAATATTATTCAGTGATTTTTTTTTTTTTTTTTTTTTTTTTGCGGTATGCGGGCCTCTCACTGTTGTGGCCTCTCCCCCGTTGTGGAGCACAGGCTCCGGACGTGCAGGCTCAGCGGCCATGGCTCACAGGCCCAGCCGCTCCGCGGGATG
>NC_041221.1:116291978-116320820 GCF_002837175.3 Physeter macrocephalus
GTGGGATCTTCCCGGACCGGGGCACGAACCCGCGTCCCCTGAATCGGCAGGCGAACTCTCAACCACTGCGCCACCAGGGAAGCCCTCAGTGATTTTAAAAAAGGAAATTCTGCCATTTGCAACAACATGGATGATTCTGGAGGTCATAACACTAAGTGAAATAAGCCATAATTAGAAAGACCATGGAGAGCAGAGGGCTGGAGGCTGAATCAATAGCCAATGGTCATTGATTTAATCAATCATACCTATATAAAGAAGCTTCCGTACAAATCCAAAAGGACAGGGTTCAGAGAGCTTCCAGGTTGGTGAAAACATGGAGATTCAGGGACAGTGACGGGCCTAGAGAGGACATGGAAGCTCCAAGACCCTTCCCACATACCTTGCCCTATGCAATCTCTTCCATCTGGCTATTCTTGAGTTCCAGACTTTAATAATAAACTGGTAATCTAGTAAGTAGAATGTTTCTCCAAGTTTTGTGAGCCACTCTAGCAAATTAATCAAACCCAAGGAGGGGGCTGTTGGACCTTTCAATCTCCAGCCAGTTGATCAGAAGGCACAGGTGACAACCTTGACTTGACACTGGCATCTGAGGTGGGGAGAGTGTCTTGTAGGACTGAGCCCTTAATCTGTGGGATCTGCCGCTATCTCCAGGTAGTATCAGAATTGAGTTAAATTTGTGGGACACTAGGTCAGCGTCGTCAGAGAACTAAGTTAACTGCTTGGTGGTATGGAAAAAACACACACAATTAACAAATCTTTCAACTGCACCTTTTAAAATTCATGGTCAGTCAATAGGGTGATTATGTATTACTGTTTGCACATTACTATATCACTTTCCTGTTAGCCCAGTATCGCATCCAATAGATAAATGTGTCCTCATTTATATAATAAATTAGAAGCTCAACCTAATTATCAGTAAGCTCTCCTATCCTCTGAATGCTCCCCTCACCATCACTGCAATTTGCTGTTCCCTTAGGACATTGCTTCCCCTGTGGCTCTTCCAAGTGGAGGCTGCTTTTCCTCTCACATCCCCCATACCTCAGAGCCTGGAGACAGTGTAGTTCTCTTTGATGGCCATTGTCACTTTCAGTCAAACTCACTTGCTCTTTCCTTCTACTTCATTAAAAACCTCTAGCACCTTTGAAATGCATTACCAGACTCTATTACCCCTTACCCTCCTTGTTGGCATTATCTATTAACTCCCGGTCACTTCCCCTCATTCGCTGATGAATTCAGCAACTACTTTCCACTATTACTCTTATTATTCTTGGGGACTTCCACACCCAAAAACTTGGCCATCCAATCCCACAGCCTCTTGATTCTTTACCTAGCTCTAAACATCTAGTCCTCAACCAAACTTTAGCATCATTTCTAACGTCACACATTGGAAACTGTTATCAGTAATAAATGTACCACCTTTGAAATCTCAATTTCAAACTTCCTGTTCTCTGACCCTCACCTTCCAGCTTATTTATCTAGAATATCCATTCCAATAAGTCTGTGACCTCATTAAGATTCTCAACCAATGACCATACCAATTTTTCACTATCCATGGTCCAGATGCCCTTCTCTCCTTATCAGTCTAGATTCTACGGTCTAGTATTATTACACAGTATCCCCAATCCCTTACCCTCTCCCCTTCTCTTGTGCTCATTGAACAGCACCCCAATCCAATTATCTGCTTACTCTAGGACTAGGCACCACAACAGAATGTGGAGCATGCCCACATACACAACTCACATAAGCATGCTAAACAGATCTGCTTCAAATTTATACTCATATATCTGAAAGGGGCACACAACAATGCCAAACAATCCTAGTCCTTGCCCCAGTAAACCCACTCTCCAGATAAATACTTCATGTCCTCTCTCTCCATAAACATATCTCAATATCCCCCTTCATACTTAGTTGATAACTTTACCACTTTCTTCACTGAAAAAATACAATCAGATAAAAAACATGTCAAATTTTTTCTTCATCAAGTCTACCAATCTACCCAGACAGCTATCCTTAATATCACGTATCTCGAAAAAAAAATTCCTGTCCTTTGATCCCTCTGAACTACTATTTCTCTGAAAAATTCCTTAAGATTATTTACATGCTGCATCCTTCTCATCATTTAGCACAAAACTGAAAAGTCACCTCTTCCAACAAGGCCTTTCCCAACTACTATGACTGGACTCTCATACTCTGCTACAGGACCCTTTCCCATAACAGTTATCAATACCTGAAATTATTTTATTACATCTGTCTCCAACCACCAAACTTCAAGTTCTTGGACACAGGGATTCTGTCTTCAACATCACTGTATTCTCTAGCACCTAAAATAGTGCCTGACACATACTAAGAGCTAAATTAAAATATCTACCAAATAAATGGTTTATTGGACTGATTACTGAGAAACACTAAGTAGACCAAGATCTATCTACTAATAGACATAAAAGACAGACCTCACAGACACTTTTACTATATACTGAAACCTGGTATTTTATGGATACCCAAGCCTATTTCACTAGTAACATCATCATGTCCAATTATCCAAAATAATGGTAGATGCATGGAGAGATATATTACCTAACAGACTTTGTTCTTTGATGCTAAATACTAGGAATGATTCATATATTTCAAATTAAATATTTATGATATTTTAATAATGTTGAGAATCACCACAAAAATAAAACATAACAATTCTATTTTTTAAAATAATTCAAATAACTTACCAACAAAAATTAGTAGAAGCATTATACAAAGTAACTATTAAGTCATTAGTAATTTAACTGTTTCTTTTAAAATGGAAATTAAGTTTAATATTGTATTAAAAATTTACTGAATATTAGATATTACAAATCACAAATGTTTAGTTCTAAGTAAAAACTATTACTATACCCCGTAAACATAGACATTAATAAATTTTAAGCTAAAAAGAAGACCGGTACTCTTAAAAGTAATGAAATCAATTCGTATAAATTAAAAATCAAAAAGTGACATCATAAATTCCCTGACGGTCCAGTGGTTAGAACGCCGTGCTCTCACTGCCAAGGGCCCAAGTTCAATCCCTGGTCGGGGAACTAAGATCCCACAAGCCACGTGGTGTGGCAAAAAAAAAAAAAAAAAAATTCAATGGCCTAATCCCAGGCCTACAATCCCCATTTAATCTATACTTCTCATCACCAATGATCTGAAAATAAAGGAGATCATTTACATTGGTATACTGACATTACTGAATTTACCAAATTCTTTTCCATACAGAAGTTTCCAGGACCTTTATGAGCAAATAAAACCATCCAAATATATGAATAAGTTAACTATCTAATTGCCAGAATGCAGGAGTCCTTTATCAAAAAGGTACCTTTCAGATCAAGAAATCAGAAGCCTTGCTTTATATGTTGAATCTGCTCACAGATATTAGAAGAAAGGAAGGGACATAATTTTGTTTCCTGGACAGAATCACTGTAAGATCTTGCAAAGATGAGAAAGAAGTCCAATTTCTCCAAAGAAGACATACAGATGGCCAAGAGGCACATGAAAAGATGTTCAACATCACTAATTATTAGAGAAATACAAATCAAAACTACAATGAGTTGTCACCTCATACTGGTCAGAATAGCCATATCAAAAAGTCTACAAACAATAAATGCTGGAGAAGGTGTGGAGAAAAGGGAACCATCCTACACTGTTGGAGGAAATATAAAATGGTACAACCACTATAAAGAATAGTATGGATGTTCCTTAAAAAACTAAAAACAGAACTACCATATGATTCAGCAATCCCACTTCTGGGCATATATCTGCAGAAAACCATAACTTGAAAAGACACATGCACCCCAATGTTCACTGCAGCACTATTTACAATAGCAAAGACATGGAGCCACCTAAATGTCCATCAACAGAGGAATGGATAAGGATGCTGTACATATATACAATGGAATATTACCCAGCCATAAAAAAGAATGAAATAATGTCATTTGCAGCAACATGGACGGACCTAGAGATTATCATACTAAGTGAAGTAAGTCAGAGAAAGACAAATATCATATGATATCACTCGTATGTGGAATCTAAATTAAAAACTGATACAAATGAACTTATTTACAAAACAGAAACAGACTTACAGATATCAAAAACAAACTTATAGTTATCAAAGGGGAAATGCGGTGGGTGGAGAGGGATATATCAGGAGCTTGGGATGAACATGTCACACACTACTATATATAAGATAGATAACCAACAAGGATCTACTGTATAGGACAGAGAACTCTACTCAATATTGTGTGATAACCTATATGAGAAAAGAATCCAAAAAAGAATAAATAGATGTATATGTGTAACTCAATCACTTTGCTGTACATCTGAAACTAATACATTGTAAATCAACTATACTCCAATTAAATTAAAATAATAAAAGAAAAAGTGACATCATAATCCGTTTTCCCTACTTTAACCTACTGAATGAACACTTTAGAAATTAAAGGAAGAGCCAACTTGTTAATGTATTTTGCCTGAAAGATACTCATTATATGCCATGGGTAAAAGTATCTGTCTGTCATTGTCTGCCCCATAGAATTTGAATTTGCAAGAGTTCTGAGAGTTACTAAACGATAACTATTAAATGTGATGTTAAAACGTTGGTTTCCTTTCTATAATTGTAGATAATCCAGAGACGTGAAAAGGCAAGCTTACATTTTAGATCCAAAATCAAGGTTTTTCATATACATTTTTAACTGTTTCTTCATTGATTCTATTAAGAAAGAAGCAACTTTAGAAATAAAATTATTTAATAAAGTCAAAAAAATACACAGATTTATAAAATCTGATATTTTCACATTGTAAATTATTGCCTTTTTCATATCAATTACGTTTCCAATAAAATTAAATATATACCAAAAATATAATAGGAGATTTTTTTACCTGGTAAATAACATATTTAGAGACAGAAATGGATAAATGTTTTTAGCATACAAAATCAATGAAGAGTACATCTGTGAAAATAATCTTGAGGCAGCTGTACTTTCTAAAATGTTTTAATGCCTTAATTCCTTAATATACTTTTAAATAACAGTAACAGTAAATTATAATTTCTTATTCAAAGGCCATCTATTTCAGTTTTTTTAATTCCTTATGCTAAAAAATTTCTTTAAAAACATAATTCTTATGTTGTTAGTTCAAGTGAACAATTATTAAAGACTAATAAACAATTACTTGTTTGTCTAATATGTTTTTTTAAATAGACTAAAGGAGCCAAGTCATCCTTACAGAGTAAGTCATGGAGCACTGATTTCCTGCACAAATTTTAAATATAAAATTATAATCTATTAAGACCACTACAGGATCTTTTGTAAAGAAAAATACTTATGTAAGAATACATGAATAATTTTTAAAAAATTTTTCTACAAACTAGCACACAGGCTAAGGATAGTAGAAAAGTATAGAGGACAATGAGGGGAATGAGAGAGGGAGAGGAAGAGCCTAGGAAAGAAGCAAGTGTGAAAAGAAAGGAAGGAGGATATGGTAACTATTGTTAACACTGAATTGTATAACTGAAATTTGCTAAGAGAACTTAAATGTTATCACCAAAAAAAAAGTAAATATGTGAGGTGATGGATGTGTTAATTACTTCACAGGGAAGAAACCTTTCACAATGTATATCAAATCATCATGTTGTACACTTTAAATATCTTAAAATTTTATTTGGCAATGATACCTCCATAAAGCTGAAAAAAAGAGAAAGGAGGGAGAATATGCTAAGCAAAGGCAGTAAATAAAAATTTAGATTGGAAAAATTAAGTGGCAGTGATTTATTCTATGCTATGGGACAGAATTAGATGCAAAGTTTCATTACGTCTAAAACACAGTTTACTTATCTATAAAAATATCCACTCATACCTATTTTTAAGTAATAAATCTACATAGCAAAAATCCAGTTATATAAAACTTTTGAGTTCACTAAGTCAAAGCTAATTTTTTACTTAGAGCATCAATAACATTTACTTCTATACCAATGAAGTTGTATCCATGATCAACAACTTACCTTCCTGAAAGTCAGTATCATTCAACGGAAAGGATTCTGTATTAGCATGACCACATTTTTAAACAGGCAATTTAGGGCAATAAATGGGGATATGTGATGAAGAAAGCTATACAGAAGTGCTCTTCTACATAATTCACTAACAGTGGTGGTGGTGAGGAACTTGCCCCTTCCAAATTCTTAGGGAGAAGACCCTAACACTGTAATGGTCACAGCTAAGAAAAGTTGGTTTGGAGTCTTAAAGTAGAGGAAAATAATTTTTCTTAACCTAACTCTCATGTTCCACATGAGAAATCTTATAATCCAAGCTATAGAAAGTTTCCAAGCACTGTGACTTGTTTCGTATACTGTAGTTCTCAACACCTTATACTCACATGTGCATAAAATTCTCAAAATAACATCACTCATTACACAGTGATTTTTTTAACGCACCACAAAAAGGCTGACTAAACCCATGGTCACCTTATATATAAAGGAATACTCTCTGAGTTACATGGTTTAAATAACAATTCACAAAACAATCTACCCCACATCAAAGTGTAGAGTATACATGTAAAGCCTATATGTATACTCTACAGCTACAAATCCACAAAACCTAGAATTAATCCAGGCAACTCAACCAGATACAAAGCATCTGAAGTTAAAACTCAACTAATATAATAAAAAAAGTAACAACTTTTAAAAACCAGATTAAGGGGCTTCCCTGGTGGTGCAGTGGTTGAGAGTCCACCTGCTGATGCAGGGGATACGGGTTTGTGCCCCGGTCCGGGAAGATCCCACGTGCTGCGGAGCAGCTAGGCCCGTAAGCCATGGCCACCGAGCCTGAGCGTCTGGAGCCTGTGCTCCGCAACGGGAGAGGCCACAACAGTGAGAGGCCCGTGTACCGTCAAAAAAAAAAAAAAAAAAAACCAGATTAAGTTAAATCCTCACATAATACTACACATTTTGAAAAATTTTAGTAACTAAAAATATTAATAATAGTTTTTTAAATGTATTTAAAACTGCTTAAAGAGAGTAAGTGACTAAAAAAGCTCTGTATACTAGAAAAAATTAAATGTGTGTGTGTGTGTGTGTGTGTGTGTGTGTGTATAAAGCTTACTTTTAAATCTAATGTTTAGTTTTTCCTTACAATTTAAAACTACATACAGGAAACTCTAGAAGTCATAAAAAAAAGTCCCCTCTTCTTGCTGAAATGTGTACATAACTGCAGTAAGATGTAAGTTAGATATAAATATATACTACATGTATGTCTCTTATTCTATATAGAAATCTCCTTAAATATTTTCCCAAGGTAGTGGGAAAAATTTATTCTCTCAAACTGAAAGTTTTTGTCCACTAAAAATATCTATATTTGTTCTCAAAATTATAGCTGTCTTATATTCTACAGTTATTTCCATGTGAAAACTTCAATATAAGTAGTTTATCACAGTCAATAAACTTGTTCAATGAATACTGAGAAATCTAAACTTAGCCAGATTGCATACAAATGAAAATGTGTGCTATTTCAAAATTACATGCACGTCTTTAAAAATTAGGGCTCTATCAAAGGTAATCTACAGATTCAATGCTATATCTATCAAAATTCCAATAGCATTTTTCACAGAAATAGAACAAATAATCCTAAAATGTGTATGAAACCAAAAAAGACCATGAATAGCCAAAGCAATCTTGAGAAGCAAGAACAAAGCTGGAGGTATCATGCTTCCTGATTTCAAACTATATTACAAAGCTACAGTAATCAAACAGTATGGTATTAGCACAAAAACAGACACATAGATCGATGAAACAAACAGAGAGCCAAGAAACAAACCAACACTTATATGGTCAACTAATCTACCACAAAGGAGGCAAGAATATACAATGGAGAAAAGACAGTCTCTTCAATAAATGATGTTGGGAAAACTGAACAGTCACATGTAGCCACATGCAAAAGAAGGAAACTGGACCACTATCTCACACCATACACAAAGATCAACTCAAAATGGATTTAAGAACTAAAATATAAGACCTAAAACCGTAAAACTCCCAGAAGAAAACATAAGCAGTAAGCTCTATGACATAGGTCTTGGCAATGATTTTTTGAATCTGACACCAGAAGCAAAGGCAGGCAATAAAAGCAAAAATAAACAAGTGGGAGTACATCAAACTGAAGAACTTCTGCACAGCAAAGGAAACCATCAACAAAATGAAAAAGCATCCTACTTAAATGAGAGAAAATATCTGCAAATCATATATCTAATAAGGGGTTACTATCCAAAATATATAAAGAACTATTACAATTAAATATCAAAAAAACAAACAATCCAATTCAAAAATGGGCAGAGGATCTGAACAGACATTTTTCCAAAGAAGACATATCAATGGCCAACAGGTACATGAGAAGATGCTCAGCAACACTAATCATCAGGGAAATGCAAATCAAAACCAAAATGAGTCACCACCTCACACCTGTCAGAATGGCTGTCATCAAAAAGACAATAAATAACAAATGCTGGCAAGGATGTGGAGAAAAGGGAACACTTGTGCACTGCTGGTGGGAATATAAATTGATGCAGCCACTATGGAAGGCAGCATGGAGGTTCCTCAAAAATTGAAAACAGAATTACCATATGATCCAGTGACTCCACTTCTGGGTATTTATCCAAAGAAAACACTAACTCGAAAAGATATCTGCACCACCATGTTCATTACAGCATTACTTACAAGAGCCAAGATATGGTAACAACCTAAGCATCCCATCAATGGATGAATGGATAAAGAAAATGTGATACACACACGCACGCACACGCACATATATATATATAAAGGAGTATTATTCATCCATAAAAAATAATGAAATCTTGACATTTGCAACAACATAGATGGACCTTTAGGGCATTGTGCTAAGTGAAGTAAGTCGGACAAAGAAATGGTATCACTTAAATGTGGAATCTGGGGAAAAAAAAAAAAAGCTTATAGACAGACAAGCTCTAAGATAAAGAAAACAGACTGGTGTTTACCAGAGGCAGGGGTGGAGGTGAGGGTGGGAGTGAAATGGGTGAAGAGGGTCAAAAGGGACGTTTATAAACAAGTAAGTCATGGGAATGTAATACACAGCATGGTGACTATAGTTAGTAATACTGTATTGTATATTTTAAAGTTGCTAAGGGAATAAATCTTAAAACTTCTCATCACAAGAAAAAAATTTGTTCTAATTATGTAAGATGACAGATTTTAACTAGACTTATTGTAGTGATCATTTTGCAATGTATACAAATACCAAATCATTATGTTGTACACCTGAAAATAATGTTAGACAGTGAATATACTTTTTCTAATTAAACTTTAAAAATATGGGCAACTAATCGCACACTTAAATCACATTGGCTGAATTCAAGTTTAGTCCCCAAAGAATACTTATTTATGAAATAAATAAATTCAACCTAAATTACTTGATTATTATTTTCTTTTGTTACTTATTTCAAACTATAAAGTTCATGTGCAAGATGGCAACTTGAGGTACATATCCTCTATTACAGGTCTACACCTAATTATCTATAAACACTAATGGAAACAATACTGAACCAGTCAGGCACATCAATTTCCTTCCATTCCCTTTTATTAATAAGTACTTCTAACCCAGCTCAACAAGTAATCACATTTCAAATTACTGACCTGAAAAAATGTATTAGAGGCACATTTTAAAAACAAATACAGTACGAAATCTTGCTTTTCACTGAATCACTGAATTTTGTTTGTTTGTTTTTTGGCTATTTGGATTACTTTCTTCTTCTGGGTAAGTTTAGTATGTAACTCTCATTCTTTAGACAAAAACCCACAGACTTAAAATGTATAAAAAGTTAACTCGTTATTGTCAGCTGAAGACACCAAAACTAGCACCATAAGAAAAACTGTACTAAATTTTAATGCTGTTCATTAATAGTTCCATTTTCCTGAGTTTGCGTTTGTTCTTTGGCATCGGCTTAGGATATAATCCATTTTTCAGAAGGTGTTCCTTGCTGAGGCGAATTTGAGCACCATGCTGAAGCTGGAAAGAGCATAAAGCTTGAAGAGGGCGAAGCAAAGTCTGTTAAGATAAAAAAAAAAGATACTAAAAAAAGTGTGACAAATCATGATATTCTATCTAAATTTTTTCTTTAGCAACAGGGATTATTATTTTATTATTAGCTTTTAACTATGAAAAGCAATAGGCACTCAAATATATGATAACTTCTAAATAAATAATTCATTTAAATTCATACCTTACATACCACTAAGGAATTCCAGTAAGACACAAATACTAATTTTCCATATAGGTGATAAAGTCTAAATTTAGGTTTATACTTTAATATATTCAAAAACTACAAAAATTGTTGCCATTATAATAACTAATCTGTAACAGCAGACTAAAAGAGACATTTAGGTACAAATTAGTTAATTCAGTTTCAATCACAGACTAACACAAGCTTCCCGCTACTTGCTAACAAATGGATGATGGCAGCAATGGGTAAGTTTACTAATTCTCTCACACTATTCCATGGCCCACATACAAGTTAGATAACCAGGTGTGGGTGCATTTGAAATAACTGTAACTGTATACATACCTGTCTAAATTCAAATACCTATAGGGCCAGACATGTAACATAAACATGTGACCTAGGTGGACCTATAAGGTAACAGAGAATGGTGGAGGTTGTCAAACAACTGAGCATATGTCTTTCTTAAAGTTATTCAAATTCAAAAATTAGGAAAAAAAAAAAACATTAAGCCAGTGTTTTAAACATATTTGAGTCAGAGTCTTTCCCTGGGCCTGAGATCCCTGATCTAACACTTTTAAATAACAAACTTGATGGTACAGATTGTTTAAAAAGAAAATAAAAGGAACAAAGATAGATTTAACTACAAAAATTTCACAACGTCTATGTGAAAATGTATTCCCCCACATATACAACAAAAGTGGCAGCAAAGGGCTTAACAGCTT
This sequence comes from Physeter macrocephalus, assembly GCF_002837175.3. Classification (NCBI taxonomy): domain Eukaryota; kingdom Metazoa; phylum Chordata; class Mammalia; order Artiodactyla; family Physeteridae; genus Physeter; species Physeter macrocephalus. The sequence continues at coordinate 116,302,964 of NC_041221.1, forward strand.
TAATTTACAATGAACTCTTACAAATATGTGGCAGTCACTGGTAGTTGCTTCTCCATATCCATTCTTTTCTTCCTTATTAAAAAAAATCTAAAATTTTATTCAAGGTGACAATGTGTCCAGCTAGTAATACTACATTGACTAATGACAGTTTATCCAACAAGATGTAAGTGGAAGGCCTTGGGTTGGAACAGACCTAGCAGGCATAGGCTTTTGCCTTTTCTTCTTGCCTGGAACATGGTTGCTACATGTGGGATGACCACTATGTGACTACAGGACAATAAACACGAAGATTAAAGCCAAATACATACAGTGATGGACAGAAAGACAAAAGAAATCTGGGTCTCTGATGTCCTCTTCAGCTGCATCCCCAGCCCTAGACCACTAACTTCAGCATTTCTTATTACAGGAGAAAAATAAACTCATATATGGCTCAACCACTGCAGTAAGGGCTCTGTTACATGCAACTAAATGTAACTCCTAACTGAGACACACCAGTAAGAAAAAGACAAACATCTTGGAAAAGCTCTGCCTGACATTATTGTAGAAAGTCTCTTAGGTATGTTCTCATAATTTCTTTTCGTATCTTCAATTCTTCAAACAAGAGAAGAAATATAGAAATGACTATATATTACTTTACAGAGTCAACATAAGGAAGTGATTGAATCCTGAAACATCATACCTAGGAAACATACCTTGGACCATATACAGACTGAGACAATTGCTATTTTATGACATTTATTAGATTCTTCATAGATAGAAGAGTATTAATACTCCTATGATTAAGGGTCTCCAACTTTTACTTCCTAAAGATAAGATTCTATCAATTTTCTGAGTAATTAAGACAATGAATTTTGGAGATAGACACATCTGTGGTAGTCACTAGGGCTGTTCACAAATACATCAGTCCTCTTTCATGATACATGATCAGACTGCATTTTCTAGCCCCCTCTGAAGTTAGGCATGGCCATAAAACTTGACTTGGTTAATGAAATGTGAGCACAAATAATGTGTGTCACCTCTGGGCAGATGCTTTAAAAGTGGTATATGATTCCCCACCTCTCTTTATTCCTTCCTTAATAAAAGTAGAGTGATGTGTCTAGATGGTGCATCCATCAGCCTGGATCCCTAAGTGACTATAATTAGCAGCAGTCCCCCTGGCAATCCCACTGTACAGACAGTGTGTTATGCCATTCTGATTTTGGGGTTTTAAGTGACTGAGGCAATCACTTACTAGCTATGTGTTCCCAGATAAGTTAAATAACCTCTCTTTGCCTCACTTTCTTCATCTGTAAAGTGAGGAATATTATGTCCACCTTATAAGGTTATTATTATGGTGCACTTACATGATACATTTAAAGTGCTTAGCATATAACTTGATTGATAATAAATGATAATGTTTCTCTCTACATTCGTAACATTGTATCTGAGGCAATGTGAAGCTATATGAGAGGTTTACTGGTTCAGAACAAAGAAAATCCTCTACTTACAAAATTAGTTTCTAAAAGTTTATTTGGGGGAAAATCAGTGTTCTGTAAATTCTCTGTCTATAGACGCAACGTGACAGTTTCAAAAGACCGTTATTAACAACTACTGGTGATGAGTAGAGCTAAGACATTTAGGTTACAGCACAGAGCTTTGCCACGTCTAGTTACAAAAGTTCTTAGGGCTTCCAAGGTATGAGTAACCCTGGTACATATTATAATGGCAAAATGAAAATCACCAACTTTCAGTTCAATTTTTCTGCCAATCTATAGACAAGAATCAGAGGCGAAGAAAGGCAAAAAGATGAACTATTCTTGAGAGCCCGGTGTCAGGCAATCAACATACATTATCCCATTCGATTCTCATAACAATATTATGAGGTAACTATTTTTTGTATATTACAGATAAGAAAACAAAACACAAAGAGATTACATGAATTGCCTTCTGGCAAAAACTGCTGATGACAAGTGATAAAGTTTTAACTCACACTTGTTTCAAAACTCATATCATGCTATTTCCAAGTGACTGGAAACTGCTCAAGAATAAAGGAAGAGAATGAATCAACAGACTAAGAAGGCCATTCTATGCCAAGTTCTTCATTTTGAGGAGCCCCACCTCTACAGAATGAAGCCAGCTGAAAAATTACTACTCTCCCCCATCATCTTAAGGTTTTATTAGGATGCCCCTAATAAAAGGTTATTGGGGGGAAAAGGCATGTTATAGCTTTCCTCCCCAGGAAGGAAAGAAAACACCTATTTCAGAGCAGATGTTCAGAAGAATGTACTAATTTTTTTCTTGTAGCTAGATTTAAAGAAGCTGGACTTGGCGTTCCCCCACTAAGAAAGCTAATTGTTTGCCAGATGTAATAATAAGCAACTTGGGATGTTTCATATGCTTTTTCTAGGCTCATGTTCCTGCGACCATCTTATCAGCACCTCCCAAATCACATGTCTGATTATCAAACATCCTTCTTCTACTCCTGGTCACTATAGTATAACCACTCCTGGTGACCAAAGCAAAAAGAATGAGAACTCTAGGACCCCACTTTTGCTTTGGGATTTTAAGTTCAACTTGATCCATAGAAAAAAATAAAAGCTCCAAAAGCTGAAGAGATGATAGATCCTGATACCCTTCTGTCTCTTAAACTTTGCCTGTTGTTAGATATTATACTAAAAACATAAGATAGATTTCCTGCTGTGACAGTATATTAATTAATAGCAGAATAATATATCTTATAAAACTGGAAAGGGGGGAGCAGTAGCAGCATTTGTAGTAGTAGTAGTAGTACAAACCCTATGCCAAACCCTAGCCCTATTATACTATAACTACTACTACTAAAACACCACCGTTACCAACATTAAAGCTTCTGTTTAGGAATGCAGTAAAGATCCAATTCCAATTGTGGGAATAATAAATATAAATCCATAGAAGATTCTTTTTATAAACCAAAAGAAGAATAGGAAAGAAATTTTAAATTTATAGCCAAAGACCATTATATTTTTCCCTCAAGATTTAAACTTTTTTTTTTTTTTTGCAGTACGCAGGCCTCTCACTGTTGTGGCCTCTCCCGTGGCAGAGCACAGGCTCCGGACGCGCAGGCTCAGCGGCCATGGCTCACGAGCCCAGCCGCTCCGTGGCATGTGGGATCTTCCCGGACCGGGGCACGAACCCGTGTCCCCTGCATCGGCAGGCGGACTCTCAACCACTGCGCCACCAGGGAAGCCCCAAGATTTAAACTTTTAATGAGGCCTATGTCTGATGTTGGCTGATCCTAGGATTTTACATCAACAAAAAGGAAAATACAGAGACTGTACAGAAAGCAAGCGTAAACAACAGCCCTGGGTTCCATCTTTCCTTTAAGACACCTAAAAATAATGTTGTTTTCTGCTGAAGAACATACACAGATGATGGTTAATAAACAAAACAGAGAGATAAGTATAGGGGTATATTAAGTGTTATATTGATGGAAGGTACACGGGAGTAGGTGATAAAGTCAGAGGGGAGAAAAAAAAGTCTGAGAACACTCCCTGGTCATTTGGAGGAAGGATTTAGGATCCCTCACGCATTTTTTTCCCTCAAAAGAGAGAAAGAGAAATTGCCTAGACCCAAAACTAAGTCTACTCACGCAGATACACACAAAAATAGCCTACTCATGAAAGCCTACTTCTTTCAAAAGAAGAAAGTCTCCAACTCTGACACATACCATGGCTTAGGGCAGGGGAGAGGAAAAGGGCAATTCAATGCTTCTTCTGGCATTCTTTAACTCCCCTTGCTCTGGAGGTCTTTTGTTCTTTTTCTTGGTAACTAATCCACTTATCCAGTTACTCTGACCTAAGCTTTTATCCATTATTGGAATTTCCCTCATGGCTAAGGCACACTTTTATAATAGAAACCATGGTGTATAATGAGAGAGACAGAAAGAAGGCAGGAAAGAGCATACTTTGTGCATGTGCGTGTGTGTGTTACAGGAGGGAGTTATAAAACTCCATTTAGTTTGCTAATTTTTTCTCTTGTCATAAGTGTAAAGTTTCTTACATGTTCTAAAAGGTTGAGATGTTGGTGAGCTCACTGAAACATTATTATTTACTAATGATTATGAATTATATATGAAATCATCAGGCTTTCTTGGAAATTAAATAAAATGTTGATTGCAGGTTATAACCTTTTCATATTCTGTAGGCTTTTTTCTCAAAAAAAATTATATCTTTTTATACCCTAAGCAAGGTTAAAAAGATAAACAGGAAGTTGGTATATCTCCTCGAATAAAAGCACCAATGGAAAAAATCTTGCTGTAAAATGTTCTTTTAAATAAAAAAAAAGTCTAGTACAAGAGAACACAAAATACTAAAACAGAAATACAGACTACTGAAAGACATATCTAGCAAAAAAAACTATATTTAATGTTATGCTACTTAAAAACGATTTAGCATATTACAAATGCTGTTTGCATAGCTTAGAATGAATATTTAAATAATGCAATCTGGAACGTTAAACTAACAGAAAAACACCAGAGGGGAAAGGAAGGTTATAAAAGTGCACAAATTTCTATCACAGATATAGTCTACTTGTCACTTAAGTTACAAATTTAACAAGTTATGCATTTTTAAATTTTCTAGACAAAAATCTAACCAACTCCTACTTTCAAAAACTGTATAACTTTCCAAAGACATACCTCTTGTATGTAATTATTTTTCTCCAAGATAGAAAGAGCAACAGCTGCACACTCCAGTGTAGAAAGGCACCTATTAGTTGGTTGCGCCCGAATTACATACTGACTAGAAATGCTAGTTTTTAATTGCACCTGAAATCAAAACCAGAATAGAATGTAATTTTTGTTTTAAGTTTAAAACTATAAGGTCTGTATTTTAAATACTAATTACTCTAATTTCCTTCCAAAATTGCCAGTTTATAAATATTAAATGTATCAATATCTTCTATACATAATATCCTTTTATTGTTTTGTTAAATAGAAGCAAGAGGATAGTTACACATCTGACAAAGAAAACGTATTCAAAATATATACAAATTCCTACAAATCAAAAATAAAAAGACTAATAACCCCCTCCCAGTGGGCAAAAGAGTGAATAGACACTTCACAAAAGAAGATATACAAGTAGCAAATAGGTACATGTAAAAGGGCTCAACATGATTTAATGTAAATTAAAATCACAATGAGGGGCTTCCCTGGTGGCGCAGTGGTTGAGAATCCACCTGCCAATGCAGGGGTCATGGGTTCGAGCCCTGGTCCAGGAAGATCCCACAAGCTGCGGAGCAACTAAGCCCGTGCGCCACAACTACTGAGCCTGCGCTCTAGAGCCCGTGAGTCACAGCTACTGAAGCCCGTGCACCTAGAGCCCATGCTCTGCAACAAGAGAAGCCACCTCAATGAGAAGCCCTCGCACCGCAATGAAGAGTAGCCCCCGCTCACCGCAACTAGAGAAAGCCCGTGTGCAGCAACGAAGACCCAACACAGCCAAAAATAAATAAAATAAAATAAAATAAAATCACAAGGAGATAACATTTCACAATCATTAGAACAGTTAAAATCGAAAAGACTAACACCACCAAATGAGGATAGAGCAAATGAAACTCTCACACATTGAAGTGGGAGTGAAAATGGTTTAATCACTTTGGAGAACTGACAATTGGGATTTTTTATTTTCTGGTTTATTCTTCCATTATTTCTTAAACTGATAAGCATATGTCTGTGTGGGTGTAAATCTATATAAACACACAGAGATACACACACATACACACACACACACACACACACATATATATATATCCTCTTTTTAGATAAAAGTAGCACACTACAGATACTTTTCTCCATCAAGATAATATTTTAGCTGAGATAGAGTCAGACATGAGAAAGGCAATAGAAAACTGAATATCAGCATTTTCGCCCTTTGATTCCTACTTTAATTAAATGAAACTCAAGTAATCTTACACTAATAAAGCCCACACTCTGATCAAAATCACATTTAAAGATATGTGATGAGAAATGTGGTTTTTCCACTGATTTTTTGTTCAAAAAATTATCCTCTACAACTTGTTTCCTTTCCTTCCTCAAAAAGAGATGAGGGGGAAAGGGGGAGGGAGAGAGAGAGGGAAGCAAAGTGGGCATCATAAAAGATTCACTATAGAATGTATTGCCCTATATATGATTTTGGAATATATACTTTAAAGCATATTTGACTACTTATATTTTAGATATCATATTAAAATTATTCTGCATTTCTACCAGTGGACAAGATGAAAAACAGATGCAGGGAGAGAAAGAGATGGAAGAAAATGGTTGAGAAACATGTATAATGATAAAAGAAAGCCTATGTTTAAATAACTGTAAGAATAATTCATGATGTTGATTAACTGTAATTACTAAAAGCTTTGATATTTCATCAGGTCAACTAGTAGAACAGAGTACAGACAACTACTGCTTTCAGTACTTAATTCCAAGTCATCTCTGGAGGAATTTATAACAAGCAACTGATTAAAACAAAACTTTTGGAAAACATGCAAAATTCACAGTGGAATTTTGTTTATTGGAATTAATTTGATTTTTAAAAGAAATTTGTTATTTGGGGAGGGTGTTTTATTTCTTACTGTGGCTCACATGGCTGTATGAAAACAGAATTTGAAATATATCATTTGTTAAAAGACTTCAGAATATCCTTCACAAATCACCTCTCTGGGAGTTATCTAGTAACTGGATATATTAAAAGAGTATATATAACTAAGATCTGTCATATTATTAGGATACATGTTATTAAAGCATGCTAATGTGATCTCACGGCACCTCCTTTTATGCTTATGTGCTATATCACCTTCATCACACACTTAATTCAGTGAGTAAATGAGCAAGACTAAAAAGAAACCCTGTTGATCCATCTTCTTGAGAAGTCACAAGCATCATAATAATTTTTCAGAAACTGCCTCATCTTCATGAATAAAAGTTCAAGAAAATCCAAGGCAAAATTAACTATTATAAGAAAGGAAAAAAATTAACATATGATGAAAGTATGGTATGTAGAAAGAGGAACTACTGAAAGACCAATATTATTATATCAAAGTTGACAATAATTAATCACTTAATTTCAGTCATTTAGTTTCTCAGTTCCTGCTCACTTGATTAAAATCAGATAGCTGGACCTGATGGTATTAAAACCTATTTTTTAGTGATCAAACCCAAGATCATATAATGTATATGTAATCATAATGCTACATTAATTATATATAATTATTATTAATATATTATGTATAATTATTATATACAATCTTCATTTCCAATTTTTGGAAGCCATGCTGATGCAAAGAATGCTTCAATAATTTTGATCTTCTTGGAAGTTGGCTCTCCATGGGTAGAAGTTGTCTGAGTGCTCTTAATGTGACTTCTTTAGGAACAGGAGTATCATTGGTTGGTTTAGAATTCTACTGGTATAGGTTATAAGCCTATAATATAACTCCCATTTTAGAAACAGCCAACTCATCCAAATTTTACTTCTAGACTGAGCTTCAGATCTTTTCCACTGATTCTCTGGATTGGCTAAAATTTGAATTCCTTAAAATTCTTTTGTTGTTAATGCCTTCCTTTTTTTTCTTCCATTAAATATTAAATATATATTTAACATATAAGAATACCAGATAACAGTTTGACAGCTATGATCACTGTTCAGATACCTTTTAAAAGGGTTTTTTCAAATGTCTCCTTCTTAGATAGACCTTTAGCTATTTTTGTGATTTGTGTCATTAATAGTGTGGAAGTCATAGCACGTTCAGTGGTTTAGTAATGACCTTTAGGACTCAAAAAAATATCCAAAGGATTAACATGCCATGGCTTATGTTTGCATAACATATGTCTTTAAAATATTTACTATAATATAGTTAATTCTTTTGTCAAGAAGAATAAACTAAAAAAGACCTCAAAATTAAAATTTTAATCATCTCCACCCACCCCCCGCCAACAAATGTTGTATTTTTATAATTTGATGGTGATTACATGTTATCTGTTCTCAGGCTCTTTTAAGACAAGTTTCATTATTACATAAAACTATTGTGCTTCTCACTTAATTATTAAGAGTCACAAGACTTTCTAAACAGTTGATCAGCTTCCTTAAAGGTTTCTAGGAAAATCAATCTATTTTGCAGGCTTTCTGAAACAACCCTAGTCTAGAACAAGCTAAAATAAACTTTTTACTAACATTCTGAATTCCTTACCAGTGGAAGACACACATAAAAACTCTCCTTTCTGAAACACCATTTTTTTCTATGATCTTTCACAAACAAGAATCAGTATCTGAGCTTATGAGCTGCCCTTTGAAGGAGAGGTACTAAATCTTTTCTTCTAGCCCCAATCCCTCAATCCACTTCATTCCTTTCATTTCCTCGGTTTAGTTCAACACTATGATCTAATAGTGATAAGAGTCCAGCTTTGGCATCAGACAGTTGCCAGTTTGAACGGAGACTTAACCACTTATATGCAAAATCTCATGCACTTGGACACTAAGTGCTATTCTAGAAAATGTACATATATTGTCTCATTTAATTCTCGCAAAGACCCTATGAAGTAAGTACTATTATCTCCATTTTACAGATGAGGAAACCAAAGTACAGAGAGGTGAAGTAACTTACCCAAGGTTAAAAAATCAATCATGGTAAAGCAGATAAATGAATTTATAAAGTCTTCTTTGAGAGCTTGAGCTCTTCATAACTAGGCTAATAATTAAATGGATGAATTCTTGGGCAAATCCCAACATATAAAACAAAGCTATTCTGCTGGAAAGCAAAGCTGAGGGACTCCTGAATAATTGTAGGGTTCTTATGAACACAGTGTAAAAAAAAAATGATATAGGGGGAGGAGTCTTCTCAAGAATGAAAGTTTCTCACAAATGTCAATATCTATGTCTTGCTCCCATCTTCCCACACTATGAAGCCTGTAAAGTTTTTACAGAAAGTTAAGATTCCAGGATTAATGTTGAAACTCAGAAAATTTGATAAAAATAAGGTTAAATGGGGCATTAGTTATAGATAAAATGATAATATTGTGCTACTTCCAAAACACATTATTGTTTAAATTTTTTTTTCTGAGTTGACCTGAGAAACTTCATTTCATAACAGTTTCTATGGTAAAGCACAATTCCGAAATTACCAAAGAACTTGTAGAACACATTGGGTTTAAAATTTAGTACTTTCTTACACATTAAAATGATAATTAAAGTTACACATTGCTTTTCCAACACACAAAAACTTTGATGTTAAAAATGCAAACATACAATGCAGAAGCCTAAAAATTAAGCACTTACAAATTTCAAATTTAAGCAAATCTAAATAATGATACAAAATTAAAATTCTGTTGAGTGACATATTTAATCAAATATCTTGACTAGTGTTTTTCCCTACTAAGAAAAATGTTTAATCTACCACTGTTTTTCACATAACTCCAAGTAGTGCATATCTGAAGTCACTGAGAACTATGTGTATGGAAATATCTAGAGAAGGAAAGTAAAAACACATAGATTCATGAGATCACAGAATTGGAAGTTATCTTTATAAGTCAAATAGTAATCTCTACGTTCTCAGGCAAAATTATTCTTTTAAAAAGTTTAGAATGACAGAATTAAAGTTTAAAATAATATTGAAATATAATAATTTCTTTTAAATAAAAAAAATTTTTATCTGAGTTTTTAAGCTTCCTCTTTAAAAAAAAAGAATAGAGGCATGAAAACAAAAATTCTTTAAGATTATTGGCTACCATCCCTGGTGGTGCAGTGGTTAAGAATCTGCCTGCCAATGCAGAGGACACGGGTTCGAGCCCTGGTCCGGGAAGATCCCACATGCCGCGGAGCAACTAAGTCCGTGTGTCACAACTACTGAGCCTGTGCTCTGGAGCCCACAAACCACAACTACTGAAGCCCGCGCACCTAGAGCCTGTGCTGCACAAAAAGAGAAGCCACCGCAATGAGAAGCCCGCACACCGCAACAAAGAGTAGCCCCCACTCGCTGCAACTAGAGAAAGCCCGCAAGCAGCAACAAAGACCCAACGCAGACAAAAAAATTTAAAAAAAACAAAACATTACTGGCTACAATAACTTCAGAGTGATTTCAGTAAATTAACAAAACATTACACCATTAAACAAGCCAGAAAGAATGTGACTATAGATTACACGTCTTGGCATTACCTTCTGCTGCTATTTTTCTCAGCAATACTTAATGGAGACGAGTCTCTGTTGAATAATGCTATAGAAACTAACTTTTTTGATATCTCCTGAAATTGAAATTGTCCACACTAAGCATGTCTATATGTATGCATTTATTCATACTGGGCTTACATCAATTTATATCCTTTATTAGGAAACTTAGAACAGAAACTGATTTAGGATATTAGAAATTGATTTACTAGTCTCACCTAAGTAATAACCAATTTTATAATGTCTTGCTAGTGAAACATTTTCTCACCAAAGATAAATTTCATTTAACAATTATCATTTCTACTCATTTCAAAAGCTGTCATGGCTTCATAAACAGCTATTGGAAAATAAATCATAAATTAGCCTAGGTGTGAAATAAAGCACACATTATACAATTCCTTCATAAGTTCAATTTGCCACATAAAATTTTTATTTTAAAATTTACTGAGTTAAATTGTACACTCTTTTACTTTATTAACAACACTTTTCTATAACCTTGAATTAAAATAATGTGCATGAATTGGGAGACAGAAAAACACAGCAACTAAAAGCATAAGAAAGGAAATTAGACTTGTTTAAATTTAACTCTACATAATAGTAGTATGAACTCAAATAAGATTTAAACTCTCAGAGCCTAAAACATTAACAACCTTAAAGAATGATTGTGCTTTAAGATGCTAATATATGTGAAGTGCTCAGCAATGCCTGCCATACAGTAAGCAGGCAATACAGGCAAAGATGTTGATGAGGGTGGTACTGATGCTACTGATGTTAACCAGGATAGTGCTAGTGACGACTTACAATGCTTTCTTCACAATCTAATGAATAAGTGTGAAGCAACTCAGCTTTATCGCAATGAAGCCAGATGAGTAGCCTGACCAAGAGTGTGGGATAAGATAAAACTTAGAGCTAGAAGAATGTCAAATTTTACAGGATGGAAGAAGAAAAGCTATTGAACAGGTAGAGCAAAACAGTCTTAGAAGCAGGAGAAAGAACCAGAAAAGAGTTTCACTGACTAAGAGAGAAGAACAAGTTACATTGCCAGGTAAATAAAATATTCCTAACAGTAAGAATCCTGAAAAAGGCAGAAATATTTTCATTAAAGATATAATTTATATACAAGGAAAATATTCATATTTTACTCTTTTGCCCTTTAAGTACATGATCTAAGCATCATTAAAATGTGCAATAATCCCCAAAGTACTGAATCTTGTATCTAAATTTTTGATATTTTTTTAAAACATTCCCAAACAACACTACGTAACAGAAGAGACAGACCAAGAATTTATAATGATTTTTTTTTTTTTTTTTTTTTTTGTGGTATGCGGGCCTCCCTCTGTTGTGGCCTCTCCCGTTGCGGAGCACAGGCTCCGGACGCGCAGGCTCAGCGCCCATGGCTCACGGGCCCAGCCGCTCCGCGGCATATGGGATCCTCCCAGACCAGGGAGCGAACCCGGTTCCCCTGCATCGGCAGGCGGACGCGCAACCACTGCGCCACCAGGGAAGCCTATAATGATTTTTGAAAACACTTTTAAAATGAAATTTTTCCATTTCTTGAATGACCTTGCATGACTCTTTCATCTGCCTAATATTTTCAATATATTTTCTCATCTTCTTCTACCTCTGCACATGTGTAACTTATCTGTAATGTTTAATTGATTTTATGACAGTAAAACTGGCAGACGGACATAAAAATGAATTGGCTAACAATAGGTTGCTATGTTCCTTTGAAGAATACAGAGTACAGAATACTTAAATGATAAGAAATTACGAGTTGCAGAATATCACAATTTTTTTAATTGAAGTATAATTAACTTACAATGTTAAATAGTTTCAGGTGTACAACATAGTGATTTGATATTTTTATACCTTTTTAACTTTTTATTATTTTACACCAAAATGATCACCAGGATAAGGATAGCTAACATCTGTCACCATACAAAGTTATTACAATATTATTGACAATATTTCCTATGTTGTACATTATATCTCCATAACTTTGTTATTTCATAGCTGGAAGTTTGTACCTCTTAATCTTCTTCACTTATTTTGCCCATCCCTTTACCCACCTCCCCTCTGGCAATCACATTAGTTCTCTGTATCTATGAGTCTGTTTCTATTTTATTATGTTTGTTTTGTTTTTTAGATTCAAACAGGGGAATTCCCTGGCGGTCCAGTGGTTAGGACTCAGCACTTTCCCTGCCATGGCCCGGGTTCAATACCTGCTTGGGGAACTAAGATCCCGCAAGCCACACACAGTGGCCAAAAATAAAAATAAAAAAGTGATATCATACAGTATTGGTCTTTCTCTGTCTTATTTCACTTAGCATAATACCCTCTAGGTCCATCCATTTTGTCACAAATGGCAAGATTTTGTTCTTTTTATGGTTAAGTAATATTCCATTGTGTATATATACCATATATTCTTTAACCATTCATCTTTTCACAGACAATTAGGTTGCTTCCATATCTTGGCTATTGCAAATAATGTTACAATGAACACTGGTATGCATATATCGTTTTTAATTAGTGCTTTTGTTGTTTTCAGTTAAATACCCAGAAGTGAAATTGCTGAGCCATATGGCAGTTCCATTTTTTAATTTTTTGTTTTCCATAGCATCCATGCCAACGTACATTCCTACCAACATTGTACCAGGGTTCCCTTTTCTCCACATCCTTGCCAACACTTGTTACTTGTCCTTTCGATAACAGCCACTCTGAAAGGTGTGAGGTAATTATTTCATTTTGGTTTGGATTGTATTTCCCTGATGACTAGCGAAGTTGAGCATCTTTTCATGTGCCTGTTAGCTATTTGTATGTCTTCTTTGAAAAAATATCTATTCGTGTCCTCTGCCCATTTTTAAATTAAATTGTTTGAGTTTTTTTATATCGAGCTGTATGAGTTTTTTTTTTTTAACATATTTTGTGTATTAACCCCTTATTCAACTTGTCATTTGAAAATGTCTTCTCCCATTCAGTAAGGGGCCTTTTCATTCGGTTGATAGTTACCTTCACTATGCAAAAGGTTTTCAGTTTGATGCAGTCCCACTTGTTTACTTTTGCTTCTGTTGCTCTTGCTTAAGGAGACAGATCCAAAAAAATATTGTTGAGACCTATGTCAAAGAGCATACTGCCTATGCTTTCTTTTAGGAGTTTTATGGTTTCAGGTAATGCATTTAGACTTTAATCCACTTGAGTTTATTTTTTATATATGGTGTAAGACACTGGCTTAAGTTTCGTTCTTTTGCACACAGCTGTCCAGTTTTGCCAACATCACTTACTGAAGAGTTTGTCTTTACCCCCAGTGTATATTTTTGATCCCAATGTCATAGATTGACCATATAAGTGTGGGTTTATTTCTGGTTTGTCTATTCTGTTCCTTTGATCTATGTGTCTGTTTTTGTGCCAGCACAATACTATTTTGATTACTATAGCTTTGTAGTACAGTTTGAAATCAGGGTGCATGATGCCTCCACGTCTGTTAATTATTTCCTTAGACTATTTAATAGAGCTAGTGAAATCCAAAAAGTGAATTGGCGTTTCTTAAATAAATCCATTCAAACACAATTTGGACAACATAAAGTACCCTGCATAATAGCCATTAATGATATAATATATTCCCCTCAGAAATATAACATAATTCTGTCAACTTTGTAGTATGAAGAATATGTGTAAAAATGTCAGATACTAAATTTGACAAGTGAATTAGTTTTTAGTGACACAAATAAGGCTGAAAAATTGCCACCCAAAAAAAGGGATGAAAGACCGATAACTGCAATGAAGAGTAAAAATAATATGGGAAAAGAATACAAGGTAAAGAATTCTTTTAAAATTACAGGAATTTCTTTTCTATTCAGTAAGAAAAGATTCTGATTTCAAATTAAAACTTAATTTCCCCAAAGCTTATCATTCACTATTCAAGTGATTTAAATGAAAATTCTATTAGATGGTTAATCAAAACACTGGCATGGGCTCTTTGGTGGGGTTAATGGTAGACTCTGGGAGGGCTCATGCCAAGGAGTACTTTGCAGAACTTCTGCTGCCAGTGTCCTAGTCCCCACGGTGAGCCACAGCCACCCCGTGCCTCCGCAAGAGACCCTCCAACACTAGCAGCCAAGTGGCTGACAGGGTCTTGGTGCTGTGGACGGGTGTCAGGCCTGAGCCTCTGAGGTGGGAGAGTTGAGTTTGGGACATTGGTCAAACAGAGACCTCTGGAGCCAAAGTAACATCGAATGCCGAAAGCCCTCCCAGAGATCTCCATCTCAATGCTAAGACCAGCTAAACTCAAGAGCCAGCAAGCTACAGTGCTGGACACCCTATGCCAAACAACTAGCAAGACAGGAACACAACCCCACTGATTAGCAGAGAGGCTGCCTAAAATCATAGAAAGTCCACAGACACTCCAAAACACACCCCAGGACGCGATCCTGCCCACCAGAAAGAGAAGATCCAGTCTCATCCACCACAACAGAGGCACCAGTCCGCTCCACCAGGAAGCCTAAAAAACCCACTGAACCAACCTTACCCATTGTAGGCAGACACCAAAAACAACGGGAACTACGAACGTGCAGCCTGCAAAAAGGAGACCCAAACACAGTAAGTTAAGCAAAGAGAGAAGACAGGGAAACACACAGCAGATGAAAGAGCAAGGTAAAAATGCACCAGACCAAACAAATGAAGAGGAAATAGGCAGTCTACCACTAACATTCAAACTATAAAGGTCCCAGAAGAATAAGAGAAAGAAAAAGGGACTGAGAAAATATGTGAAGAGATTATAGCTGAAAACTTCCCTTCCAAAATCTTCAAAATACAATGGAGAAATGCTTAACAAGGACCTAGAAGAACTAAAGAGAAAACAAACAATGATGAACAACACAATAAATGAAATTAAAAATTCTCTAGAAGGAATCAGTAGCAGAATAACTGAGGCAGAAGAGTGGATAAGTGACCTGGAAGATAAAATAGTGGAAATAACTACCACAGAGCAGAATAAAGAAAAAAGAATGAAAAGAATTGAGGACAGTCTCAGAGACCTCTGGGAAAACATTAAACTCACTAACATTCAAACTATAAAGGTCCCAGAAGAATAAGAGAAAGAAAAAGGGACTGAGAAAATATGTGAAGAGATTATAGCTGAAAACTTCCCTAATATGGGAAGAGAAATAGTCAATCAAGTCAAAGAAGCACAGAGAGTCCCATACAGGATAAATCCAAGAACAAACACACCAAGACACATACTAATCAAACTAACAAAAATTAAATGCAAAGAAAAAATATTAAAAGCAGCATGGGAAAAACAACAAATAACATACAAGGAAATCCCCATAAGGTTAACAGCTGAACTTTCAGCAGAAACTCTGCAAGCCAGAAGGGAGTGGCAGGACATATTTACAGTTATGAAAGGGAAAACCTGCAACCAATATTACTCTACCCAGCAAGGATCTCATTCAGATTTGACGAAGAAATTAAAACCTTTACAGACAAGCAAAAGCTAAGAGAATTCAGCACCACCAAACCAGATTTACAACAAATGCTAAAGAAACTTCTCTAGGCAGGAAACACAAGAGAAGGAAAAGACCTACAACAATAAACACAAAACAATTAAGAAAATGGTAACAGGAACATGTATATTGATAACTACCTTAAATGTAAATGGATTAAATGCTAAAACCAAAAGACACAGACTGGCTGAATGGGTACAAAAACAAGACCCGTATATATGCTGTCTACAAGAGACCCACTTCAGACCTAGGGACACATACAGACTGAAAGTGAGGGGATGGAAAAAGATATTCCATGCAAATGGAAATCAAAAGAAAGCTGGAGTAGCAATTCTCATATCAGACAAAATAGACTTTAAAATAAAGACTATTACAAGAGACAAAGAAGGACACTATATAATGATCAAGGGATCAATCTAAGAAGAAGATATAACAAGTGTAAATATTTATGCACCCAACAGGGTTGCACCTCAATACATAAGGGAAATGCTAACAGCCATAAAAGCAGAAATCAACAGTAACACAATAATAGTACGGGACTTTAACACCCACTTTCATCCAATAGACAGATCATCGAAAATGAAAATAAATAAGGAAACACAAGCTTTAAATGATACATTAAACAAGATGGACTTAATTGATATTTATAGGACATGCCATCCCAAAACAACAGAATACACTTTCTTCTCAAGTGCTCATGGAACATTCTCCAGGATAGATCATATCTTGGGTCACAAATCAAGCCTTGGTAAATTTAAGAAAATTGAAACTGTATCAAGTTTCTTTTCCAACCACAAAACTATAAGACTAGATATCAATTACAGAAAAAAATGTATAAACAATACAAACACATGGAGGCTAAACAATACACTTCTAAATAGACAAGAGAACACTGACGAAATCAAAGAGGAAATCAAAAACTACCTAGAAACAAATGACAAGGAAAACACGATGATCCAAAACCTATGGGATGCAGCAAAAGCAGATCTAAGAGGGAAGTTTATAGCAATACAATCCTACCTCAAGAAACATGTCAAATAAACAACCCTTACACCTAAAGCAATTAGAGGAAGAAGAACAAAAAAACCCCAAAGTTAGCAGAAGGAAAGAAATCATAAAGATCAGATCAGAAATAAATGAAAAAGAAATGATTGCTTATTGAAGCAAAGATCAATAAAACTAAAAGCTGGTTCCTTGAGAAGATAAACAAAATTGATAAACCATTAGCGGGACTCATCAAGAAAAAAAGAGAGAAGACTCAAATCAATAGTATTAGAAATGAAAAAGGAGAAGTAACAAGTGACACTGCAGAAACAGAAAGGATCATGAGAGATTATTAGAAGCAACTATATGCCAATAAAATGGACAACCTGGAAGAAATGGACAAAGTCTTAGAAAAGCACAACTTTCCAAGACCGAATCAATAAGAAATAGAAAATATAAACAGACCAATCACAAGCAGAGAAATTGAAACTGTGATTAAAAACCTTCCAACAAACAAAAGTCCAGGACCAGATGGCCTCACAGGAGAATTCTATCAAACATTTAGCGAAGAGGTAACACCCATCCTTCTCAAACTCTTCCAAAGTATAGCAGAGGGAGGAACACTCCCAAACTCACTCTATGAGGCCACTATCCCCCTGATACCAAAACCAAAGATGCCACAAAGAAAGAAAACTATAGGCCAATATCACTGATGAACATAGATGCAAAAATCCTCAACAAAATACCAGCAAACAGAATCCAACAGCACATTAAAAGGATCATACACCATGATAAAGTGGGGTTTATCCCAGGAATGCAAGGATTCTTCAATATATGCAAATCAATCAATGTGATACAGCATATTAACAAACTGAAGGGTAAAAACCATATGATAATCTCAACAGATGCAGAAAAAGCTTTTGAGAAAATTCAACACCCATTTATGATAAAAACCCTCCCACAAGTAGGCATACACGGAACTTACTTTAATATAATAAAGGCCATATATGGCAAACCCACAGTCAACATCGTCCTCAATGGTGAAAAGCTGAAATCATTTTCACTAAAATCAGGAACAAGACAAGGTTGCCCACTCTCACCACTATTATTCAACATAGTTTTGGAAGTGTTAGCCACAGCAGTCAGAACAAAAAAGAAATAAAAGAAATCCAAATCAGAAAAGAAGTAAAGCTGTCACTGTTTGCA
>NC_041221.1:116321251-116333007 GCF_002837175.3 Physeter macrocephalus
GCCAAAGCAATCTTGAGAAAGAAAAATGGAGCTGGAGGAATCAGGATCCCTGACTTCAGACTATACTATAAAGCGACAGTAATCAAGACAGTATGGTACTTGCACAAAAACAGAAATATAGATCAAAGGAACAGGATAGAAAGCCCTGAGGTAAACCCATGCACATATGGTCACCTTATCTTTGACAAAGGAGGCAAGAATAAACAATGGAGAAGAGACAGCCTCTTCAATAAGTGGTACTGGGAAAACGAGACAGCTACATGTAAAAGAATGAAATTAGAACACTAGGTAACACTATATAGAAAAATAAACTCAAAATGGATTAAAGACCTAAATGTAGGGCCAGACATTATAAAACTCTTAGAGGAAGACATAGGCAGAATGCTCTATGACATGAATCACAGCAAGAGCCTTTTTGACCCACCTCCTAGAGATATGGAAATAAAAACAAAAGTAAATAAATGGGACTTAATGACAAAAGCTTTTGCACAGCAAAGGAAACCTAAACAAGACCGAAAGACAACCCTCAGAATGGGAGAAAATAGTTGCAAATGAAGCAACTGACAAAGGATTAATCTCCAAAATATACAAGCAGTTCATGCAGCTCATATCAAAAAAACAAAAAACCCAATTCAAAAATGGGCAGAACACCTAAATAGACATTTCTCCAAAGAAGATATACAGATTGCCAACAAACACGTGAAAGGATGCTCAACATCACTAATCATTAGAGAAATGCAAATCAAAACTACAATGAGGTATCCCCTCACACCAGTCAGAATGGCCATCATCAAAAAATCTACAAACAATAAATGCTGGAGAGGGTGTGGAGCAAAGGGAAACCTCTTGCACTTTGGTGGGAATGTAAAGTGATACAGCCACTATGGAGAACAGTATGGAGGTGCCTTAAAAAACTAAAAATAGAACTACCATATGACCCAGCAATCCCACTACTGGGCATATACCCTGAGGAAACCATAATTCAATAAGAGTCACATACCACAGTGTTGACTGCAACTCTATTTACAATAGCCAGGACATGGAAGCAATCTAAGTGTCCATCGACAGATGAATCAATAAAGAAGATCTTGCACATATATACAATAGAATATTACTCAGCCATAAAAGGAAATGAAATTGAGTTATCTGTAGTGAGGTGGATGGACCTAGAGACTGTCATACAGACGGAAGTAAGTCAGAAAGAGAAAATCAAATACCATATGCTAACACATATACATGGAATCTAAAAAAAAAAAAAAGGGTCTGAAGAACCTAGAGGCAGGACAGGAATAAAGACGCAGATGCAGAGAATGGACTTGAGGACATGGGGAGGGGGAAGGGTAAGGTGGGACGAAGTGAGAGAGTGGCATGGACATACATACACTACCAAATGTAAAACAGCTAGTGGGAAGCAGCCACATGGCACAGGGAGATCAGCTCAGTGCTTTGTGTCCCCCTAGAGGGGTGCGATAGGGAGGGTGGGAGGGAGACACCAGAGGGAGGAGAAATGGGGATATATGTATATGTATAGCTGATTCATTTTGTTACACAGCAGAAACTAACACACCATTGTAAAGCAATTATACTCCAATAAAGATGTTTAAAAAAATTCAATACCTCTGTATATTTTTAAAAGTTTAAAAAAATAAATAAATAAAAGACAGATCATCCTCATAAATAAATAAATAAATAAATAAATAAATAAAACACTGGCATGTTAATTCCACACTTCTTTATGGAAAGCATTAATTACAATAAAAGTATCACTACGATGATACAAAATGTTTAACAAATTGTGGTTTACTGTTATGTTGCTTTTCACCATCTGCTTAATGAAAGGTTCTGTACTTTAACTTACTATTATTTTATTAAGATTCCCATCAATTCCTTAATCCATATAAAAGCTATTTGCATATATTTAATTTATTGGCACTATCTAGAGCCTAATTCCATCTATCTGTATTAATTAGTTCTTTTTCTAATAGACAAGGTTAACAGTCTCAGCCAGAGACACAAACACATAAGTCTTTGTAACTATTAGCATGACTTTTATTTTTTAATAAAATTCTTTCCAACAACAGTACTCAATTCCAAGTCAATATCCTTTCTAGACTGAATCTCTGCAAATGCTTATCTGGACATCTTGCTTCCACTTCAATCTTCTTATAAATCCTTCTATATGTATCAGCCAAGTGAATTTCTAAAAAACAAACTGATCACATTATTACTCATATTAAAATCCTTAGCTTGCCACTAGGCAAAATCCTTACCATGGTCTATAAACTATCCATTTCATGAAGAACACTCTTTCCCCACCTCCCTCACTACATAGCCAGACTAAGTATAAAAAAGTATTTAGCTTTTCTTTGCCTGGCTAACTATTACTATCCTTCAGTTCTCAAATGCTAAAGAGGTCTTCATGAATTCCCAACTTCAATCAAATTGCCATTTTAAAGCACCCCTTATATGCCATTCATAGAATTTAATTTGTAATTATATACTGACCTAAGTGGCTATTTCCACACAAAGTAAGCTCCATTAAGGCATGGATTATTTTACTTACAACTTACTGTATTCTAGTGTCAATAACAGTGCCCCATAGTGGCTGGTATTCAATAAATACTGGTTGAATGAATGAACGCTGATGATAATCATTAGAAAAGAAAAAAACTATAGATATGAATTCAAACCCAGCAGTTAAATACTTAAATTTATGGTTTTTTGGTAACTTTACTGGGCAAGGAGACGTGGAAATGAGAGGTGGAGAAAGGATTTGTATAAAGACATTAGGGTTCTCTGTCTGAATTTAAACTTATGAAGTTGAGGGAATTCCCTGGGCAGTCCAGTGGTTAGGACTTGGCGCTTTCACTGCCAGGGCCTGCGTTCGATCCCTGGTCGAGGAACTAAAAACCCGCAAGCTGTGTAGCACAGGCCAAAAAAATAAATAAGTAAAATAAACTTACGAAGTTGATAAACGACTGCTTTAGTCAATTATTAAATTTTATATAGGAAAGGTGGAAATGGGAAACAAATATTATTAGTCATAATTTATCTCTTTTGAGGGACTTTAGTAAGTTGTGTTTTATTTTCTTGTTTTTTAGGTAAAACGTGGATTTATTTAGAAATACACATTCCATAGACAGAATGCAGACCGTCTCAAAAGGCAAGAGTGGCCCCAGGGCATGGGGTCATCTCAGAAAGTGAGAGCGGCCAAGGCAGAAACACCCTCCACAGAGAGAGTTCGGGCCGTCTCAGAAAGTGAGAGGCCTAGTAAGTTTATCAAGCAGGGAGAGCCCACTGACATCACACAAATCCTTTAAGAACTAGAAATTTAGCCAGTTGTTCATATTACAGGAAAAGAAATGCAATTCCTTTTAAGCTGAAAAATTTGTAAAAAAAAAAAAAAAAAAAAAAAATTGGACTTTGTGAAGGAAATATGAACTGTTTAATAAAAAAAAATATATGTATATATATAAGGTGCATATCAAATCCTCTTCTAGGAATTTTAAAGGAATTACCTTCTTTTATTCTATGCAATTCTAACATTGTTTTCTATAATGCAAAATCTGAAAACCTTACATCTAAATATTTTCAGCAATTTCTTTTGAGATACTGGAAAAATTCAACCAGAGCAAAACTCAGCATGTTATTTAAATCTACATCAAGAACATAAATAAGTTATCTTTTCCAAACACTATACTGTAATTCAAAGTGACATTTTTAGAGCACCTATCTGGAGAAAAAATTCTAAAGGGAATAAATGTCATGCAATTTTTTAAATTATAAAATCATATAAGGAAAGTAAGTCACAAAAACCTTTTCTATAATTATATTTGTCTAATCATATATATATGTACATAAACACATGCATAATTATTCTACCATAAAAATGGAGATACCAAAAGCTTCTAAAATGTCAACTCAAGAATATGTATAAACTTGATACCATGGGAAGCCAGTGTTTCATGGTCAATTACATTATATCATTCATATGTTTCTAAGACATTTATCATTCTGTATAAAGTTGGAATTTTTTAAAAGATTTTCAAATAATAACAGACTCACTTTTAGTAACCACATCATTTCTATTTTCTTCCCTTAAAATAAAAATGTTTATAATCTTTTGCCCCAACTTCTCATAATAACATATTTACATTTAGTTACAGGTGCTAAAAGAAATTATAAAAAGATGAAGTGCCATGCAGAGGATATTTGTTGAAAAACTTATAAAATAAACTTTTATTTATAGTGAATGGTTTTGGAATTGTTTAATAATATTGCATACAAGTGGATACTTAAGTACTGTATCTGTAACAATGTAACATATATTAGTGGTCTTTTGACCACTAAAACGTCAGCTTTAGTTTTAAATTTAGATATACTTTATATCAGTGCAGAAAACACTGACCCAAATTTGGACTTATTAAAATTCTGGTGAAAGATAAATATGCTTATCTGAAAGTCTCAAGTGACAGTAAATGCTGGGCTTGGTGATTTTCAAAAACAAATATCCTTAGTATTAAGTCTGACATGACAGCTTTGTAGACTAGCATATAACTCAAGGTTAACATCTTATTAGCAAAATATTAGAAAAAACTTTGAATTTGTGCTTTTACTTTCAATAATCATCTATGTCTTTTCTAAATATTAAAATTATATGTCAATTAAAAAAGACCTATAAGATTTAGAAATGCATAATATAAAAAGTGAGAGTACCCTGTAATATCACCACCAAGAAAAAATGACTACCATACAGTATTATTTCTTCTAACACCTTAATTTTTAATACATAATTATAAAATTTTTAATATCTACAAAAGAAAATATGCAATATTTGAGTCATGAGGAATGACTAAAACTGGCATCCCTGAATCTTTTAGTAACTATTTAAGAAATACAATAGAAATAACCAAAATGATTGACACTCTCAGGATACCCCTCCCAGTATGCTTCACACAGTCACAGAAATACAGAGAAATAGACAGATAGACAGATAGATAGATAGACAGATAGATCCACTATACATCTAATTTCATTTAAGAATGTCCTTAGTGCAGCCACTGTGGAAAATGGTACGGAGGCTCCTCAAAAAAACTAAAAATAGAATTACTGTATGATCTGGCAATTCTACTCCTGGGTATACAGCTGAAGAAAACAAAAACATTAGTTCAAAAAGATACATGCACTCCAATGTTCATAGCAGCACTATTTACGATAGTCTAGATATGAACGCAACCTAAGTGCCCATCAACAGGTGAATGGATAAAGAAGATGTGAGATTATATATATATGTATACACACACACACACACACACACACACGGAATACTACTCAGCCATAAAAAAGAAGGAAATATTGCCGTTTGCAATAACATGGATGGACTTGGAGGGTATTATGCTTACTGAAGTTAAGTCAGACAGAGAGAGACAAATACTGTGGGATATTACTTATATGTGGAATCTAAAAAATAAAACTAGTGAATACAATTAAAAAGAAACAGACTCACAGATAAAGAGAACGAACTAGTGGTTACCACTGGGAAGCATGAAGGAGAGAGGGACAAGATAGGGGTATGGTAAAAGATACAAACTACTATGTATAAAATAAATAAGCTACAAGGATATATTATACAACAAAGAGAATATAGCCAATATTTTATAATAACTATATATGGAGTATATCCTTTTAAAATTGTGACTATGATATATACCTGAAATTACATAATACTGTATATCAACTATACCTCAGTTTAAAAAAAGAAACAAAAAAAAACAAAAAACAAAACAAAAAAAAGAAACAAAAAGAATACCCTTAGTAAAACAGTGAAAGCTCTCCTAATAAACTTGACCTCCTCCAAGATAACCACTAGTCTTAATTTTTTATTATTCTCTTAGTTTTGGGTATCCTAAATAACACATTGTTCAATTTTGCCTTTTTGAACTTTATAAAAAAGGTTTATATTCTTCTGTGACTTGTCTTTTTAACATTATATTTCAGGATTCATCCATCCATATTTATTCCTATAGCTGCAGTTCATTCATTTTCATTTCTGTCTTACAGTATCCCTGTATGTCAATTTGCCACAATTTACATATTCACTGAAACATTTGAGCTGTTTAGAGTTGTTTGCTATTATAAGCAAACTAATAAAAATTTGTGTGTCCTAGTACAGAAGTGCAGGAGTTTCACCAGAGTACGTATCTAGGAGTAAAACTGATATCAAAGTATTGGGTTATGCTTTCCTCATGAAATAATGGCAAACTGTGTTCCAAAGTAGTAATATTTTATACACCCTTCAGCAGCGAATAAGAGTTCCACTTGTTCCATTTCATCTCCAACATTTGATATCATCAGACATTTTTAAATGTTTGTTAATCTGATGGGAATAAAGCGTTTCTCATTGTGGATATTTTGTATTTTTCCTTTCATCTACTTACAAAAGAAGAAATGTGGATGCGTATCTTAAATGCGACATCTTTAAAAGACCCAAGAGAAATACGTGTATATAAGAAGCTTAGAGACCGCTGAAGAAAAAACAATAAACTACCCAAAGGAAAGAAAATAGACACAAGCTTGGTCCAGAAACAGAACTTCAGAGTTGTAAGGAAGAATTAAATCTGGGGAGCTGATTACACTGTTTCCAGAGCTCACGTAGAACACCATTTGAGTATTTTCAGCAATCGCCAATGGTGGAAGATTTACTGGTGACCATGGTCAGACCCTATGAGGCAGGAGCAGGAACCCGTGAAACAAAGGTGATTGTTACTATGAATGATCTCAATTTCGACACCAGCCTAGGATTCTGGAGGAATCTTGGTTTAGTAATTTCTACTACTCGCCTGTCACACCACTGAAGGTGGGCTGACTTGTGTCTCAACATCCTAAGAATCTGACATTATCTTGAATATATGAGGTTTATGAATGTTTTTGGAAAGATATCCATGTGAAGTGGAAAAGGCATTAGATTGGGCATGAGAAGATAAGAGTTCTAACGCTAGGGTCACCAAATACATCTTTATGACTCTGGCCAAGCCACATAACTTCTGTGAGTCTTAGTTTTCTATAATATCTGTTGTGCCTTGGTAGAGATATGAGAAAGATCAAATGAACATAAGTATGGTAAATCACTCTGTAAACTGCAAAATGCTTTACAAATATAGAGTTAATAACATTTTTAATGCTGATAATGTTCAAACTTGCACATCTATGCTGTGCAATTTGTAATTTCAAAAGCCAGAAAGTTGACTAAGCTACAAGTAAAGCAAAAGTTTTTAAAAATTTAAGTGACCTCAATAGTAGTCTCTACTCTGACCCTAACTAGGTGAGTGACTTTTCCAACTGGTGTGTGTGTGTGAGCTTTAAGCTTTTTTTTTTTTCACTTAAGTAAAACCTATGTGTATGTGTTGGCTCCAATTTTTATAATATTGGGTTTTCTGCCTCTTTCTTAGTAATTTGTACTATTTTTTATATTATATATTACAAACTTCTTCTAACTGTAAAGTACATTTTAACTCTACTAATGTCTTTTAATGACTAGACGTTCTTAAAATCAATGAAGTATAATTTATCAACCTTTTACTTTATGGTTATTGCTTTTCATACTATGTTTAAGGAATATTAGACACCAAAGTCATCTAAAAAGAAAAGTGACAATTGTACCTGCAGACACACAGTGTTGGGTATGGGCCTGTTCCCACCAGCCAGACTAGAAAATCTCATGATTCATAGGTTATTGAGCAGAGTACACAGAAAGGTCTTTCCTCTATAGTGGGGAATACGCAGCCCTAGACTGAGCACTTGAAAAGTGCTCATGCAATTATACTCGCTTGCTTCCTCTTACACATCTGCCATCATCATGAGAGTATGACTGGGATAGCCTACAGGAGAATGAGAAGTGGAAGAGCTTAATCATGTCGGTGACCATCCAAGAGCCAGTCTACACCAGTTATAAGAGTGAGCCCAGCCAAGACCAGCAGAGCTGCCTAGCCAATACCCACCTGACTCTGTAAGCAATAAACTTACTATATGCTACTAAGATTATGTGCTACTAAAATGCTTCTGGTTGGTTGTTACACAGAATTATTGTGGCAACATGTAACTGATACACTGTGTAAACTTTCACTTTGGTCTTAAGGGAATCACAGAGCTTTGTATATTTCAAAATGAGATCTTCTGCTATCTAAAATAATAAGATAGTTGAACACTTGAAAATGTACACTTAAAATGGTTATAATGGTAAATATTATGTCATATGTATTTTAACACAGTAAAAAATGGAAAGGATCTTTCCATTACATAATGCCAGGCATTAATACCAAGGATGGCATTAAACACTCATCCCCAATCTAGGCCCTATCTTACTCACTAGTTTCTTTTCTTGTCCTTTTACTACTTGCACCTTATTTTCTAAGGACCCTGATCATCTTTACATACATGATGCTTTCTCTCTTGAGACTGGGCTCCCACTTTTCCCTTTACAGAAGCGTCCTTCCTTCTCTTTGCTGCTCTCTCTGGGTGACTCAACACATTCCTTAGGTGGGTAACAGCTCTTCTACAGGAAACATTCCATAACTTCCCCTGCCAGGACACATGATATTTCTCTTATTCCAAAATATCTACTATCAAGTTCTTGACACACTGTACTGTAATTATATTTATGCATTTGTCTCCTCCAATTCCACTGTGCAACTAGAGAAAAGAAACCTTGCTTTTTCCTCATATTTGTGTTTATGGTACCTAAGAAAGGGCCTGGCACGTAAGAGGTGCTGAATATAATTTTGCTTTATAAATACATATTCAAGTAAACAAGCAGACAAGCCAACCAGTCACACTCCCCTCCCAGAGCAGAAAGGAGGAGCTTTACCTTCTAATTCCTTCTAACCCTTTTTCCTCACCACTAAGGAAAGTACCCTGGAATAGGATCTCATTAACTGACAGAAAAGTACCTAAGATTTATGAAGAAGACAGCAAATACAAAAGCAGTTTCTGTACTCAGATACTTAGTGATAGTTATGAAAAGGAAAAAATTATACAATAGCACAGCTCTCCGTAAGTACTATGAATCACAAAATACTGCACAGCTCCAAATATGTTTCCTGTCTCTATTACAGGAGCTACTCTTAAAAGTAAGAAAAGTATAAGGAATCCGGTCCCCTAACAACAGTTCAGTAAATATTAAATGCAACTTCAGGAAGGTGATTCGCTTAAAAATGATTTAGCATGACAGTAATAGAATTTTTTTAAGTAAAAGTACTAAACAAGTAAAAGAAAGGACAAACCTGTTTCCCACACTGATATCCAATGATATTCCAGAGTTTATATTTCATGTGCAAATTTTTATTTGCTGTTGAAAACACCACTTTAAATAAACAGAAATGGATAAAGTAAAAAAATTAGATTTTGGTTAAGAGATTGATGAATTAACTACTGTGACTTTTTTTTTTTTTTTTTTTTTGCGGTACGTAGGCCTCTCACTGTTGTGGCCTCTCCAGTTGCGGAGCACAAGCTCCTGACGCGCAGGCTCAGCAGCCATGGCTCATGGGCCTAGCCGCTCTGCGGCGTGTGGGATCTTCCCGGACTGGGGCACGAACCCGTGTCCCCTGCATCAGCACGCGGACTCTCAACCACTGCACCACCAGGGAAGCCCACTGTGACTTATTTAGATTTGGCTCACTTTTTAATAAACCTTTAGCAGGAACACTATGAGATTTTCAAAACTATAGAACAATGAAGCTAAACAAAATTCCCTAGCTGTATTAGGAAATGACTTCCCATTAAATAAAAATATGTACAAACAGAACACTGTGTAACTTCATTATTCTTCTAACATGTTTTTCTTACCCTTAGCTTTTACTAATAATATTCCCTCATTCATGATAGGCTAGCAAAGATTAGATAAGGTAAAATGAACAAATAAATAAACAGAATAGATTCCTTCATCCTTATAGTTCTATAAACCAACAAAATAATAATCTTATCTAATTATATTATTTTTCTATCTTAGAAAAAAATTATTACAATTGGTTGTATCTGAACTTTTAAATATATTAAAGATAATATGAGAAAATAATTCCATTTTAAAGAGAACTACTAGCAAAAAAAACATGAATATCTATACTTTCTTGAAATCTTTATTATCATGGATCTATGTTAAAATATTATTTGAAATAAAAGCTACATAAAGTTTCCTATCTATTTATTTTTCTGCCAGTATGTCAGGTTACCATACAATATATCATTATTTTATGCACCCCCATAATTTTAATAATCAATGATTAAAAGTGATACAAAGTTAATGCACAGAAATCTCTTGCATTCCTATACACTAATGATGAAAAATCTGAAAGAGAAATTAAGGAAACACTCCCACTTACCATTGCAACAAAAAGAATAAAATACCTAGGAATAAACCTACCTAAGGAGACAAAAGTCCTGTATGCAGAAAACTATAAGACACTGATGAAAGAAATTAAAGATGATACAAACAGAGAGATATATACCATGTTCTTGGATTGAAAGAATCAACATTGTGAAAATGACTATACTACCCAAAGCAATCTACAAATTTAATGCAATCCCTATCAAACTACCAATGACATTTTTCAGAGAACTACAACAAAAAATTTCACAATTTGTATGGAAACACAAAAGACTCCGAATAGCCAAAGTAATCTTGAGAAAGAAAAATGGAGCTGGAGGAATCAGGTTCCCTGACTTCAGACTATACTACAAAGCTACAGTAATCAAGACAGTATGGTACTGGCACTAAAACAGAAATATAGATCAATGGAACAGGATAGAAAGGTCAGAGATAAACCCATGCACATATGTTCACCTTATCTTTGACAAAGCAGGCAAGAAGAAACAATGGAAAAAAGACAGCCTCTTCAATAAGCGGTGCTGGGAAAACTGGACAGCTACATGTAAAAGAATGAAATTAGAAAACTCCCTAAGACCCAAAGCAGCCAAAAAATTTTTAAAAAATAAAAAAATTAAGGGCTTCCCTGGTGGCACAGTGGTTGAGAGTCCACCTGCCGATGCAGGGGACACGGGTTCATGTCCCGGTCTGGGAAGATCCCACATGCTGCGGAGCGGCTAAGCCCATGAGCCATGGCCGCTGAGCCTGTGCATCCAGAGCCTGTGCTCCACAACGGGAGAGGTCACAACAGTGAGAGGCCCGTGTACCGCAAAAAAAAAAAAAAAAAAAAAAAAAATAGAAAACTCTCTACCACCATACTCAAAAAGAAACTCAAAATGGATTAAAGACCTAAATGTAAGGCGAGACACTATAAAGCTCTTAGAGGAAAACATAGGCAGAACACTCTGACATAAATCACAGCAAGATCCTTTTTGACCCATCTCCTAGGGATATGGAAATAAAAACAAAAATAAACAAGTGGGACCTAATGAAACTTAAAAGCTTTTGCACAGCAAAGGAAACCATAAACAGGACGAAAAGACAACCTCATAATTCAAAAAGAGTCATGTACCACAATGGTCACTGCAGCTCTATTTACTATAGCCGAGACATGGAAGCAACCTAAGTGTCCATCAACAGATGAATGGATAAAGAAAATGTGACACATATATACAAAGGAATATTACTCAGCCATAAAAAGAAACGAAATTGAGTTATTTGAAGTGAGGTGGATGGACCTAAAGCCTGTCATACAGAGTGAAGTCAGAAAGAGAAAAACAAATACTGTATGCTAATATATATATATGGAATCTAAAAAAAAAAAAATGGTTCTGAAGAA
>NC_041221.1:116333189-116338705 GCF_002837175.3 Physeter macrocephalus
TATAGCTGATTCACTTTGTTATAAAGCACAAACTAACACACCATTGTAAAGCAATTATACTCCAATAAAGATGTTAAAAAAAAATAGGGAGGGGATATGGGGATATATGTACACATATAGCTGATTCACTTTGTTATAAAGCAGCAACTAACACAACAATGTAAAGCAATTATTCGTCAATAAAGATGTTTAAAAAATAAATTTAAAAAATGATTAAAAGTGATATAAAATAATATCCCTGAAGATGATGAGAAAAAATAAAACTGACCTAAGTAACTTGGGAAAACGGTATTTTAACTTGATACTATTGAGCTGAAGATAAAAAGAACTGTACATAAACATAGTAGTCTTGTTGGTAAGTGTATTTTCTTATGGGGACGGAAGTTAAAAACTCTGAAACTAGTTTACATGCACTGAATTCAGGTTGAACAAATAGACAAACTGTAGTAATGGAAACAAGGTTCCTCAAGGTCAGAGAACGAATTTACAAATAAGCAAGGAAGAAAGGATGGAATTAACCCTGTGGTGCTTGATTACAGTTGGAGACATCAGTACAAACTCATTTGCTTTAATATGTATGCAAATACAGAATAGCTAGATGCAGAAATAATTAGAGATGTATGTACACATATATCTTCTAGGGCTGTCAACTGAGAGGCCCTATCAAAGTGACACCCCAGTAGCAGCAAGCATACCTACAGCCCACAGCTTAGTTTCTAAATATAATTTGTCAATGGAAGGAACCAGGGATCATTGGAGAAATGGCTGAGCTGGAGAAATTTTAGGACTGGGGCAGGAAAAATAGAAGATGAGCCTGGAGTACATTATAGTGACAGAAGGTAAGGAAGTACTTGAGAGAGAGGGAAAAAAAGGCTGAGGCATGTCAGGACACAGGAACCAATCTGAAAGAACTCCCAATGGCCAAGGCCGATATGGCAGCTTTATAGTTTCTATCAAAATTTGAAACATGAATACTCTTTGACACAGCCATTTTACTTCCTGTTATCCACCAGATAAATACACATGTATACACATGTATTAGGATGTTTACTGTAGCACTGCTTATATAACAGCAAAGAGCTGGACACAAACTAAATATACAGCAGTAGGGAAATGGTTAAATAAACTACAGCACATCTATTCAATGGAATGCCATGAAGTACAGTTTTTTGGTTTGGGTTTTTTTTTTGTATACCTTATGTACTGACATACAAAGATGTCTATATGTGAGGCACTGTATTTTAGTGGCTCAAAGAAAGAATTCTAAAGCCAGACTAGAACTCGATTCACATCTAGACTGTTAACCACTTTTTATAACTTTAGACAAGTTCTTCTACCTTGTTCTACTTATAAACAATAACCTTGTATTTTACTGATTCTTAGACACGCATTTTCTCTCCACATTTCAACATCTCTAAAATTAGAACAGGTCTTATAATAGAATTTTAGATTCCTAAACTTCAGAAACAAACTGTTTTAAAAGTTAATGAAAAAAAAGTTAATGAACTCAAAAACACTCATCATAATCAAGTGGTAACAGTTGGGATTCTCTTTTGACTTTTTAAAAATCTCTTAAAAACACACTGCCTAATTTTCAACTGGAATGGGTTTTTTCATTAGGTTCCAGATACAACTAACTTGTTATTATTTTTCCTTATTTCTTTTTTAAAAATACATCTCAGTTTTTTTTCCATTCCCATATTATTTCAATTCTCATATATTTGTTAGGCTTTGAGACCTCTATAAACTCACACTACTGGCAAATAACAAGTACTAAAATGCATTCAAATTTATATATGAACCAAGACCTAAACTCTCTAATTTAAGTAAGTATTTTGCTTTGGGATTTTGCTTAACAACTAAGGTAAGTATGCTTTTTGGTATTTTCATAAGGCTTACTGAAGCACATTGAAAATCATTTCAATCACCTTAAAATTCTGATGCTATCAGCAAAACTTTACATGCAAATAATTTGATCATGCTGATTAGTAACTTTCTACAACAGAATTAATCTCACAGTTTTAATGTTTTATATCAGATTTTGAATGCATTCTAATATACATCTATTTTGGAATATACATTTTATTTCTCCAAAGAAACATTTAACAAGAACACTACCTTGTATTTATCATATGTTCAAATGCACACAGAAAAAGCAAACAGTGAAGGTCTAAATACCAATTTTTAACGTATCTATTAAGTGACATGAATCTTACAAGAACATGATCCAAATGCTATCTTTGCTTTCTTTTTTACCAGATTCCTATGACTCTAAATACCATGATCTAAGATTTTTTTTAAACCTCCATTGCTTACTTGAAAAAATGAGATTTGAGATTTTGAAAGTTCATACACCTTAGAAATAACATGGTTTATAAGAGTATTATCAATTGAAAATATCATTTCCTTCTAATGACTACCAACATCATTTGAAACTCATTTATCTAGAACATCAACAATTCTCTCAAAAAATAAAGGAAAATCAAACACTACTGATCTTAGAGGGTAAAATTACTTCAAAAAATAAACAGCTGGCAAAAATGACACTTGAAAATGGTGGTGCTATGAGTTCGACAAATATTTATATTTTTGTACCTAATGAGTAGAAGAGACAGAATAGTATAGTTCAAGATTAGACATCAGATTTTTGTAAATTTACAAGGGTTCTTCTTCTGTAGATACAACTTTGCAGTTATCAAATGAGAAAGGAACAGGCAAAGAGAAACATGGAAACTATGATGAACATTCCCCATCTCTGTTGAACCATATATAGAATATTGCTAATAAAAATTTTCCAGAAGCACTAAAATTTAAGAGAAATGTACACTTCTCACTTCACTAACAAATTTATGTATTTATATACATGGACTACATGAAGCTCCTTTTGTATGCATTTCAAAAAGTCACCCATAGAAGGTGAAGAATATTAAATCCTTCATTCTTTTTGGCTATTTCAAGAAATAAAATATTACGCTATTGTACTTAATATGAGGTCTAGAGATGTTAATTATGCACCATATTATTAATCTCCTACCTTTCTTCAGAAATTAATGACAGGACAGAACAGTTCCTTTTTACATGAACTTGTTGTAACTAAAGTTGAACTAAAGTATTAGCATAATTACATAAAATGTTCACCAAATACATATTTAAATCTATTTTAGTGTAGGCACTCTATTACTTTACTCAACCCCAAAGAACTTGTTTTCTGAAAATATTTCACCACTAATCTCTACTCTAGCCAATTAAACTTTTTAAAAATCATATGCATATTTTCTTTCTAGAGAATTCATGCAGAAGGCAGGGAACCACAAAGAATATATTATTAGTGAACACAGAGTTCAGAGGGCTAGTGGAGAGAGATGATGCTGTATACTACAAGTTCTATATCCAATATTATTTCAGCTATAGTGTTTTCTTTTCACAAAAAGTATTTCTTCAAATATCCTCTAAGACTTCCTATATCATGTCTCTGGGCAGTTAAAATAACCTTTTAAAAACTAAGGCTTTCCTAATAAGCCAGATCCATACAGCAACCACTATATACTCTAGTCTGGTTTCTGTTTTATTTTCTTATAGACTGTGTTTATTCAGTGGTACTATTCAATTAAAATATAATTGTCTATTCATCTCTGCTCCATAATTTCTCATCTATCCTCCAACATTTACTGAGTTCCTGTATATAACAAGCATTGTTCTGGACACTAGAGAAAATAAGTAGAATATTTTGCCTTCAAAGAGTTAACAGTCATTGGGAATACAAGGATGAATAAGAGACAATCCCTTTCTCAATTATCATGCAATCTAGAAAAACACAAACAAATAAACAGGCAATTATTATAGCATGGAGTAAGTCCCTGTGACAGGAATAAGTTGTGGGTACTATGAAAATACCTAGAAGAAAAGCCTAATCTTGCAAAGTCATGTCAAGGAAGACAATTAGAGGAAAGGAAGTTGAAAGCTCGACCTATAGGACAAATATAAGTTAATTAGAGAAATGTATGTGGGATGGGGCTTATAGACACAGGGAATGTCACGTAAAACCAAGAGGTGGGAGAATTCATGAAGAAGTCAGGGAACCACAAAGAATCTATTATTAGTGGACATAGAGTTTAGAGGGCTAGTGGAGAGAGATGATGCTGTATACTACAAGTTCTCTGTCTATCCAATACTATTTTAGCTATATTAAGTTTTTATTAAAATTATAAGGTTTAAAAAGCTAAATATTTCTCTGAAGTATTTCTTACAACTGCATGTGAATCTACAATTATTACAAAATAAAAGGTTTAATTTAACCCATGCACCTATCGTCAAGAAATCCATGCACCTATAGTCAATAAATCTATCCAAACAAAAGGAGACAAGAATATACAATGGAGAAAAGACAGCGTCTTCAATAAGTGATGCTGGGAAAACTGGACAGCCACATGCAAAATCATGAGATTAGAACACGTCCTCCTATTGTATACAAAAATAAACTCAAAATGGGTTAAAGACCTAAATGTAAGACCAGAATCCATAAAACTCCTAGAATAAAACATAGGCAGAACACCTTTTGACATAAATCGTAGCAATATTTTGTTGAATCTGTCTCCTAAGGCAAAGGAAACAAAAGCAAAAATAAACAAATGGGGTCTAATTAAACTTAAAAGCTTTTGTACAGCAAAGGAAACCACTGACAAAATGAAAAGACAACATAAAGAATGGGAGGAATTATTTGCAAATGATATGACCAATAAGGGGTTAATATCCAAAATATATAAATAGCTCATACAACTCAATATCAAAAAAACAAACAACCCAATTAAAAAGTGGGCAGAAGCCCTGAATAGACATTTTTCCAAAAAAGACATACAGATAGCTAAAAGGCACGTGAAAAGATGCTCAACAACACTAATCATTAGAGAAATGCAAATGAAACCACAATGACACATCACCTTGCACCTGTCAGGATGGCTATCATTCAAAAGTCAGAGAAGAAAAAGAAATAAAAGGAATCCAAATAGGAAAAGAAGAAGTAAAGCTGTCACTGTTTGCAGATGACATGATACTATACATAGAGAATCCTAAGGAGGCTACCAGGAAACTACTAGAGCTAATCAATGAATTTGGCAAAGTAGCAGGATACAAAATTAATGCACAGAAATCTCTGGCATTCTTATACACTAATGATGAAAAATCTGAGAGTGAAATTAAGAAAACACTCCCATTTACCATTGCAACAAAAAGAATAAAATATCTAGGAATAAACCTACCTAAGGAGACAAAAGACCTGTATACAGAAAACTATAAGACACTGATGAAAGAAATTAAAGATGATACAAATAGGTGGAGAAATATACCATGTTCTTGGATTGGAAGAATCAACATTGTGAAAATGACTCTACTACCCAAAGCAATCTACAGATTCAATGCAATCCCTATCAAACTACCACTAGCATTTTTTACAGAACTAGAAAAAAAAATTTCACAATTTGTATGGAAACACAAAAGACCCCAAATAGCAAAAGCAATCT
>NC_041221.1:116339880-116365580 GCF_002837175.3 Physeter macrocephalus
GGTGGGAGGGAGGGGGGCGCAAGAGGGAGGAGATATGGGAACATATGTATATGTATAACTGATTCACTTTGTTGTAAAGGAGAAACTAACACACTATTGTAAAACAGTTATACTCCAATAAAGATGTTAAAAAAAAAAAAAAAAAAAAACCAAATGTTGGCCAGGATGCGGAGAAAAAGGAACCCTTGTGCACTGCTGGTAAGAATGTAAATTGGTGCAGACACTGTGGAAAACAGTATGGAGGTTCCTCAAAAAACTAAAAATAGAACTACCATATGATCTAGCAATTCCATTCCTGAGTATAAAAATAAGAAGAAAATAAAAACACTAATTCGAAAAGATACATGCACTGCACCTCAATATTCAGAGCAGTGTTATTTATAATAGCCAAGATATGAAAGTAACCTAAGTGCCCATCAACAGATGAATGGATAAAGATGTGGTATAAAGACAAATACTGTACGATATCACTTATATATGGTGTATAAAAAATTAAAAAGGTGAATGAATATGATAAAATAGAAAGACTCACAGATAAAGAGAACAAACTAGTGGTTACCAGTGGGAGAAGAAGGAAGGAAGGGCAAGGTAGGATATAGGATTAAGAGATACAAACTACTATGGATAAAATAGATAAGCAACAAGGATATATTTACAGCACAGGAAGATATAGCCTTGTTTTATAATAACTTTAAATTAAGTATAATCTATAAAAATAATGAATCACTATGCTGTATACCGGAAACTAATATTGTAAATCAACTATCCTTCAATTTTTTAAATAATGTTTAATTTTAAAAAGCTAGGTGAGGTTTTTTTTAAAAGAACATTAGAATTAAACTTTTTAGCATAGTATCAGTAAGAAAATATAATCCTTTGATTTTCTGATTCTAATAATTTCACAATGGTAGGAAATTTAGGTAAGAAATTAATATTAATAAAAAAATCCAAATTAACAATAGGAAAAATATCATGTTTATCTATCTTTTAAAAGTGTTTATCTATTTTGGATGTTCTTCCTAAAGGAAGAAGTTAGAGAAAACCAGTTGGAAATTACTGTTATTAGCAAAACTTTCTTCTGACAGGTTTGAGTGGCTGAATGGTATAGTGGAAAGAATGAAGGCTTTACAGTCAGTTTCAAATCCTAGATTTGCCACTTACTTAACCTCCTAGGTAGTCTTTTGACTTAAATTTTGTGATAACAACATCTGATTTCCTAAAAGTTTGTTTCAGAACAGGAAATAGAGGGATGGACCCTAATAAAGTTGACTCAAGGACTTACTAGAATGATTCACAAAAATTTCCAATTAATTTGACTCTTGTTCTGGACAACTGGCACTAAGTTCAGTCATGTGCTTGGACCAGGTTTTGATTGTCTGGGAAGGGTAACGGTGATCAATTAAGACTGAGTTCACATTCAAGTTTACAGATCTGTAATTTCACAGTACATACTGTTTAACTATGAGACAGATGGAGTACAACTGGCCACATGAGATGGTTCCCTGAACATATCCAGATTAATATACTGCTCAAGACTTTTGTATATAAAAGACTGTGTCCAAAGGGGAATGGTTGAACTTCTAAACATCTTAATGAGATTCTCAATCACTTGACATTATCAACTGCAACTGGTGTACACCCAGGCAAGAATTTTGAGCTCTGGGACTGTACTGCTGATCATGCTAGCTATGTGAACTTCTGATTTATTTAGATTTTTTTTTTTTTAGTACTTTATTGAGGTAAAATTGACAAAGTAAAATGCACGTATTTAAAGTATACAATTGATAAGCTTTGACATATGCATACATGTATTTATCTGTGAAACCATTCACAGATTTCATATATATCTTGCAATCAAGAAAACAAACATAGGGCTTCCCTGGTGGTGCAGTGGTTGAGAGTCCGCCTGCCAATGAAGGGGACGTGGGTTCATGCCCCGGTCCGGGAAGATCCCACATGCCGCGAAGCGGCTGGGCCCGTGAGCCATGGCCACTGAGCCTGCGCATCCAGAGCCTGGGCTCCGCAACAGGAGAGGACACAACAGTGAGAGGCCCGTACCGCAAAACAAAAACAAAAACAAAAAACAAACAAAAAAGATAACAAACATAACCATCACCCTCTTAAGCCTTTGTTATCTCTTCCCATCCCTCCCTCTCTCCCCACCCCATCCAATCAGCCAAACAATGATCTCCTTTATGACAGGATACATTAATTTCAATTTCTAAGAATTTTATATAAATGGAATCTCACAGTATGTACTCATATTTATCCAGCTTCTTTCACTCAGCATAATTATTATCAGATGCATCTATGTTATACTGTGTATCAGTAGCTCATTGCTTTTTACTGCTCAGTAGTTTTCCATTGTATGGATATGCCACACTTCGTTTATCCA
Source organism: Physeter macrocephalus (assembly GCF_002837175.3). NCBI lineage: Eukaryota > Metazoa > Chordata > Mammalia > Artiodactyla > Physeteridae > Physeter > Physeter macrocephalus. The sequence continues at coordinate 116,342,276 of NC_041221.1, forward strand.
TGCGCCTGTTGATAGATATTTGGGTTGTTCCTAGTTTGGGTCTATTACAAATAAAGCTGCTATGAACATCCATGAAGAAGTTTTTGCATGGACACTTACTTTCATTTCTCTTGCATAAATACCCAGGAGTGGAATGACTAGACCATATGTTAGGCGCATGTTTAACTTTTTAAGAAACTGAAAAACTATTGTCTGAAGTGACCGCATCATTTTACATTGCGACTAGGAGGGTATGAGAGTTTCAGTTACTCTACAGCTCTGCCAATACATGGTGTGAACAGTCTTTTTTAATTTTAGCCATTTTAATAGGTGTGTAATAGTATCTCACTGTGGTTTTATTCGTATTTCTCTAATGACTAGTGATATTAAGCATCTGTTCATGTGCATATTTGCCATTCATCTATCTTCTTTGGTAGAAGTGTTCAAAACTTTAGCCCATCCATTTTTTTTAACTGAGATGCTTGTTTTATTACTGAAAATTGGAAGTTCTTTACATATTATGAATACAAGTCTTTTCTTCAACCTATTCTTTGCAAATATTTTATCTCAGTCTGTGGCTTTTCTTTTCTTTCTCTTAACAGTGACTTTTGAAAAGCAGACGTTTTTATTCTGATGAAAGTCCAAGTCAATTTGTTCTTTTACAGATGGTGCTTTGGGTGAAATCTTGAACAAACCTATGATAACAAAGAAAACTCCTCCCAGGGCTCTGGTCCTTCCCTCACAGGTACCTCCTTGCATTAATAGGCCTCAAATAAAAATGAGTAAGCAAAAAAAGAAAGAAGAAACAAACACAGGATCCATACAAAGCTATTACCAGAAAATTAAGGAGAAAAATGAATAGGAAAAACAAATGACAAAGGAAGAATAATTTAACATCAAGCAATAAATTACAGTACATCCATATATGAGATACAAGGCAGCTAAAAATGAATAAGGAACCTCTTTACATACAGATACAGACAGGTCCTAAAATAAACTGTTAAATGAAAAAGGCAAGGAACAGAAGAGCAGGTATCTACCACATATCTAGGAAAGGGGGGATTTAACTGTATATAAATAAAATAATCTGGAAAAATACCTAAGAACTTGATATATTTGTTACCTCTGGGAAGGGGAAATGGGTACATGGGGTATAGAGGCGGGAAGAAGACTTTTCACTCTATACTCTTTCATATCTTTTAAATTTTCAGCCATGTGAATATCTCACTTTTATTAAAAATTAAATTCAAAAAAACTGAATGATACTTATGGTCTTTTCAACAATTATTATTATCAGCACCGAGCTGATCTCCCTGTGCTATGCGGCTGCTTCCCACTAGCTATCTATTTTACGTTTGGTAGTGTATATATGTCCATGCCACTCTCTCACTTTGTCCCAGCTTACCCTTCCCCCTCCCCCTTCACTCTGTATGACAGACTCTAGGTCCATCCACCTTACTACAAATAACTCAATTTCATTTCCTTTTATGGTGGAGTAATATTCCTTTGTATCTACGTGCCACATCTTCTTTATCCATTCATCTGTCGATGGACACTTAGTTTGCTTCCATGTCCTGGCTACTGTAAATAGAGCTGCAATGAACATTGTGGTACATGACTCTTTTTGAATTATGGTTTTCTCAGGGTATATTCCTAGTAGTGGGATTGGTAGGTCATATGGTAGTTCTATTTGTAGTTTTTTAAGGAACCTCCATACTGTTCTCCATAGTGGCTGTATCAATTTACATTCCCACCAAAGTGCAAGAGGGTTCCCTGGTTCCTTTTTCTCCACACCCTCTCCAGCATTTATTGTCTGTAGATATTTTGATGATGGCCATTCTGACGGGTGTGAGGTGATACCTCATTATAGTTTTGATTTGTATTTCTCTAGTGATTAGTAATGTTGAGCATCCTTTCATGTGTTTGTTGGCAATCTGTGTATCTTCTTTGGAGAAATGTCTATTTAGGTCTTCTGCCCATTTTTGGATTGGGTTGTTTGTTTTTTTGATATTGAGCTGCATGAGCTGCTTGTAAATTTTGGAGATTAATCCTTTGTCAGTTGCTTCATTTGCAAATATTTTCTCCCATTCTGAGGGTTGTCTTTTCGTCTTGTTTATGGTTTCCTTTGCTGTGCAAAAGCTTTTAAGTTTCATTAGGTCCCATTTGTTTATTTTTGTTTTTATTTCCATTTCTCTAGGATCTATGTATCTTTGAAAACTGGTGGACCTTACTTTTTAGATAGAATGCAATCCTTAGGATATAAACTACAGCAAGTCACCAAAAGGCAAAATCTCAGTTTCACAAGTTTTGTGCTTTAATTACATGAATTACCTTCTTTAATTCAGATGTCTAATGAAGGCACAGGCAGAAATGTTTTTTAAAATGTATATAGTGCATTATTATTAATCAGGTAAAGGAACAGAACAAAAATACATGGAGGGCTAAGTGAAATTTTGCAGGGTGACATTCTTACATATTTATATAACAATTTTATCAAAAATGAGATTTCATTAGTAATCTCTAGATGCAATAAAAGAGATATTTTAGTATGTCTTCTTCCTTCTGACTAAATTTGGCTACATTTTTCCATTTGTATTCAGGTTGTTTCCCAAATCTATAAAGAATTCTCCTGATTCTTTTTTAAAAAATTATTTTCATTATCAGTATATCAAAGTATTAGAAGGTCAAGTATTTTTTAGCCATCTGTTCCAACTACACCATCCACATCACTTCATAAACAGAGGCAGTTTTATCAACCATGCCCTGTAAGTGAGGCACATAATCATACCAGCTGCCCAACTAGTCCAAGCATGCCTGCTATGCAAACAGCTCTTCTTTCTCTGAAATAATTGTGTCCACTGGGCCAATTTAATGCAGTGCTTCTCCAGCATTACCTTTGCCAACTATGACAGCTGTTGCAAGAAAGTCTACAGTGCATCCACTGCCACTCACATCCCACCCTAAACTAGGTGCAAAACATCTCTGAATAATGTACTCCTCTGAAAGAATGCAGTCAATTAGAGGCTTAAACGCCGTCAGTATCATAATATGGCTCACAAGAAGTTACAGTAATTAATATATACAAACACAAATTCATTTCACATTAGTACTTTCACATATCACAACCCAGTAAGATCCATTGGATCAAACCATTAATATTTAATAAATAAAATGCATTACAAACCTTATAACAGTCATTGAAGTGACCAGGATAACCAAGGAATTACTACTGATTGAATTAAGACCAAACAGCCCTTATCTTAAACTTTTCTTAACCTCAGGCATCCAGAGGACACTCACAAACTGTTATGCAAGCAAGACAATAAAATAATCTAGCTCAATGTTGTCTAATAAAAATATATTGCAACATATGTATGTAATTTTAAATTTTCTAATAGCTGCATTCTTAGAAGGAAAGGGAAAAGGTGAAATTAATTCTAGTAATATATTTTATTTAACCAAAATAATCAAAAATAAAATATTTTAACATGTAATCACTATAAAAGTTATAAGAGATTTTCTTTTCTTTTTTTTTTTTTTTTTTTTCCCCGGTACGCGGGCCTCTCACTGTTGTGGCCTCTCCTGTTGCGGAGCACAGGCTCCGGATGCACAGGCTCAGCGGCCATGTCTCATGGGCCTAGCCGCTCTGCGGCATGTGGGATCTTCCCGGACCGGGGCACGAACCCGTGTCCCCTGCATCGACAGGCGGACTCTCAACCACTGCGCCACCAGGGAAGCCCTATATTCTTTTCTTAAAACCAAGTCCTTGAAATCCATTGTATATTTTATATATACATAACATCTTAATTAAGGGGCTAAATATCAAACATAAATTTTTAATCTGTATTTAGATTTCATCAGAGTTTAAAAAGTAGTTCATGTATCTAAGTTGTTCCAAATATACTTCAAAGTTTTCCAATAACACATTCATGTACCACATAAACACATGCCTTCAATATTTTCATACACATTGACAAAATTGGTTCATCCTTTCTAAATTTTTTATATCTTTATTGGAGTATAATTGTGTTACAATGTTGTGTTAGTTTCTGCTGTACAACAAAGTGAATCAGCTATATGTATACATATATCCCCATATCCCCTCCCTCTTGAGCCTCCCTCCTACCCTCCCTATCCCACCCCTCTATGTCACCACAAAGCACCGAGCTGATCTCCCTGTGCTATGCAGCAGCTTCCCACTACCCATGCATTTTACATTTGGTAGTGTATATATATCAATGCTACTCTCTCACTTTGCCCCACCTTCCCCTTCACCCCCGCCATGTCCTCAAGTCCGTTTTCTATGTCTACGTCTTTATTCTGCTGCTGCCACTAGGTTCATCAGTACCGCTTTTTTAGATTCCATATATGTGCGTTAGCATACGGTATTTCTGTTTCTCCTTCTGACTTACTTCACTCTGTATGACAGACTCTGGGTCCTTCTACCTCCTTACAAATAACTCAGTTTTGTTCCTTTGTATGGCTGAGTAATATTCCATTGTATATATGTGCCACATCTTCTTTATCCATTCATCTGTTGATGGATATTTAAGCTACTTCCATGTCCTGACTATTGTAAATAGTGCTTCAATGAACATTGTGGTAAATGTCTCTTTTTGAATTATGGTTTTCTCAGGGTATATGCCCAGTAGTGGGATTGCTGGGTCATAGGGTAGTTCTAATTTTAGTTTTTTTAAGGAACCTCCACATTGTTCTCCATAGTGGCTGTATTAATTTAAATTCCCACCAACAGTGCAAGAGGAACCCTCTTTTTCACCACACCCTCTCCAGCATTTATAGTTTGTAGAATTTTTGATGATGTCCATTCTGACCGGTGTGAGGTAATACCTCACTGTAGTTTTGATTTACATTTCTCTAATGATTAGTGATGTTGAGCATCTTTTCATGCATTTGTTGGCAATCTGTATAGTTTCTTTGGAGAAATGTCTATTTGTTCTTCTGCCCATTTTTGGATTGGGCTGTTTGTTTTTTGGATATTGAGCTGCATGAGCTGCTTGTATATTTTGGAGATTAATCCTGTGTCAGTTGCTTCATTTGCAAATATTTTTCTCCCATTCTGAGGGCTGCTTTTCATCTTGTTTATGGTTTCCTTTGCTGTGCAAAAGCTTTTAAGTTTCATTAGGTCCCACTTGTTTATTTTTTATTTTATTTCCATTTTTCTAGGAGGTGGGTCAAAAAGGATCCTGCTGTGATGTACGTCATACAGTGTTCTGCCTATGTTTTTCTCTAAGAGTTTTATAGTATCTGGCCTTACATTTAGGTCTTTAATCCATTTGGAGTTTATTTTTGTGTATGGTGTTAGGGAGTGTTCTAATTTCATTCTTTTACATGTAGCTGTCCCGTTGTCTGAAGTCAGGGAGCCTGATTCCTCCAGCTCCATTTTTCTTTCTCAAGATTGTTTTGGCTATTCGGGGTCTTTTGTGTTTCCATACAAATTGTGAAATTTTTTGTTCTAGTTCTGTGAAAAATGCCATTGGTAGTTTGATAGGGATTGCATTAAATTTGTAGATTGCTTTGGGTAGTATAGTCATTTTCACAATGTTGATTCTTTCAAGCCAAGAACATGGTATCTCTCTCCATCTGTTTGTATCATCTTTAATTTCTTTCATCAGTGTCTTATAGTTTTCTGCATACAGGTCTTTATCTCCTTAGGTAGGTTGATTCCTAGGTATTTTATTCTTTTTGTTGCAGTGGTAAATGGGAGTGTGTCCTTAACTTCTCTTTCTGATTTTTCATCATTAGGGTCTACAAATGCAAGGGATTTCTGTGCATTAATTTTGTATCCTGCTACTTTACCAAATTCATTGATTAGCTTAAGTAGTTTTCTGGTAGCATCTTTAGGATTCTCTATGTATAGTGTCATGTCATCTGCAAACAGTGACAGCTTCACTTCTTCTTTTTCAACTTTGGTTCCTTTTATTTCTTTTTCATCTCTGATTGCTGTGGCTAAAATTTCCAAAACTATGTTGAATCAGAGTGGTGAGAATGGGCAACCTTTTCTTGTTCCTGATCTTAGTGGAAATGTTTCAGTATTTCACCACTGAGAACCATGTTGGCTGCTACTCCAGCTTTCTTTTGATTTCCATTTACATGGAATATCTCTTTCCATCCCCTCATTTTCAGTCTGTATGTGTCCCTAGGTCTGAAGTAGGTCTCTTGTAGACAGCATATATACATATCTTGTTTTTGTATCCATTCAGCCAGTCCATGATTTTTGGGTGGAGCATTTAATCCATTTACATTTAAGGTAATCATTGATATGTATGCTCCTATTACCATTTTCTTAATTGTTTGGGGCTTGTTATTGTAGGTCTCTCCTTCCTTTGTGTTTCCTACCTAGAGAAGTTCCTTTAGCATTTGTTGTAAAGCTGGTTTGGTGGTGCTGAATTCTCTTAGCTTTTGCTTGTCTGTAAAGGTTTTAATTTCTTTGTCGAATCTGAATGAGATCCTTGCTGGGTAGAGTAACCCTGGTTGTAGGTTTTTTCCTTTCATTACTTTAAATATGTCCTGCCACTCCCTTCTGGCTTGCAGAGTTTCTGCTGAAAGATCAGCTGTTAACCTTATGGGGATTCCCTTGTATGTTATTTGTTGCTTTTCCCTTGCTGCTTTTAATATTTTTTCTTTGTATTTAATTTTTGATAGTTTGATTAATATGTGTCTTGGCATGTTTCTCCTTGTATTTATCCTACATGGGACTCTCTGCACTTCCTGGAATTGGTTGACTATTTTTTCCCATATTAGGGAAGTTTTCAACTATAATCTCTTCAAATATTTTCTGAGTCCCTTTCTTTTTCTCCTCTTCTTCTGGGACCCCTATAGTTCGAATGTTGGTACGTTTAATATTGTCCCAGAGGTCTTGAGACTGTCCTCAGTTCTTTCCATTCTTTTTTCTTTGTTCTGCTCTGTGGTAGTTATTTCCACTATTTTATCTTCCAGGTCACTTATCCGTTCTTCAGCCTCAGTTATTCTGCTATTGATCCCTTCTAGAGAATTTTTAATTTCATTTATTGTGTTGTTCATCAGTTTGTTTGCTCTTTAGTTCTTCTAGGTCCTTTGAAACGTTTCTTGCATTTTCTCCATTCTATTTCCAATATTTTGGATCATCTTTACTATAATTATTCTGAATTATTTTTCAGGTAGACTGCCTATTTCCTCTTCATTTGTTAGGTCTGGTGGGTTTTTATCTTGCTCCTTCATCTGCTGTGTGTTTTTCTGTCTTCTCATTTTGCTTATATTAATGTGTTTGGGGTCTCCTTTTTGCAGGCTGCAGGTTCGTAGTTCCCGTTGTTTTTGGTGTCTGTCCCCTGGGGCTAAAGTTGTTTCAGTGCGTTGTGTAGGCTTCCTGGTGGAGGGGACTAGTGCCTGTGTTCTGGTGGATGAGGCTGGATCTTGTCTTTCTGGTGGGCAGGTTCATGTCTGGTGGTGTGTTGCTAAGGTTAGGTCAATGGGTTGTGTAGGCTTCCTGGTGGAGGGGACTGGTGCCTGTGTTCTGGTGGGTGGGGCTGAATCTTGACTTTCTGGTGGGCAGGGCCACGTCCAGTGGTGTGTTTTGGGGTGTCTGTAAACTTAGTATGATTTTAGGCAGCCTCTCCGCTAATGGGTGGGGTTGCGTTCCTGTCTTGCTAGTTGTTTGGCATGGGGCATCCAGCACTGGAGTCTGCTGGTCATTGGGTGGAGCTGGGTCTTAGCGTTCAGACAGAGATCTCTGGGAGAGCTCTCACCAATTGATATTACGTGGGGCCAGAGGTCTCTGGTGGTCCAATGTCCTGAACTCGCCTCTCCCACCTCAGAGGCTCAAGCCTGACACCAGCCCAGAGCACCAAGAGCCTGTCATCCACACGGCTCAGATGAAAATGGAGAAAAAAAGAAAGAAAATAAATAAAATAAAATAAAATAAAATAATAATAATAATAATAAATAAAATAATTACTAACATTTTTAAAAATTAATTTACAAAAACAGGAGAGCAACCAAACCAATAAACAAATCCACCAATGATAACAGGCACTAAAAACTATACTAAGATAAACATCAAAATCAGAAACAAATCAGTCACAGACAACAAACCCCAAGTCTACAGTTGCTCCCAAAGCATCAATTTTGGGATAATTCGTTGTCTATTCAGGTATTCCACAGATGCAGGCTACATCAAGTTGATTGTGGGGATTTAATCCACTGCTCCTGAGGATGCACGGAGAAATTTCCCTTTGTCTTCTTTGTTTGCACAGTTCCTGGGCTTCAGCTTTGGTTTTGGCCCCACCACTGGGTGTAGGTCACTCTCAGGCATCTATTCCCACCCAGACAGGATGGGGTTAAAGCAGCAACTGATTAGGGGCCTCTGGCTCACCTATTGCAGGGGGAGGGAGGAGTACAGGTAGTTATAATTGGATTGCAGGGTGAGTCTGTGGTGGCAGAGACCGGTGTGACATTGCAACAGCCTGAGGCATGCCGTGTGTTCTCCTGGGGAAGTTGTCCCTGGATCATGAGACCCTGGCAGGGCTTACCCAAAGCCACCTTCTTCCTACATTTGAGCTTACCAAATTATTTTTTACTCAAAGTATTAATTGGACTGTGTCTCTTTTATCACGACTCATATAAACTAGATAAAAGTACATGCAAGTTTTCAAATTTTGAATCAACAGATTTTTGCTATTATGGGAAAGATCTTACATCCTAAGAGCTACTGTACAGTGCCTTAAGTGAAAATCTTAAATTTTTTGTATTCTCCTAAGTTTTTAACAAAATTTCCACAACATAATCATCTTTTTTACCACCTCACCATCTAAAAATGATTTACATGTGATCACGTAAGTTTTTAAAAACCTAAGAAATCTATTAAAAACCTACTGCAAATAATAAGTAAATTTTAAAAGGTCTCTGGAAAACAAGGTCAATACAAAACTGAATTGTATTCCAATATATTACAACAAACAATTAGAAAATTAAATCAACAAAATACAATGTCAATATAATAGCATCAAAAAACATGAAACACTTAGAGATAGATTTAACAAAATATGTGGTAGACCTAAATGCTGAAAGCCACAAATTTGTTAAAACAAATTAAGGAAGAAAAATTAATAGAAAGATATACCATGTTCACGTTTATGGACTGGCAGACTCAATTGTGTTAAGACGTCAATTTTCTCAAAACTGATCTAAAGATGTAAGGTAATCCAAATCAAAATTACAGCAGGCACTTTGGCAGAAACTGACAAGAGGATTCTAAAATTTACATGAAAATGCAAATGACTGAGAATTAGCCAAATCAATTTTCAAAAACAACAAAATTGAATGACTTTGCAATACCAGACTTCAAGGTGGTCTATAAAGAAAGCTACAGTATTCAGGACAGAGTATTATCACTATAAGGAAAGGCACAGATCAATGGAACTGAATATAGCATCCAGAAATTGATTTACCCATACGTATTCAATTGATTTTTTTAAGATGTTAAAGTAATTCAATGAAAAAAAAGATAATTTTTTCAATAAATGGTAGATAGTCATTGGGAAAAAAATAAACCTCAACCCTTATGTCACACTTACCCAAAATTAACTCAAAATTGACCACCATAAAAGCAAAACTACAAATAGGGCTTCCCTAGTGGTGCAGTGGTTAAGAATCTGCCTGCCAATGCAGGGCACACAGGTTCGAGCCCTGGTCCAGGAAGATCCCACATGCCGCAGAGCAACTAAGCCCGTGAGCCACAACTACTGAGCCTGCGCTCTAGAGCTCTCAAGCCACAACTACTGAAGCCCGTTTGCCTAGAGCCCATGCTCCACAACAAGAGAAGCCACCGCAGTAAGAAGCCCGCACACCGCAACAAAGAGTAGCCCCTGCTCACCGCAATTAGAGAAAAACCACGCACAACAACAAAGATCCAATGCAGCCAAAAATAAAATTAAAAATAAAATAAATTAAAGAAAAACTACAAATGTTGTAGGAGAAAGCATAAAAGAAATATTGTGATTTGGAGGGAGGTAACAATTTCTTAGGATATGAAAAGCATGAAACATAAAAGAAAAAAATTATAAGTTGGACTTAATCAAAATTATAAACTTCTGCTCTGTGAAAGACATTATTTAGAAAATGAAGAGATAAACCACAAAGTGGAAGAAAATCCACTGCATATATCTGACAATATACTGATATCCAGAATATTTACAACTCATTCATAAAAAGATAACTTAATAAGAATAAGATACATAAATGGTCAACAGTCAAACTAAAACCATAGTTACATACTAGTAGTCATCCATTAGAGTGGCTAAAACTAAAAACACAGGCTATACCAAATGTTATAGAGGATGTGAAGCAATTGGCTCTCAAACACTATTGGTGGGAATATAAAATGATATATATTAAGAAAACAGTTTGATAGTTTCCTATAATGTAAAACATACACTTACCAGCAATTTCACTCCCAGGTATCTACCCAAGAGAAATGAAAATATATGTCCACACAAAAACCTGTATAAGAATTTTCACAGCAGTTTTATTAATAATAGTAAAGACTGGAAAGGACCCAAATATCTATCAATAGGTAAACAGATAAACAATTACCCATACAATGAAATACCACTGAGTAAAAAAAATGAATAAATTATGCACATGCTTACATGGATGACTCTCAAGAGCATTTTGCTAATCAAAACACATCAGACATAAAACAGTACATACTATATGATTACATTTATTTAAAATTCCAAAAGGCAGGGGGCAGGGAATCTATTGAGACAGAAATCATATCAGTGATTGTCTGGGGCTGGGATGAAGGATGGAAAAATTGAGCACAAAAAGGACAAGGAACCTCTAAGGGATGATGGAAACATTCTACATCTTGATTGTTGTGGTGGTTACATGATTATGCATTTGTCAAAAATCATCAACTGTATATTTTAAATAAATTCATTTTATTTCCTATAAATTATACCTCAGTAAAGTTAGTGGGGGTTTTTTTGTTTTTTTTTGTTTTGTTTTGTTTTGTTTTTTTGTTTTGTTTTTTGTGGTATGCGGGCCTCCCTCTGCTGCGGCCTCTCCCGTTGCGGAGCAGAGGCTCCGGATGCGCAGGCTCAGCGGCCATGGCTCACGGGCCCAGCCGCTCCACGGCATGTGGGATCCTCCCAGACCGGGGCGCGAACCCGGTTCCCCTGCATCGGCAGGCGGACGCGCAACCACTGCGCCACCAGGGAAGCCCAAAGTTAGTGTTTTAAAACTATAATGAGATACCATTTCTCACCTATCCAATTGACAAAAAAATTCAAAAGCCTGACAACAAATTTGTTGAAAAGGCTGTTCGGAAGCAGGCACTCTCATACATTACTGATAGGTACGTAAAATGAGAGAAAATAGATGGAAAGGAATTTGATAATATTTATAAAACTACATAAGTATTTACCCTGTGATCTACCAATCCCATGTCGAGGAATTTACCCCAAAGAAGCACCTACACAATCATGAAACAACATATATACAACATTATTTAATGCAGCATTATTTGTCAGAGCAAACACTGGAAATAATCTAAATGCCTTTCTATGGAACCTGGTTGAATAAAGTATAGTTCATCTATTTAAAGGATACAAGGAGTACAGGTACTATAAGCAAAAGAATAAGGAAGATCTCTATAAACTGATATGGAGTGATTTCAACGATAATGGTGTTAAGTTAAAAAACATGCAAAAGAATATGTATAGTAAGAGAGTTTTGTGTAAAAAATATAGAAATGAGACTATGAATATATGTATGTATCTGCTTGCTTCTTGAAAAATGCTATAGTATAAGAATAAACAAGAAGTTAGTAAAAGTTATTACCCATGGAGAATATGTGGAAACAAGGAAGAAGGGATATGAAAAAGAGTGAGACCTCTCTGAGTATAGTTTTTATACAGTTTTCATTTTTGTAGATGTAACTAAATTACAGATCTTGATATAGGAAGACTATCCTGAATTATATGGGTGGGTCCAATCTAATCACATGAGCCTCTAAAATCAGAGAACCTTTCCCAGCTGGTCAGAGAGATAAGACTGAAGGAAAAAAAAAAAAAAGAAGAAAAAAAAAGGATGCATGAGAGGATCTCAACCTGCTATTGCTGGCTTTGAAAATAGATGATGAGTACCACTAACTAAGGAAGGTGGACAGCCTCCAGAAGCTAGGAACAGCATTTGGCCAACAGCCATCAAAAAATCAGGCATCTCAGACATACAAGCACAGGAATGGAATCCTTCCAACAACCCAAAGGAGCAGGAAACAGATTTTCCCCAAGGTCCTCCAGAAAGCAACACAGGAGAAAGAAACATAGTAGATCAACACCTTGATTTTAGTTCAGGAACTGTACCAGACTTCTGATCTTCAGAACTATAAAATAATAAATTTGTGTTGTTGTCAGCCACTAAATTCATGGTAATTTGTTAGGGCAGCAATAGAAAACTGAGAGAGTTTTCAAAAGTATCTACTTGCACCAATGTCTTTCTTCTAGTCTTCATCATCTATCATCTGGACTATAAGTTGTTCTGTCTCCAATCCTACTCTCTTTTAATGCACTCCTGCACTCTGTCAGAAGAGTGAGCTTTCTAAAATGTAAATCTGATTGGAAAAGGTCATTTCACTTTTTCTACCCATCCTCACTTGGGATTCAATACAATCCCACTCCCACTTATTTTATATTAGAAAATAAAAAACAGATGCTAAAAGGTATACAGAAATGCAAAGGAAATCCAAAACAATTTTCACACACACAAAAAAGGAAAAGAATAGAGGTGGTTGGCTTACACTATGTGATTTTAGGACTTACCGCAAAGCTACAATAATCAAGGCAGAATGGTATTGACATTAAAGGTAAACACATACATAAGTGGAACAGAAACAGACCCATAGATGGTCAAGGTATTTTCAACAAATGAATCACAGTAATTCATTAGAGGAATGACAAATCTTACCCACAAAAGGTACTGGAACAACTACATAGCCATATCTTTTTAATGAAATTTTACTTTCTTCACATCACACACACAAAATTAACTCAAATCAAAAATATCAGCTCAAAATGTATCACTCAAATAAAAATATGACTTCTAAAAGAAAAAGTAGGAGAAAATCTTTGTAACCTGTGGGCAGACAAAGATTTCTTAGGATATAAAATATACAAACCATTTTTTAAAAACTGATAAACTGGACTTGATTGAAATTAAAAGCTTCTGCTCTTCAAAATCAACATTAAGAAATGCAAAGGCAAAACATAGATCAGAACAAAATATCTGCTATACATATGTCTGAGAAAGAACTATTCTGCAGAATATATTTAAAACTCCTGTAACTCAATAATAAAACAATCAATCCCCCCATAATAGGAAAGGACACTTCACTAAATAAAAATATGATGATCAACTAAAAACATGCAAAGATGCTCAACATCATTAATCACCAGGAAAATGCAAATCAAAACCACAATGAGATACCACTACTCTGCCCTTAGATTAGCTAAAATTGAAAACACTAACAAGTGTTGGCAAGAATGTGGAACAACTGAAACTCTCATACAATGCTGATGAGGAAGTAAAATGGTATAACCACTTTGGATAACTGTTTGGCCATTCCTTATAAAGTTAAACAAAAGACACAGGAATTCCACTCCTAGGTATTTACTGAAGAGAAATGAAAGCATGCAACACAAAAAGACTTGTAAAAGATCGTTCAGAGCAGCTTTATGCAGCCTTTTTGCTTCCTCAGAAACATAATATACTATCAAATATCCTTTCGTTCTGTGATACACTTGACCTCTCCCTCTCAACTAAATCCTTCCCACTGGTTTTTAATTATACTTAAGTCTCCCCTACTTGAAATATATAATAATAAACGAAAACACCTTCCACCAACTTCACAATTCCCTTGTTTCTACCTCACTTCTCTTCTTACCAAACGACTTAAGATAGTTTTCTATACCAACTGGATCCATTTCTTCACCTCTACTTGCCACTTAAGCCTGTCTGGTTTCCAACCTATCACTCCACTGTTACTCTGACTAAAATAAACAATGACCGTCATGTCACTAAAACTAATGGATACTTCTCAGTGCTCATCTTAACTGATCTCTCAGGAGCATTCAACTTTACTAACACTTCTTCCTTTGTTCTCAAGACAACACTCCTTTAGTTTTCTTTCTACCCATCTGGCTACACATTCTTTGTCTCCTTCTTGGTTTCAACCTTCTCTCCTGGTTATTAAATACTCAAGTTCCTCAAGGTCCAATCTTAAATACTTGTTTTTAACTCCATATTCTCATCCTAGATAATATCATCCATAACCCGGTTTCACTTGCCACCTCAGTGGAAATGACTCACAAATGTATATACCTCAGGCTTTAACCACTCCCGTAAACTTTAGATTGAAAATTATTACTTTAAAGGGATTCTAAATTCTCAAGTTCATTTTACAGGGAATAGTTCAGAAGAGATATATATATATGAAAACATGGTAAGTGCAGAGATTCAATATCTAATTAATAGTTTAGGATTATCCTAAGGAAGTAGTATAGCCTGATGGAAAAAAACTGAAAGTCCCTACTATTTCAACTTCAATATATATATGCTGATGAGAAAAAGGAAGTAAGCGGATATGAGTGAGTCCACACTGTAGGGCTGCCCCCCCAAAGAGAGTGACCAACAGTGCAAACATCCATATCTTTAGTGACACTGAAATGGTGGTCAAATAGCCAAAAGCACTCTAACTGTGAGTGAGACAAGGTCAGAAGAGTAAGGTGGATGGTACCACCATGATCCTATCTTTGGAACAAGATTCCAGTCAGTGGGTGGAGCTTTTGTGGTCCAGTTTCTAGGAGCAAGAACTAGGGAGGTGGAGATTTAAGGCAGAGTTCAGTCCCACTGGGGGAAATGGAATGATAAGTCAGAAATCAAGGCTGAAATTCAATCACCTAACTGAGCACTCTAAGTGCAGTAAAGCAGAGGGGAGACTCAGTGTGATCATGAGTGTCCAGGGTTCACCTCAGGTAACCAACTATCAATCTCAGAACATCCCTGATGCAAGTGGACTGCGTAATATCCTGCCTGCCTTGATCAACATTAACAACAACAACAATCATCTAAACACCAGGACTCAGGATGGTAGTGTGGTGCCCCTAAAACTGAACAGATGCCCATGAGCAGTGGGATTTGGAGTCATAAGATCTCCATTCTCACTCTAGTTCTTCTATTTTCAAACTTAAAAAATCACTCTAAGCCTCAGGTTTCTCATCTATGAGGTGGGATAATTAACAATACTACTCAAATCCACAGGAAGATGGAGAAGAAAGGAAATGACCAAAATGCTAACTATGATTATATATGGACAGTAGGATTTCAAGCAATTTTTATTTTCCTCTTTAAAATATCCTGCTCAATGTTGAAAATTTTCAAAATAAGTACAAGGAGGATAATGAAAAACCTTTTGTGTCCCTAGTACCCAGAGTTTTGAGCTTCCTTCTATCATTCTAATCTAGAGCAGATTATTTTTATTTGAATCTCAAAAACAGAAAAAAATATTATTGTAAATATATTGGAGTAAGCTATGAAAAGAGACAACTTCTTAAAATGAGAGCCACATAATATTCACAAATATGAAATATTACAATCCATGGCATATACAGAATGCCAAATTAACTGCTACTATAAAACATTATGATTCAATTTTTAAAAAATACTTATTCAAACCATCTAACAATTTGCTTAAAGAATGAAATTATATAATGCATGATAAAATTATTTTCTAACATGCAATATTATCCAGCAGAGATGTCATTTATTGTTAACACCAAAAAATAAACATGATTGTTGAATACAAATAAATTAGGATTGAATAACATTCACTCAGGAGCCTTGAAGGAACTCAAATGTGAAGCTATCAAACTATGAGCTGAAATTTGTAAAAGTCGCTGAAAGATTTCAAGAATTTTTCATGTTATTCATTTTAAAAAAGGCTCCAAGGGCTCTCAAGGAACTACAAACCAGTGAGTAAAAAAGAAGTATTTCTGGGCTTCCCTGGTGGCGCAGTGGTTGAGAGTCCGCCTGCCGATGCATGGGACACGGGTTCGTGCCCCAGTCCAGGAAGATCCCACATGCCGCGGAGCAGCTGGGCCCGTGAGCCATGGCCGCTGAGCCTGCGCATCCGGAGCCCGTGCTCCGCAACAGGAGAGGCCACAACAGTGAGAGGTCCGGGTACCGCAAAAAAAAAAAAAAAAAAAAAGAAAGAAAAATTTCTAATCACAGGTTTGAAAATTTTCCACTTAAGTAAGAATAATTTCTAGCCATAAAAAGTATTAATATTTTCTGCAAAGGGAATTCATGCCTCCATGGTTCTTCTGGAGGAAAAAAATATATATATGGTGCATCTCAGCCTATCATATTGCATATAGGTCAGATTTTGCATTTTCAAATGAAAAAATGAACCTGGAAATGGTTAAGATAAAAATAACTAGAATAGTCACTCTCTAAAGAGGATATAATAAAAACATTCCCCTCTTAGAAATATGAAAGCCAAAAGAAGATGTTACATGTTAATAAAATCACATATAGATAACATGAACACAGAATTATTCAGCAGAACAAAAAGATATCCCTTAACACTCAAAAGGAAGGTAGTTTGGGGAAAACAAAAGGGATTAATAACCACACATTACAAAATACGTGGTAATATAGGGAATTCAAAACTCCAATTATTCCAGCGAAAAATAATAATATAAGCTATTTCAGCAGGATAAAATAAATAAATGATCTGTCTATTCAGGATAGTCTGATTCTTAATTGGCATTTTAGGGCTGTAATACAGGAGAGGCCATATGTAGGCATTCCAGTCAACAGTCCCAGCTGAGCACAGCCTTCCATCCATTGCTGCCAAAGTGCCAGATTCATGGAGAAAGTTCTTGGACCCACCAGACCAAACCAACTATTAGATGAAAATCACCAAGTGACCTCTGTCAACAAGTCAAACTGAATTCTTGACCAACAAAATCGTGAGATACAATAATATGGCTGTTTTAAGATACTAAGTTTTGCAGAATTGTTATGCAGTTTGTCACGGGTTCCCAAAACTACTCACAGGTCTAGTGATTCACTAAGACTCACAGAACTCAGCATCTAGTTCAACATATGGCTAAGACTTATTACAGCAAAAGAACACAAAGCAAAATTACCAAAGGGAAAAGACACATGTCCAAATGAAATCAGGCTCAAGCTTCCAAGAGTCCTCTCCCAGTGAAGTCGAAGAGGATGCACTTAAATCCTCCAGCATTAAACTGTGACAACCTGTGTTAAGTGCTGCCTACCAGAGAAGCTCATTAGAGACACAGTGCCCAAGGTCTTTACTGGAGATTAGTTACATAGACACCCTCTGCCTGGCATGCACCAAAATTTCAGACTCCTACAGAAAAGCAAGTATTCATTATACACCACATTGTTTGTACAACAGTGAGCCACTCATCCTTTAGGGAAAGTTTATATCTGTGCAGGAAACGTTTCCCATTCACATTCTCAGATGCCAAAGGCCATTCTTGCAAGAATGTTTCTAAGGATAGCAGTCTCAAACCTGCTGTGTTAATTGCTTTCTGCACATGTAACAATAGACAACTGGAACAACAGCCACACTTTACTGTCAAAAACAATATATTAGGCTGTACAAACCACTGGCCAGACTGGGCTAAAATGGCATATCTTCTGTTCCTGTGAAAACACTAAATTAAAAGTAGTTAAAAGGAATCTGTGTAAAACAAAATGCACTAAATGATACTCTTTTAAAATATGCATCATGGCAAATAAACTCAAAGTAAAATTACTATTTGAAAACTGATTCTTAATCTTAGTCTTTTATACTGGTACATTTGAAGTCTCCTAAAAGTTGATCTTGATAAAAATTTATTCTGAAGGATACACATTACATCATTTGAAAAGTAATAATGTAAAGGTCAGTTGATACTGGATAAAAACAATGAATTCCTGATCAGTAAAGAATCAGAAGATAAATTTTCAGCTTTATTGAGAAATAATTGACATACATCACTGTATAAGTTTAACGTGCACAATATGATGATTTGATCTACATATATTGTGAAACAATTACCACAATAGGTTCAGCTAGCATCCATCTTCTTTTATACATACAATAAAAGAAAAGAAAGGAGAAAAGAAAAAAGGAAAATAATTTTCCCCTTGTGATGAGAACTCTTAGGATTTACTTACTCTCTTAACAACTTTCCTGTATATCATACAGCAATGTTAGCTATACTCATCATGTTATACATTATCTCCCTAGTACTTATTTATCTATAACTGAAAGTTTGTACCTTTTGACCACCTTCCTCCAATTCCCCATCCCCCCACCCCTTCACCTCTGGTAACCACAGTCTGATCTCTTTTTCTGAGTTTGCATGTCTGTTTGGTTTAGAAGTATAATTGACCTAAAACACTATGTTAGTTCTTGTTACACAACATAGTGATTTTTTTCTATACATTTCAAAATGATCACCATAAGTCTAGTTACAATATGTCACCATGCAAAGATATTACACAGTTATTAACTGTATTCCCCACACTGTATATTTCATACCTGTGACTCATTTATTCTGCAGCTGAAAGTTTGTACCTCCCTATTCTGCTACACTCTAATCTCCCATAGAGGTTCTCTTTTCTCAGCTTCCTGTCTATTCAGACGCAGAATGTTTCCCCTCTCCTAAAATTTATCTGGGATAGTTCACACAAAGCATTCACACACACAAAGCATTCATACACACTTCACTCACACAAACTATTCTTCTGTGTATAAAAGAGACTCTAAAGAATGTCTGGGTACATGAAGTTGTGGGGCAGGGAGAGGGTTGTAACAAGGTGAACTATTTAAAATTGAATTTTGAAAACCCTGTTCTTTCTCCACACACTCCCAGGTCTTCTCTTTTGCCATATTCTCTCTCTTTCTCCCTCCCTCCCTCTCTCTCTCTCTCCCTCCCTCTCTCTCTCTCTCTCTCTCTCTCTCTCTCTCTCTCTCTCTCCACCCCCCACAACCACCCCTTCCCTCCCTTCCTCCCTCTCTCTCTCTAATTCGCCGCAAGTCCACTTCTTCTGTTTTCCCCTGTTTTCTTCTCTTTTGCCCCTCAACTTGCCATGACTTCCAAATTCCGAAGTGATTTAGGTATGTCTTTGATTCACTGTCTCTTTATATATCTCATTATGTCTAAGGAATTTTTCTAAACACAGACAAAAACCTTAATGTAGGCCAATTAAAAAACAAACAAAAATGTTGTATTCCTACACAAATGTGTCTAAAAAATGGTGCCACATTTATACTCTGGACCTTACTTTTTTTTGTACTTGACGTAATATTGTGGATGCTTTTCTATATCAGTACAGTACATAAGTATGATAATCCATTTAACCATTCATTGTACCGAATATTTAGGGTGTCATTCCTATATTGAACTTGTAAAGATTTTTAGATTCCTAAAAGTGAATTTGGGGTAAAAAGGTATGTACATTTTAAATCTTGAAAGAGAGGGCACCAAGCAGAAGCAAGAAGACCTACAATCCTGCAGCCTGTGGAACAAAAACCACATTCACAGAAAGCTAGACAAAAAGAAAAGGCAAAAGACTATGTACCAGACAAAGGAATGAGCTAAAACCCCAGAAAAACAATTAAATAAAGTGGAGATAGGAAACCTTCCAGAAAAAGAATTCAGAATAATGATAGTGAAGATGATCCACTACCTCAGAAAAAGAATGGAGGCAGAGATGGAGAAGATGCAAGAAATGCTTAACAAACACCTAGAAGAAGTAAAGAACAAACAAGCAGATATGAACAATACAATAACCGAAATGAAAAATACACTAGCAGTAATCAATAGCAGAATAACTGAGGCAGAAAAACGGAGAAGTGTCCTGGAAGACGGAAGAGTGGAATTCACTGCTGCAGAACAGAGTAAAGAAAAAAGAATGAAAAGAAATGAAGACAGCCTAAGAGACCTCTGGAACAACATTAAATGCACCAACATTCACATTATAGGGGTTCCAGAAGGAGAAGAGAGAGAGAAAGGACCCAAGAAAATATTTGAAGATATAATAACTGAAAATTTCACTAACATGGAAAGGAAATAGCCACCCAAGTCCAGGAAGTGCAGTCTCAGGTAGGATAAACCCAAGGAGACACACACCAAGACACATAGTAATCAAACTGAAAACAATTAAAGACAAAGAAAAATTATTAAGCAACAAGGGAAAAATGACAAATAACATACATGGGAACTCACTTAAGGTTAACAGCTGATTTCTCGGCAGAAACTCTACAAGACAAAAAGGAGTGGCATGATATGTTTAAAGTGATGAAAGGAAAGAAACTGCTATCAAGATTACTCTACCCGGCAAGGATGTCATTCAGATTCAACAGAGAAATCAAAAGCTTCACAGACAAGCAAAAGCTAAGAGAATTCACCACCACCAAACCAGTTCTACAGCAAATGCTAAAGGTACTTCTCTAAGTGGGAAACACAAGAGAAGAAAAGGACCTACAAAACCAAAACAATTAAGAAAATGGTAATAGGAACACACATATCAAAAATTACCTTAAATGTAAATGGATTAAATGCTGAAACCAAAGGACACAGGCTCGCTGAATGGATACAAAAACAAGACCCGTATATATGCTGTCTACAAGAGGCCCACTTCAGACCTAGGGACACATACAGACTGAAAATGAACGGATGGAAAAAGATATTCCATGCAAATGGAAATCAAAAGAAAGCTGGAATAAGACCTTAAAGAATGTTACAAGAGACATGGAAGGACACTACATAATGATCAAGGGATCAATCAAAGAAGATATAACAATTCTAAACATATATGCACCCAACACAGGAGAACCTCAATACATAAGGCAAATAGCTAACAGCTATAAAAGAGGAAATCAACATTAACACAATAATAGTGGGGGACTTTAACACCTCACTTACACCAATGGACAGATAATCCAGACAGACAAATAATAAGGAAACACAAGCTTTAAAAATGACAGAATAGACCAGATATATTTAATTGATATTTATAGGACATTCCATCCAAAAACAACAGAATACACTTTCTTCTCAAGTGCACATGGAACATTCTCCATGATAAATCACATCTTGGGTCACAAATCAAGCCTCAGTAAATTGAAGAAAACTGAAATCATATCAAGCACCTTTTCCAACCACAACGCTATAGGATTAGAAATCAATTACAGGGAAAAAACGTAAAAAACACAAACACATGGAGGCTAAACAATACACTACTTAATAACCAAAAGATCACTGAAGAAATCAAAGAGGAAATAAAAAATACCTAGAAGCAAATGACAACGAAACACAATGATCCAAAACCTATGGGATGCAGCAAAAGCAGTTCTAAGATGGAAGTTTATAGCAATACAATCCTACCTTCAGAAACAAAAAAAATCTCAAATAAACAATCTAACCTTACACCCAAAGGAACTAGAGAAAGAAGAAAAAACAAAACCCCAAATTAGTAGAAAGAGTCGTAAAATCATAAAGATCAGAGCAGTAATAAATGAAATAGAAACAAAGAAATCAATAGCAAAGATCAATAAAACTAAAAGCTGGTTATTTCAGAAGATAAACAAAATTGATAAACCTTTAGCCAGACTCATCAAGAAAAAGAGGGAGATGACTCAAATCAATAAAATCAGAAATGAAAATGGAGAAGTTACAATAACACCACAGAAATACAAAGCATCATAAGAGACTACTACAAGCAACTCTTTGCCAATAAAATGGACAACCTGGAAGAAATGGACAAATTCCTAGAAAGGTCCATCTCCCAAAGACTGAACCAGGAAGAAATAGAAAATATGAAAAGCCCATTCACAAGAAATGAAATTGAAACTGTGATTAAAAATCTTCCAACAAACAAAAGCCCAGGATCAGATGGCTTCACAGGTGAATTCTATGAAACATTTAGAGAAGAGCTAACATCCATCCTTCTCAAACTCTTCCAAAACATTGCAGAGGAAGGAACACTCCCAAGCTCATTCTATGAGGCCACCATCACCCTGATACCAAAACCAGACAAAGAAGTCACCAAAAAAGGAAATTACAGACCAATATGATTCATGAATATAGATGCAAAAATCCTCAACAAAATACTAGCAAACAGAATCCAACAGCGCAGTAAAAGGATCATACACCATGATCAAGTGTGATTTATCCCAGGAATACAAGGATTCTTTAATATATGCAAATCAATCAATGTGATACACCATATTAACAAATTGAAAACCATATGATCATCTCAATAGATGCAGAAAAATCTTTTGACAAAATTCAACAGCCATTTATGATAAAAACTCTCCAGAAAGTGGGCATAGAGGGAACCTACGTCAACATAATAAAAGCCATATATGACAAACCCACAGCAAACATCATTCTCAATGGTGAAAAACTGAAAGCATTTCCCTTAAGATCAGGAACAAAACAATGGTGTCCACTCTCCCCACTATTATTCAACATAGTTTTGGAAGTCCTAGCCACAGCAATCAGAGAAGAATAAGAAATAAAGGGAATACAAAATGGAAAAGAGGAGGTAAAACTGTCACTGTTTGCAGATGATGGATACTATACACAGAAAATCCTAAAGATGCCACCAGAAAACTACTAGAGCTAAACAATGAATTTGGTAAAGTTGCAGGATACAAAATTAATGCAAAGAAATTTCTTGCATTCTTATACACTAACAATGAAAGATCAGAAAGAGAAATTAAGGAAACAATCTCATTCACCACTGCAAGAAAAAGAATAAAATACCTAGGAATAAACCGACCTAAGGAAGTAAAAGACCTGCACTCAGAAAACTATAAGACACTGATGAAAGAAATTAAAGATGACACAAACAGATGAAGAGATATACCATGTTCTTGGATTGGAAGAATCAATATTGTGAAAATGACTACACTACCAAAAGCAATCTACAGATTCAATGCAATCCCTATCAAATTACCAATGGCATTTTTTACAGAACTAGAACAAAAAATCTTAACATTCATATGAAGACACAAAAGACCCCAAACAGCCAAAGCAGTTTTGAGTGAAAAAAACAGAGCTGGAGGAATCACACTCCCTGACTTCAGACAATACTACAAAGCTACACTAATCAAGACAATATGGTACTGGCATAAAAACAGAAATATAGGTCAATGGAACAGGATAGAAAACCCAGAGATAAACTCACACACCTATGGTCAACTAATCTATGACAAACGAGGCAAGAATATACAATGGAG
>NC_041221.1:116365592-116376656 GCF_002837175.3 Physeter macrocephalus
CACAAGCTTTAAATGACACAACAGACCAGATAGATTTAACTGATATTTATAGGACATTCCATCCAAACACAGCAGATTACACTTTCTTCTCAAGTGCGCACGGAACATCCTCCAGGATAGATCACATCTTGGGTCACAAATCAAGCCGCAGTAAATTTAAGAAAATTGAAATCATATCAAGCATCTTTTCTGACCACAACGCGATGAGATTAGAGATCAATTACAGGAAACAAAATGTACAAAACACAAACACATGGAGGTTAAACAATACGTTGCTAAATAACCAAGAGACCATTGAAGAAGTCAAAGAGGAAATCAAAAAATACCCAGAGACAAACGACAATGAAAACACGATGATCCAAAACATACGCGATGCAGCAAAAGCAGTTCTACGAGGGAAGTTTATAGCTATACAAGCCTACCTCAGAAACAAAAAAAATCTCAAATAAACAATCTAACCTTACACCCAAAGGAACTAGAGAAAGAAGAAAAAACAAAACCCCAAATTAGTAGAAAGAGTCGTAAAATCATAAAGATCAGAGCAGTAATAAATGAAATAGAAACAAAGAAATCAATAGCAAAGATCAATAAAACTAAAAGCTGGTTATTTCAGAAGATAAACAAAATTGATAAACCTTTAGCCAGACTCATCAAGAAAAAGAGGGAGATGACTCAAATCAATAAAATCAGAAATGAAAATGGAGAAGTTACAATAACACCACAGAAATACAAAGCATCATAAGAGACTACTACAAGCAACTCTTTGCCAATAAAATGGACAACCTGGAAGAAATGGACAAATTCCTAGAAAGGTCCATCTCCCAAAGACTGAACCAGGAAGAAATAGAAAATATGAAAAGCCCATTCACAAGAAATGAAATTGAAACTGTGATTAAAAATCTTCCAACAAACAAAAGCCCAGGATCAGATGGCTTCACAGGTGAATTCTATGAAACATTTAGAGAAGAGCTAACATCCATCCTTCTCAAACTCTTCCAAAACATTGCAGAGGAAGGAACACTCCCAAGCTCATTCTATGAGGCCACCATCACCCTGATACCAAAACCAGACAAAGAAGTCACCAAAAAAGGAAATTACAGACCAATATGATTCATGAATATAGATGCAAAAATCCTCAACAAAATACTAGCAAACAGAATCCAACAGCGCAGTAAAAGGATCATACACCATGATCAAGTGTGATTTATCCCAGGAATACAAGGATTCTTTAATATATGCAAATCAATCAATGTGATACACCATATTAACAAATTGAAAACCATATGATCATCTCAATAGATGCAGAAAAATCTTTTGACAAAATTCAACAGCCATTTATGATAAAAACTCTCCAGAAAGTGGGCATAGAGGGAACCTACGTCAACATAATAAAAGCCATATATGACAAACCCACAGCAAACATCATTCTCAATGGTGAAAAACTGAAAGCATTTCCCTTAAGATCAGGAACAAAACAATGGTGTCCACTCTCCCCACTATTATTCAACATAGTTTTGGAAGTCCTAGCCACAGCAATCAGAGAAGAATAAGAAATAAAGGGAATACAAAATGGAAAAGAGGAGGTAAAACTGTCACTGTTTGCAGATGATGGATACTATACACAGAAAATCCTAAAGATGCCACCAGAAAACTACTAGAGCTAAACAATGAATTTGGTAAAGTTGCAGGATACAAAATTAATGCAAAGAAATTTCTTGCATTCTTATACACTAACAATGAAAGACTATCAGTGAATTTAGTAAAGTAACAGGATACAAAATTAATGCACAGAAATCTCTTGCATTCTTATACACTAACAATGAAAGATCAGAAAGAGAAATTAAGGAAACAATCTCATTCACCACTGCAAGAAAAAGAATAAAATACCTAGGAATAAACCGACCTAAGGAAGTAAAAGACCTGCACTCAGAAAACTATAAGACACTGATGAAAGAAATTAAAGATGACACAAACAGATGAAGAGATATACCATGTTCTTGGATTGGAAGAATCAATATTGTGAAAATGACTACACTACCAAAAGCAATCTACAGATTCAATGCAATCCCTATCAAATTACCAATGGCATTTTTTACAGAACTAGAACAAAAAATCTTAACATTCATATGAAGACACAAAAGACCCCAAACAGCCAAAGCAGTTTTGAGTGAAAAAAACAGAGCTGGAGGAATCACACTCCCTGACTTCAGACAATACTACAAAGCTACACTAATCAAGACAATATGGTACTGGCATAAAAACAGAAATATAGGTCAATGGAACAGGATAGAAAACCCAGAGATAAACTCACACACCTATGGTCAACTAATCTATGACAAACGAGGCAAGAATATACAATAGAGAAAAGACAGTCTCTTCAATAAGTGGTGCTGGGAAAACTGGACAGCTACATGTAAAACAATGAAATTAGAACACTCCCTAACACCATACTCAAAAGGAAACTCAAAATGGATTAAGGACCTAAATGTAAGACTGGACACTATAAAACTCTTAGAGGAAAACAGAGGAAGAACACTCTTTGACATAAATCACAGCAAGATCTTTTTTGATCCACCTCCTAGAGTAATGGAAATAAAAACAAAAATAAACAAATGGGACCTAATGAAACTTAAAGCTTTTGCACAGCAAAGGAAACTACAAAAAGACAAAAAGACAACCCTCAGAATGGGAGAAAATGTTTGCAAATGAATTAACAGACAAAGGATTAATCTCCAAAATATATAAACAGCTCATGCAGCTCAATATTAAAAACACAAACAACCCAATCCAAAAATGGGCAGAAGACCTAAATAGACATTTCTCCAAATAAGACACACAGATGGCCAAGGAGTACATGAAAAGCTGCTCAACAACTCTAATTATTAGAGAAATGAAAATCAAAACTACAGTGAGGTATCACCTCACACCAGTCAGAATGGGCATCATCAGAAAATCTACAAACAACAAATGCTGGAGAGGGTGTGGAGAAAAAGCAACCCTCTTGCACTATTGATGGGAATGTATAGTGATACAGCCACTATGGAGAACAGTATGGAGGTTCGTTAAAAAACTAGAAATAGAATTACCATATGACCCAGCAATCCCACTACTGGGCATATACCCAGAGAAAACCATAATTCAAAAAGACACATGCACCCCAATGTTCACTGCAGCACTATTTACAATAGCCAGGTCATGGAAGCCACCTAAATGCCCATCGACAGACAAATGGATAAAGAAGATGTGGTACATATATACAGTGGAATATTACTCAACCACAAAAAGGAACGAAATTGGGTCACTGTAGAGACGTGGATGGACCTAGAGACTGTCATACAGAGTGAAGGAAATCAGAAAGAGAAAAACAAATATCGTATATTAACACATATATCTGGAATCTAGAAAAATGGTACTGATGAACCGGTTTGCAAGGCAGAAATAGAGACACAGATGTAGAGAACAAACGTATGGACACCAAGGAGGGAAAGTGAGGCAGGTGGGGGGTGGTGGTGGTGGGATGGATTGGGAGCTTGGTATTGACATATATACACCAATATGTATAAAATTTATAACTAATAACCTGCTGTGTAAAAAAATTAAATTAAATTAAATTAAAATATAAAAAAAAAAATAAATAAAGATTCTGCCAGATCAGTCTCCACTAAAAGTCTATGAAAGCAATTGTGGTCCTATACATGCAACAATCCTGGATACCATATAATTATTTTAATTTTTGCCAATGTGATGTTATAAACTGGGATCTGATTATTGTTTCATATGTCTTTTTCATTCAATCACCTATTCTTAGTGTAAGCCTAAATTTAATATAGACATTAATGATGTGCAGTAAAAGATATTGGTTATAATCCTAAATAAGGACATATAGAGATTTTGATTCTTTATTCTTTGTGACATGATTTCATACTAATAACTATGTAATATTATCTAATAAAAATGTTGTATTTTAGACAAAATATTTCTCCTTAATTCTTCCATTTCATTTGACTGAATTTTAAATATGCATTAATAGATAAGATTCTGGTGATGATAAAGATGGTAGAGATTCTATTCTTTCCTTTTTTTGGTGCAGCAGAACTTTTTTTTACATTTCTGAGGAATTCAATTTTATTTTTAAATGGGATTTCACCTTCCTAATGACAGTACATAATGTTTACAATAATCAACTTATAAAGAACATATAGAGGTGGCAGAAATCTGCTTTAGAAAACCAGAGATTTAGAGGTCCTAACCCTCTCCTCTTTGAAAATTATGATAGGCTTCAGAGTACCAGATCATACTTGAATTCTCAAAGTATTCTGAAGTCAGCCTCAAGTATTAGTGAGGCTAATAAAACAAAAGTATTATTTTACTTTGTGGAACTGAATCCTTTAACCACTTACCACTGGTAAGTATTCCCACTAGATTATACTCTATAACCAATGTTTTAGAAAATTCAAGCAAACAAGCAGAACTATATGAAGGAGGTTGTTTATTTCTCTTTAGTTAATATGATATGCAATGTCCCTTTCTCTCTCACAATTTCTATCTTTTTCCTTTTAAAAGAATAAATACTACTGACTTTCTCTGTATGTATGAAAACACATTGATAGTTCTTACCAACTGTGTGACAATTTATAGTTTTCAAAGCTATTTAAAATTTATCTCATTTGTTTCCCAGAAAAACCTTCTAAGCGATACTGTCATCACTTTGTTGGAAGAATATTAAGTTTGTATCATTTAGGACAGTGGACATTAATAACCAAATTTTTGGTGAAAAAAGTGGAGTTTTAGGATTTACTGTTTTCACTCTAATTAATAATATTGAAGATGTTTCATAACTAAGTTAAAAACAAAGATTATTTAGTACTAACATCTGGTTTTGATTATGACATGATATAATGTATAGTCACACTCAAATGATATAATACAATGTCAAGTAAATATAAAGATCATATAGCAATATAAAATTTTATTTATATGGCCTGAAAGGATATTAACCTTTTAATGATTTATAAGCTTTCAGCATCTAGTCCTTTGATATTAACAACTTTGCATGCATTCCAATTCTCAAAATCCATAAGGCAATCATTTGTGTATACATGATAGAAGATATCTCAAAAATTATTATAAACTTATAAGTTCTGGTAGGTATTAAGTCTACTGTGAACAGTATGTCGATTACCATATAAAGTAACAGGCATACTTTTTCCAAATGGATGCTTGCAGAGGTGATTGTGATTGGAAAAAAACTTAATTCTTGTTTTTATCCTCTGCACTGATTAGAAGCATTTTAAAATATATATATTCTTGGAGGAGGAGGCAAGACGGTAGAGTAGAAGGATGTGCACTCACCCCTTCTTATAAGAACACCAGAATCACAACTAACTGCTGAACAACCATCGACAAAAAAATGCTGGAACCTACCAAAAAAGATACCCTACAACCAAAGCCAAAGAAGAAGCCACAGACGGTAACAGGGGTGCAAGTGCGATAAAGTCAAATCCCATACACGCCAGGTGGGCGACCCACAAACTGGAAAACAACTATACCACAGAAGCTCCCCCACAGAAGTGAAAGTTCTGAGCCCAACATAGGGCTCCACAGCCTGGGGGTCTGGCAACAAGAGAAGCCCCCAAAGACTCTGGCTTTGTAGGCCAGCAGGGTTTGACTGAAAGAATCCCACAGGACTGCAGGAAACAGAAACTCCACTCTTGAAGGGCACACACAGTGTCTACTGCACACCAGGACCCAGGGGAAAAGTGGTGACCTCATAAGAGCCTGTGCCGGACTTACCTGCTAGTGTTGGAGAGTACCCTGCAGAGGCAGGGGACAGCTGTGGCTCAATGAGGGGACAAGGGCACTCACGGCAGTGGCCCTGGTGAGTGCTCACTGGCATGGGCCCTCTAGGGAGCCACCATTTTCTCACCAAGACCTAGCCCCACCCAACAGCCTATAAGCTCCAGTGATGGGATGCCTCAGGCCAAACAACCAACAGGGCCCACCCATCAGCAAACCATCAGCAAACAGGCTGCTTGAAGTCTTCCTGAATAAACAGCTGCCTGATAAACACACCCCCCGACATGGTCCTATCCACCAGAGGGACAAGACCCAACTCCACCCACCAGTGGGCAGGTATTAGTTCCATGAGAAAGCCTGCACAAGCCTCTTAGACAGCCTCATCCACCATGGGGGCAGACAGCAGAAGCTAGAAGAACTACAACCCTGAAGCCTGCAGAACAGAAACCACAATCACAGAAAGTCAGACAAAATGACACAGCAGAGGAATATGTCCCAGATGAAGGAACAAGATAAAACCCAAGAAGAACAACTAAGTGAAGCAGAGAAAGGCATTCTACCTGAAGAATCAATCATTCAGAGTAATGATAGTAAAGATGATCCAAGATCTCAGAAAAGGAACGGAGGCACAGATCAAGAAAAGACAAGAAATGTGTAACAAAGACCTAGAAGAACTAAAGAACAAACAGAAATTAACAATTCAATAACTGAAATGAAAAATACACTAGAAGGAATCAATACTAGAATAACTGAGGAAGAAGAACGGATAAGTGACCTGGAAGACAGAATGGTGGAAATCACTACTGCAGAACAGAATCAAGAAAAAAAAATGACTAGAAATGAGGACAGTCTAAGAGACCTCTGGGACAACATTAAACACACCAACATTTGCTTTATAGGGGTCCCAGAAGGAGTAGAGAAGGGACCTGAGAAAATATTTGAAGAGATAATAGCTGAAAACTTCCCTAACATGGGAAAGGAAACAGTCATCCAAATCCAGGAAGCTCAGAGAGTCCCAGATAGCATAAACCCAAGGAGAAACAGGCCAAGACACATAGTAACCAAACTGACAAAAATTAAAGACAAAGAAAAAATATTAATAGAAACAAGGGTAGAACAACAAATACCATACAATTATCAGCTGATGTCTCACCAGAAACTCTGGAGGCCAGAAGGAAGTGGCACAAGATATTTAAAGTGATGAAAAGAAAGAACCTACAACCAAGAATACTCTACCCAGCAAGGCTCTCATTCAGATTTGATGGAGAAAACAAAAGTTTTACAAACAAGCAAAAGCTAAAAGAATTCAGCACCACTAGACAAGCTTTGCAACAAATGCTAAAGGAACTTCTCAAGGTGGAAAAGAAAAGGCCACAAATAGAAACAAGAAAATTACAAATGGAAAAGCTCACTGGTAAAGGCAAACATACAGTAAAGGTAGGAAATCATTTGCGCACAAATATGATAGCAAAACCAACAACTGTGAGAAGAGGAAAGCACAAATGCAGGATATTGGAAATGCATTTGAAATTAAAAGACCAGCAACTTAAACCGCTCTTGTTTATATATAGACTGCTACATCAACACCTCATGGTAACCACAAACCAAATTCTACAACAGATACACACACGAAAAAGAAAAAGCAATCCAAACACAACACTAAAGTTAATCATCAAATCATAAGAGAACAGAACAAAAAAGGAATGGAAGAAAAAACACCTACAAAAACAAATCCAAAACAATGAACAAAATGGCAATAAGAACATACATATCGATAATTACCTTAAATGTAAACAGATTACAGTAAGTCCCTGACATATGAACGAGTTCCATTCCAAGAGTGTGTTCGTTAAGTCCAGTTTGTTCGTAAGTCCAACAAAGTTAGCCTAGGTACCTAATTAACACAGTTGGCTATATAGTATTGTACTGTAATAGGTTTATAATACTTTTCACACAAATAATACATAAAAAACAAACAAACACAAAAAATAAAGAAGACATTTTTAATCTTATAGTACAGTACCTTGAAAAGTACAGTAGTACAGTACAACAGCTGGCATACAGAGGCTGGCATCGAGTGAAGAGGCAAGAAGAGTTACTGACTGGAGGAGGGAGAAGAGATGGGAGATGGTAGAGCTGAAGGAACGTCAGCAATAGGAGACAAAGGGCGAGCTTCAAGTTCACTCATGCCTGACAGTAATGGAATGCACGTTCATGTCTTTGAAAGTTCAGAACTGGAAGGTTCATATGTAAGGGACTTACTGTAAATGCTCCAACCAAAAGACATGCACTGGCTGAATGGATACAAAAGTAAGATATGTATATATGCTGTCTACAAGAGACCCACTCAGATCAAGGGACACATACAGACTGAAAGTGAGGGGATGGAAAAAGATATTTCATGCAAATGGATATCAAAATAAAGCTGGAGTAGCAATACTCACATCACACAAATAGACTTTAAAATAAAGACTGTTACAAGAGACAAAGAAGGACACTAAATAACGATCAAGGGAGCACTCCAAGAAGATATAACAATTGTAAATATATATATGCACCCAAGAAAGGAGCACCTCAATAAAAAAGGCAAATGCTGGGCTTCCCTGGTGGCGCAGTGGTTGAGAATCTGCCTGCCAATGCAGGGGACATGGGTTTGAGCCCTCGTCTGGGAAGATCCCACATGCCATGGAACAACTAGGCCCGTGAGCCACAACTACTGAGCCTGCGTGTCTGGAGCTTGTGCTCCGCAACAAGAGAGGTCGTGACAGTGAGAGGCCCGCACACTGCGATGAAGAGTGGCCCCTGCTCACCACAACTAGAGAAAGCCTTCGCACAGAAACGAAGACCCAACACAGCCACAAATAAATAAATAAATAAATTTTTTTTTAAAAAGGCAAATGCTACAAGCTATAAAAGTGGAAATCAACAGGAACACAATAATAGTGCAAGATTTTAACAACCCACTTTCATCAAAGAACAGATCATCCAGACAGAAAACCAATAAGGAAACACAGGCCTTCAAAGACACATTATACCAGAGGGACTTAATAGATATTTATAGAGCATTCAATCCAAAAGCAGCAGAATACACTTTCTTCTAAAGTGCACATGGATGAGGTTCTCTGGTGGCTCAGTGGTTAAGAATCCGCCTGCCAATGCAGGGGACACAGGCTCAAGCCCTGGTCCAGGAAGATCCCACATGCCGCAGAGCAACTAAGCCCATGCACCAAAACTACTGAGCCTGCATTCGAGAACCTGTGAGCCACAACTACTGAGCCCACGTGCCACAACTACTGAAGCCCACGTGCCTAGAGCCTGAGCACCGCAACAAAGAGTACCCCTCACTTAACAAAACTACACAGACCCCGCACGCAGCAACGAAGACCTCATGCAGCCAAAAATTAAATAAATTTATTTTTAAAAATAAATAAATAAAGTGCACATGGAACAATCTCAAGGACTGATCAAATGTGGGCCACAAAGAGAGCTTCAGTAAATTTAAGAAAATGTAAATCATATCAAGCATCTTTTCCGACCACAATGCTATAAAATTTAAAATCAACTACAAGAAAAAACTGTAAAAAACAGAAACACATGGAGGTTAATCAAAATGCTACTAAACAACCAATGGATCACTGAATAAATCAAAGAGGACATCAAAAAATACCTAGAGACAAATGAAAAGGAAAGCACAACAATCCAAAACCTGTGGGATGTAGCAAAAGCAGTTCTAAAAGGGAAGTTTATAGCAATACAATCCTACCTCAGGAAACAAGAAAAATCTCAAACAACCTAATCTTAGACCAAAAGGCCACTAGAGAAAGAACAAACAAAACCCAAAGTTAGTAGAAGGAAAGAAATTATAAAGATCAGAGCAGAAAAAACGAAATAGAGATGAAGAAAACAATAGAAAAGATCAAGGAAACTAAAAGCTGCTTCTTTGAAAAGATTAAAACATCTGATAAACCTTTAGCCAGACTCATCAAGGAAAAGAGGGAGAGGGCCAAAATCAATAAAATTAGAAATGAAAAAGAAGTTACAACAGACACCGCAGAAATACAAAGCATCTGAAGAGACTGCTATGAGCAACTCTATGCCAAAAAAATGGACAACCTGGAAGAAATGGACAAATTCTAAGAAAGGTATAACCTTCCAAGACTGAACCAGGAAGAAATAGAAAATATGAACAGACCAATCACAAGTAATGAAATTGAAACTGTGATTGAAAAATCTTCCAGCAAACAAAAGTCCAGGACCAGATGGCTTCACAGAGGAATTCAATAAAACATTTAGAGAAGAGCTAACACCCATCCTTCTCACACTCTTCCAAAAAATTGCAGAGGAAGGAACACTCCCAAACTCATTCGATGAGGCCACCATCACCCTGATACCAAAACCAGACAAAGATACTACGAAAAAAAAAAAAGTACAGACCAATATCACTCATGAATATACATGCAAAAATCCTCAACAAACTAGCAAACAGAATCCAACAGCACATTAAAAGGATCATACACCATGATCAAGTGGGATTTATCCCAGGGATGCAAGAATTCATCAATATACACAAATTAATCAATGTGATACACCAGAGTAACAAACTGAAGAAAAAAAACCATATGGTCATCTCAACAGATGCAGAAAAAGGATTTGACAATATTCAACACCCATTTATGATAAAAACTCACCAAAAAGTGGGCATAGAGGGAACGTACCTCAAAATAATAAAGGCCATATAGGACAAACCCACAGCAACATCATTCTCAATGGTGAAAAACTGAAAGCATTTCCTCTAAGTTAAGGAACAAGACAAGGATGTCCACTCTCACTGCTCTTACTCAACATGGTTTTGGAAGTCCTAGCCACAGCAATCAGAGAGGAAAAAGAAAAGGAATACAATTTGGAAAAGAAAAAGTAAAACTGTCACTGTTTGCAGATGACATGATACTACACATAGAGAATCCTAAAGATGCCACCAGAAAACTACTAGAGCTAATCAATGAATTTGGTAAAGTGGCAGAATACATAATGCACAGAAATCTCTTGCATTCCTATACATTAATGATGAAAAATCTGAAAGAGAAATTAAGGAAACACTCCCATTTACCACTGCAACAGAAAGAATAAAATACCTAGGAATAAACTTACCTAGGGAGACAAAAGACCTGTATGAAGAAAACTATAAGACACTGAAGAAAGAAATTAAAGATGACACAAACAGATGAAGAGATATACCATGTTCTTGGATTGGAAGAATCAATATTGTGA
>NC_041221.1:116377820-116380435 GCF_002837175.3 Physeter macrocephalus
AAACAAACAACCCAATCCAAAAATGGGCAGAAGACCTAAATAGATATTTCTTGAGAGAAGACACACAGATGGCCAAGACGCATGAAAAGCTGCTCAACATCATTAATTATTAGAGAAATGCAAATCAAAACTACAATGAGGTATCACCTCACACCAGTTAGAATGGGCATCATCAGAAAATCTACAAACAACAAATGCTGGAGAGGGTGTGGAGAAAAGGGAACCCTCTTGCACTGTTGGCGGGAATGTAAATTGATACAGCCACAATGGAGAACAGTATGGAGGTTCCATAAAAAACTAAAAATAGAATTACCATATGATCCAGCAATCCCACTACTGGGCATATACCCAGAGAAAAACATACTTCAAAAAGACACATGCACCCCAATGTTCATTGCAGCACTACTTACAATAGCCAGGTCATGGAAGCCACCTAAATGCCCATCGACAGATGAATGGATAAAGAAGACATGGTACATTTATACAATGGAATATTACTCAGCCATAAAAAGGAACGAAACTGGGTCATTTTTTTGAGAAGTGGATGGATCTAGAGACTGTCATACAGAGTGACGTAAGTCAGAAAGAGAAAAACAAATATCGTATATTAACGCATATATGTAGAACCTAGTAAAATGGTACAGATGAACAGGTTTGCAGGGCAGAAATTGACACACAGATGTAGAGAACAAACGTATGGACACCAAGGGGGAGAGTGGCGGGGGGTGGGGGTGGTGGTGTGATGAATTGGGAGATTGGGATTGACATGTATACACTGATGTGTATAAAATTAATGACTAATAAGAACCTGCTGTATAAAAAAATAAAATAAAATTCTAAACTTCAAAAAAAAAGAAAAAGGATAGGTACGTGTGTGTGTGTGTGTATATATATATTTGAATCCCTTTGCTGTACACCTGAAACTAACTCAAAATTGTTAATCAACTCTACTCCAATATAATATAACAATTAAAAAATAAAATATATATATTCTCTAAGTGTGAATAAGACCTACTGAGATAATTATGTTGGAGAAAAATTATAATAAACATTCAGGTGTAACTATAAAGTTAACTGTAAATATTCAGTCCCATCTGAAAATATAATTCCTTGGTTTACAGAAATCTGGTACTCTTATCAGTTTATGATATATTTTAAAGTATAAATGGATTACAGTTGTCATATATTCATGTGCTTTTTAGTCATATATTCACACAGATATACCAACTTATATTTTATTCATCCTACAAGTATTTATTAAGTCTTTGCTATGTTTTAAGTACTATTAAACACAAAGGACTTTTTTTAATTTATTGAGGTATAGTTGATTTCTAACATTATAAAAGTTTCAGGTGTACAACATAGTGACTCACAATTTTTAAAGATTATACTCCATTCATAGTTTTTATAAAATATTTGTTATATTCCCTGTGCTGTATAATATATCCTTGTAGCTTATTTATTTTATAGTAAAATAAATAAGCTACCATAAACTACTTTATACACAATAGTTTGGACCTCTTAATCTGCTACTCCTACCTTGACCCTCCCCCTTTCCCTTTCGCCACTGGTAACCACTAATTTGTTCTCTGCATCTGTGAGTGTTTTTTTGTTACATTCACTAGTTTATTTTTTAGATTCCACATATATAAGTGATAACAGACAGTATTTGTCTTTCTCTGACTTAATTATTTCACTAAGCGTAATACCCTCCACTTTCATCCATGTTGTCGCAAATGGCAAAACTGCATTTTTTATGACTGAGTAGTATTTCATTGTGTATATGTACATAAATACCACATCTTCTTTATCCATTCATCTGATGATGGACACTTAGGTTGCTTCCATTTGATAAATGATGTTTCAAGTAGCATACTTACAGCTCTCCACTATTCAATAATTTATCAAGTTAAATAAATATATCTTCATAACTTATTTTGTTTCTTAGAGGATAACTAGATACAGTGGTATCTATCTATATGGCATAAAGTGAGAAAAGGTATTGTTATATGATCATACACATTATTAGAAAATTTAATGGTAAATTATCCAAAATATAGATACAATAAAAAGGAATTAAGTGTGATTCATTAAGAAGAATTTAAGATTACAGTGAACCATCTGATTTCATTTTGTGTTTAGCTTGGGTTAAAAATAAATATTCCTAACTAAGTCATTTTGATCTCTTGATTTGAGTTGATAATCTACTTTATGGATAATTAGGACACACAAAGAACTTCTCTGATTTATGTAAACAGGTCTCAGACACAACCTGCAGCCCACTGTAATACTTAACTAGAAAAAATATATTTCCTTCCTTTAAACTCAACATGGTATACCTCACTATACTGTATACCTACATATAGTATTTTCTTCAACTACATGAGAGGTATGACTTAGGCAAGATAGTAAGCTTTAGAAAAAGAATCATCTGGGGCATTCTGGTCTCTATTTTAATTTGATTCTCAGTAAAAATTAAATTGTTAAAAACTAGGGGCTTCCCTGGTGGCGCAGTGGTTGAGAGTCCACCTGCTGATGCAGGGGATACGGGTTCGTGTCCCAGTCCGGCAAGATCCCACATGCCGCGGAGCGGCTGGGCCCGTGGGCCATGGCCG
>NC_041221.1:116380506-116426477 GCF_002837175.3 Physeter macrocephalus
AAGATCCCACATGCCGCGGAGCGGCTGGGCCCGTGAGCCATGGCCGCTGAGCCTGTGCGTCCAGAGCCTGTGCTCCGCAACAGGAGAGGCCACAACAGTGAGAGGCCCGCGTACAGCAAAAAAAAAAAACTAAACTGATCAGGATTGTGAAACTATATAGTGCCTGGTCTTCCCCAAATTGTATTGTTTTAATGCTACTTCTTTACTTTCATTATGTTTTTAAATGTAATTTAACATTTGATAATGTTAGATTGCCAAGCCTACTTACGATGTAACATATGCATTTAGGTGCATTTAGAATCCTCCCGTTTTTTTCCAATGTTTAGAATTTTGCATCTTAAAGGGAGATCACATGGTACTGATTATATTGTGGTTATCAAAAAATACAGGCAAAGTATCTAAGAGAAAATATATAAACTGGTACTAGAAGTTTTAACAATCATTATTAGAAATAATCACAAATTTCATTCTATTTCATATGACATTTTATAATACGGTTGAATCCTGAGAGAATGTAAAATATATGTGAATACATAAATATTTTGGTAGTGATGATTTTGAGAACTTTTGCTAGTAGGTACAGCAGGAAATAAATTTCTCAGTAGTTTTTTCCATCAGTGATTTTTTGTTTACCCTATTAACTTTGTTACCCAGTCCATCTTAAAACAAAATACTTTATCTTATTTATGTGTCAGGATTATGATTACAGTTTCCGGATGGATAAAAGTTTTTCTTTTCTGCAAACTAAGCTATCCTTTATTCAGTTCATTGTCACAGTTTTGCCCTTATTATCTTCACAGTAATACTTTGTCTGCTAAGCTTACATAAAGTTATACGGCATTATTTTGTTTACAGTTATTTAGAGATGTTCATAAGACAACTTCTCATATTTGCATTTCATATAATTTAAGTGGAATTGTTTTTAAAAATAACAATATTAGGCTAACAAGTACAAGAATGCTCATATTAACACTGTTTATAATACTCTCAATTCTCATCAACAACAGAATGGATAAACTAGTATATTCAATGGTATGCTCTACAAGGATAAAAACTGAACTACAAGTAACAACATGAATGAATTTCATAAACTTAATATTGATAAAAGAAGCCAGACATTAAAAAGTACGTCTATATAATTCCATTTATATAAAGTTTTAAATTGGCAAAACTATGCTTTCAGAGGTCAAGATAAAGGTCAGTTTCTTTTGCAGGGGTGGGAGAGCATTTGACAGGAAAAGGACATACATGTTTCTGGATTCTGGTTATATTCGTTTTCTTGATTTGGTTACTGCTTATAGGTATGTTCACTTTGTGAAGATTCATGGAGCTGAACACATGATTTGGGCCAACTTCTATATAACTTAAACTTTAATAAGAAGTTTATATACAGTTGATTCTTATTTGTGATAGGTTTTATAAAGTTGCTGTAAACATGGAATTAGCAAATACTAAGCCATTGCCCTTAGGGAAAATACAAGATTAGGTACCCTTCACCCTCCGGCCACAAGACTTTTGGTTTGATCAATCAATACATAACCTTATTTTATATGTGTTTTTGTTTACAGACACCTTATTTAATATATATCATTGATTCATTAACAATGAACTCTTGGAAAACAGCACTATGTAACTCATGCCTCTATGAAGCTTACCTACCACATGTTATTTTCTCTGTAAGGCACATCACAGCCTTCTTGTGCTCAGGAACACTAGATAGCACTTCAACACTATGCTAGGGCTGTTTTAAACATTTTAAAGTTGTTAAGAGAGTAAATCCTAGCAGTTCCCATCACCAAATTTTTTTAATTTTCTATTTCTTTTATTTTGTATCTATGTGTGATGATGGATATTCACCAAACTTTCTGTGGTAATCACTTCATTATGTATGTAAGTAAAATTATTATGCCATACACCTTAAATTTACACAGTGCTGTATGTCAATTATATCTCAATAAAACTGGAAGAAAAAAAAGAAAGTACAGCAGAGTAGGAACTCAGAGCAAGAGGTGACTATAACTTTTTTGCAAAAAACTTCCACAGCAGATTTGATAAGGAAAGTGAGACAATCATATTTAAATTTTAAAAGATAAAGCAACCTCTGTTAACAACTGCATTATACGTGTGTGTATATTTATATATATTGATATACCTGAGTGTATATAAGTGTATCTGCATTATATATTTATGTATATATATATTATATATTTTTATATATATTATATATTTATGTATATACACATTTACATCAGTGTGTTTTTTTAAAAAATTCATTACACACATTTGATTTGTTAAAATAAATTTTCCCTTTTCTATTTCATATTGTAAATTTTAAGCTTCATGACCTTGCTGTTTTCTACAAGGAGCTAGTAACTAATGGAATTTCTGGTTTATCTTTTAGAAGACAGGCACTCCTAATTAGCAACTGCTAGTGAAAGGAATCTCAGAAAAATAAGATGCTCAGGCTCTTTCTCCTACAGCTGCAGCAGGCAGAACATTCTGAGTCAGAGGACCTGTCTTGATAACATACAAATCAGAAAGCATTCACCATAAGTCTAGCATAGAGGCTGCACGTTAAGTTACAACTATAATCATCCTGTTCTATTGTCTATGATAAAACTTCCTTACAAATGTTTATTTGTAACAAAGGAGTCTCTCTAGTCATCTAGATTCAAAGAATCTTCATAGGTCCTGTGACTCTAACCTGTATGTAAAAAATCTCTTTTTTTAATTGGTTGTCTTGCTTGATAAGTGAATGCAAGAATATTGGTAAGAATACTGTAACTTTCATTTCTATTTCTGAAGATACAAATACCTGTAACATAGCTTTGTTAAAACATTAAAACTCTGAGACTTTATCTCCTTCCATCCTTCATGCATAAAGGTAAAATAAGCTGACTTATCTGGCAGATTTTTTTATCTTAAAATTCACGTATATGAATTTTAAAATGGATTAATTGGATTTCATCAAAATTAAGAAATTCTAAACTTTCAAAAAGATTGCTAAAAGGATGAAAAGGCAAGCCACAGACTAGGAGGAAATATTTACAAATCACACATGTTATTTGAAAGGACTTGTATCCAGAATATATAAAGAAATCTCAGACTCATTAACAAGGAAACAAAGAAGTCAGTATAAAAACAGGCAAAAGATTTGATTTACACTTTACCAAAGAAGCTGTATGGATGGCAATTAAGCACATGAAAAGATGCTCAGCATCATTAGCCATTAGGTAAATGCAAATTAGAGCCACATGAGATATCCCTATGCAACTACTAAAATGGCTAAACTTTTAAAAACTGTCCATATCAAGCACTGTCAAGGACATGAAGAAACTGGTTCACTCATAAACTACTAGTAGGAATATAAAAAGGTACAATTGTTTGGAAAAAAGTCTGGCAATTTTCCAAAACTGCCCAAAAAAAGTTTAACATATACCTATCATACAAATCCAGGCATTCCACTCCTACGTGAAAACATATATACTCCTGGTGAAAGCAAGAGAAAAGAAATCATACATCCATACAAAGATTTGTAATAAACGTTCATAGCACTTTATGTGTAATAGCCAAAACCTGAAAACAACCCAAATGGTCATCAACAGAGGTCCAGATAAGCAAAGTATAATATATCCACACAATGGAATACTATTCACCAATAAAAAGAAGGGAACTTATGACACATCTTCAAGAATGAACTGCAAGATAATTACACAGAGTGAAAGAAGTCATACCAAAAAAGTATACAATGTATGATTTTATAAAATTCTAGAAAATGCAAACCAATTGATAGAGACAGAAAGAATATCACTGGTTGCCTAAAAATAGGAGAAGGGTAGGAAGAAAAGATTACAAAGCTCAAGGAAATTTAAGCGATAGATACATTTTCTCCATTGTGGTAATGGTTTCACAGGTACCTACATATGTCGAAACTTAGCAAACTGTCCACTTTAAACATGTGCAGTTTATTCCATGAGAGTTAAAATAAAAAGGGGAGAAGGATTATAATACATTCCAAAAATAAATACAAGGCAATGATATATAAAATTTTTAAGAGGCTTTATGGGAAGAAAAGTGTGTAAAAATTATTCATATAGGCATCTGTACACCAGAACCATCCACACAATGGAATTGTGACAGTGTGTTTACTGGGTTACTAATGACAAGTCCAAGATGTCAGAATATACCAATTCACTATACTGTGGGCAGGATAATGCAAATGATAAAAGACAATTCAAAAATTACCATTGGAGATTATGTATCTACCATGGAGCAGGAGATATTCCAACACTGCAAAAAAGGACAAATAGATGTCATGAACTTCTACACCATTCCCTCCTTTGGTATCTAAAGAAGGTATTATAACAGATCTTTATAGAAAGTTATCTTGATATATAGTTCTAAAAGGTCAACAAGAAACTCCTGAGAAACAAAAATTTCAATTTCTTTTATTACTGAATGATTGCTTTTGCCATTCCTGAGAAACAGTTTGCATTGAAAATTCTGACCATCAATGTTAAGAATTCATAAGAAAAATGTATTTATTGTGTTGACTCTAAATATTTAAGATTTTATATAACCTGTTATTTTTTAGTTTTCTATAACCTCCGGCAATGATGTTTTTCCATTAATGCAAAATAAAATAAAACAATATATTCTTCAATTGAGTCTTATTTTAAATAAAAAGTTTTCT
This sequence comes from Physeter macrocephalus, assembly GCF_002837175.3. Classification (NCBI taxonomy): domain Eukaryota; kingdom Metazoa; phylum Chordata; class Mammalia; order Artiodactyla; family Physeteridae; genus Physeter; species Physeter macrocephalus. Next base: position 116,385,200 of record NC_041221.1, read on the forward strand.
GAATTAGATACACACTTAAAGGGCATTTGTTTCTTCTAATACCTTTTTATCCTATATTACAAACTATATCTTATGTGCTAAGATATCAAAATTATCAGGTAAATTATCTTCAATGTAATAATATTTTATAAAGAAAGGGAATAACCCTGCTTCCTCTCACTACCTAATACGCAAAGCTATAAGCCAAGTTATAAGATAGTGCTCCCAGCTAAACTCAGGTTCTATTTTCACCCTGTTTGTTTAAAGAATAGGCCCTGATAGGATGCCCATATCCCAAGCAAAGTTAGCTTTAAAAAAAATCTAGCCCAAAACCAATGCAGTAAACTCTACAGCCAAAAACAAAACAAACATATGACACCATGTCAGCTGCTAATTACCATCTACATATAGGAATGGTATAACTCTCATAAGAAAGGTATATAAAATATATGTAAGCGGTATATAGGCAAGTCTAATTTAAAATAACAAAAATGAAGTTTATTTAATGAATCCCCAGAGATAAAACACCTGAAAAACATACTAGAATGGTATTTGATGCTTACCCAAATTGCAGCATAATTTTCCAAACCAGCCCTAACCCATTCTCAATATGCTCACACAATATCTTGTCCACCTTTCTCTGTGATTAAGATTAGGGATTAGTCTTTCAACCTCTTAATAACATCATATTTTATATATAAACTTGAAAAATATGTGTTAGAACTCTTTACTGGTTCCATCACTTACTAGCTATATGACATTACTGAGCATCTTTGTGTCTCAGTTTCTACTTCTACAAAATAGAAATCTTAATAACACCTACCTTATGAAATCATTATGACAATTAAATGAGTAAATATTTATATTTAGAAAAGTGACTGAGACATAATAACCATAATGAGAATGTTTGGAAAATAAAATTATATTAATAAAGAACAGAGTAACAGCTTTTTGACTCCTGAAAATATTTCTAGCATTTGGTACTGAAGGAATCTTAAGCACTTCTCCCAAATCTGAACTTTCCTTTTACTTTATACTCGGAGCCTCCAATATTTCATTCCTTACTTTTTTTCTCTGAGTGTTAAAATATCTAGTAGTCAAGAAACGTACACAGATAGATAGAGAGACAGGTAGATAGATAGATAAACTGAACTTCCTCAAAATTAAAAGCTTTTTTTTTTTTGCATCAAAGAACATAATCAAGAAAGTGAAAAATTTACAGAACGAAAGAAAATATTTGCAAATCATAGATCTGATAAGGGGTTATCCTACAGAATATATAAAGAACACTTACAACTCAACAATAAAAAGAAAAATAACTAGATTTTAAAATCAGCAAAGGATTTGAAAGATATTTCTCCAAAGGAGATATACAAATGACCAATAAGCACATAAAAAGATGCTCAACATCGTAAGTCACTAGGGAACACAAATCAAAACCACAATGAGACACCACTTCATACCAACCATGGTGGCCACAACTTAAAAAAAAGGGCAGGGGGCATAACTAGTTTTGGTCAAGATATGGAGAAATTGAATTGGATAGAGAAAATGTAAAACAGTGTAGCTGCTTTGGAAAACAGTGTGGCAGTTCCTCAAAAAGTTAAACATAGAGTCAGTAAATGACTCAAGTAGTCCACTCTTAGATATGTAACCAAAAAAACTCAGAATAGGTATTCACACAAATATGAATATTTATAACACCATTATTCACAAGAGCCAAAAAGTAGAAACAAATGTTCATCAATGGATGAATGATAAACAAAATGTAGTACAGTATATGCATATAATGGTATATTATTCAGCCATAAAAAAGAATGAAGGACTGATACATGCTACAGCAGCAGTCCCCAACCTTTCTGGCACCAGGGACCGGTTTCATGGAAGACAATTTTTCCACAGACCAGCGGGGGTGGGGCGCGGATGGTTTCAGGATGATTCAAGCACTTTACATTTATTGTGCACTTTATCTCTATTATTATTACATTGTAATATATAATGAAATAACTATACAACTCACCATACTGCAGAATCAGTGGGAGCCCTGAGCTTGTTTTCCTGCAACTAGATGGTCCCATCTGGGGGTGATGGGAGACAGTGACACCCAAAGTGTGTTGCTTATGTCCAGTCTACTCGGTAAGATGCAGTTTAATTGTCACTTGCCACTCACTGATAGGGTTTTGATACGAGCCTGCAAGCAATTGATTTATTATGGTCTCTGTGCAGTCAAACCTCTCTGCTAATGATAATCTGTATTTGCAGCCGCTCCCCAGTGCTAGCATCACCAGCTCAGCTCCACCTGAGATTATCAGGCATTAGATTCTCATAAGGAGCGTGCAACCTAGATCCCTCACATGCACAGTTCACAGTAGGGTTCGCGCTCCCGTAAGAATCTAATGCTACTGCTGATCTGACAGGAGGCGGAGCTCAGGCGGTAATGTGAACGATGGGGAACAGCTGTAAATACAGATGAAGATTCACTCGCTTGCCTGCCACTCACCTCCTGCTATGTGACCCGGTTCCTAGCAGGCCATGGCCCAGGTACTGGTCCATGGCCCAGGGGTTTGGAACCCCTGCTCTACAGTTTACAAATATTTGTTCATTTGATGTATGGGCAAAATGTCTAAGAATTCACACAAATAGTGTGTGTGCATGTCTGAGTGAGGGTGTGAGAGAGTAGATGCATTGTTGCAACCTAGATCCCTCACATGCACAGTTCACAGCAGGGTTTGAGCTCCAATGAGAACCTAATGCCACCACTGATCTGACAGGAGGCGGGGCTCAGGTGGTAACGCGAGCGATGGGGAGCGGCTGTAAATGCAGATGAAGCTTCGTTCGCTCACCTGCCACTCACCTCCTGCTGCGCGGCCCGATTCCTAACAGGCCATGGACTAGTACCAGTCCGTGGTCCAGGGGTTGGAGACCCCTGTGCTACAATATGGATGAACTTTGAAGCACCCATGGCTAAGTCAAAGAAGCCAGACAAAAAAGACTACATAATTCCATTTACAGGACGTGTCCAGAATAAGCAAATCTACAAAGACAAAAAAAAGCAGATTAGTCTTTGCCTAGACTTGGAAATGGAGGAAGGGGTAAACTGACTGCTAATGGGTACTGAACATGAAAATACTGTGGAAAAAGATAGTTGTACAACTTTGCAAATATATTAAAATCCACTGAATTGTACACTTTAAAGGGGTAAATTTTAAGGTTGTGAATTATATCTCAATTTAAAAACATCTAGACTGCATTGCTTCTCAAGCTTTAATATGCAAAAGAATTACTTGGGTATCTTGTTAAAATGAAGACTCTAAGTAGTTCTAAGGTGGAACCTAATATGCTGCATTTCTAACAAACTACCAATTGATGCCAGTGCTGCTGGCTAGTCCATGAATCGCATTGGGAAGGAAGGCAGAGCGCAGCCTTTCACACTCTGCTACTGTACACCTCTAATTACTACACTTGAGGATAAAAATACCTTATATTTAAGGCACTAAGTTAGACCAAATGATTTGTAACATAAAATCATAAATTTAGGTTAATTTTTTTCTTTTATTTTAAAATTTATTTATTTATTTATTTTTGGCTGCATTGGGTCTTCGTTTCTGCACACGGACTTTTCTCTAGTTGCAGAGAGCGGGGGCTTCTCATTGCAGTGGCTTCTCTTGTTGTGGAGCACAGGCTCTAAGCACACAGACTTCAGTAGCTGTGGCACGCAGGCTCAGTAGTTGTGGCTCATGGGCTCTAGAGCACAGGCTCAGTAGTTGTGGTACATGGGGTTAGTTGCTCCACGGCATGTGGAATATTCCCAGACCAGGGCTCGAACCCATGTCCTCTGCATTGGCAGGCAGATTCTTAACCACTGCACCACCAGGGAAGTCCTAAATTTAGGTTAATTTTAAAATAAATTAAATCCAAATTTTTTTAATTAGCATATTCTAGGGATAGCATTATATGTTGAATTAGAAAGCAGGAGAACCATATTATACTCCAAGTTCTCCCCTTACCTGGCTGCAACTTTAGAAGAGTCACTTATTACTGGCCTTTACCTTTCTCACTTTTGAAATGCTGAGAATTTATTAATCTTTAAGATTCTTTCCAGTTCAAAAATTATACTACTATCTGCCAAGGAATTTGAGAATTTTTCTCAGCAAGGGAAGTGAGTACACACTTAAGAACTCAGTAAAGAACAGATGGAACTAGGGAGGCAAGGAATTCCACATTGAGATCTCTGATAACTTTCTTTAAACTGTCCTTTACATATAGCAAGATCATACTTCCTATCACTTCACATTCTATCACCTGGAATAATAAAAGCAAGTTAACTCAAGTTCTATATGTAAATGTAATGCTATCTACAACCTTGGAGATCAGTCTTATAGCCTGTGAGGAGTACACAACACCCCAACACGTGAGCCAGAAAGATCCAGAAGGTATAGATACATTCTGTCAACAAAACTATAAATACTACACAAGAGTCAAAAGAGTTAATCACTGATAATAGTAAGCCTTTGGCATTCTGCATTTAACACCCAACGGTTCTGACTATGCCCGAAGGACACAGAAGTTTCATGACACAAAATAGTTACTTTGTTGCAGCACTAAATGAAAGCATATTTACTGGAAGGTAAAGTACAAAAGTCATTTAACAAACAAGTAAGTAGAACAGGCTATTCAGAATCTACATCTCAATATAGATGTATGTTCCCTAGTTCTCTGGAATCTTTTACATATTTAATTCTGTGAAGTAAAAAAAAAAAAAAAAAATTGCTTCTTTTTAGGGGGAAAAGGACATTAAAAAGTAAGCCAATTCCCAATGCTGGTGATAGAAGTAAAAAAAACTGAAATTTTGCATAAAACTGAAAGGATAATCTGAAGAAAATGAAAACACTAACTAAAAAAGGTATCTGCACTCCCATGTTCACTGCAGCATTATTTACAACAACCAAGATATGGAAACAAACTAAATGCCCATCAATGGATGAATAGATAAAGAAAATGTACTATATGTATATACAATGGAATATTATTAGGCCATAAAAAAGGAGATCTTACCATTTGTGACAACTTGGAAGCACCTTGAGGGCATTATGCTAAGTGAAATAAGTCAGAGAACAGAGAAAGACAAATACTGTATGATCTCACTTACATGTGAAGTTTAAAAAAAAATAAAGCTTGTAGATACAGAAAACAAACTAATGGTTTCCAGAGGTAGGGGGGTGAGGGGTAGGCAAAATGAGTGAAGGTACAAACTTCAGTTATAAAATAAGTCATGGCAAGGTAATGTACAGCATGATGACTATAGTTAAGAATACTGTATTGTATATTTGAAAGTTGCTAAGAAGAATAGATTTTAAAAGTTCTCATCTCAAGAAAAAAAAATCTGTAACTATGTATAGGGATGGATATTAACTTGACTTACTGTAGAGATCACTTTGCAATATACAAATATCAAATCATTATGCTGTACACCTGAAACTAATATAATGTTATATGGCAATTATACCTCAATAAAAAATATTTTGAGGATAATGATGAATTCAAATTTGGCAACAGATTAGATGTAACATAAACCAGTCCTTAACAGCTCTATGTAGACACAAGAAAAAGTTTTTATGAAAACATCTTAGCCAGTGAGTGCTCCCAACAGTGCTCTGCTTATCAAGTGAGAAATTAAGCTTTAGTGGAAGTTTTAAAGGCAATAAAGCAAGGATACAAAAACACTGGCTGAAAATAAGTTTATGAAGAAAGCCAGGAGCCTCTACAAACATTTCCATATTCACCTTGGACTTACTCCTAGCAAACATCAAGAGTCTCCTGTGTAAAATTCTTCTGAGAGAAGAGATTCATTCATTGCCAAATAGTCTGGATATATTAGAAATTCAGATTAAAATGAGGCGAAGTTAATGGGTTTGCATTACAATTATTTCATTCCTCAATTAGGTAAGTATGAAGTTCACATGTGATTACTTGCTTATTTGGGAAAAAAAATCAATATTTTGGACATTAATTCTGATTTCTGTTTTCTTTCTGTTATTTTTTCTCTCGTGTATTCGAAGCAAAATTTTTATACTACTACAGAAACTAAACAGATCAACTAAACTAAGAATAAAAGCTAAGACAAATTTATGCAAAAAACAGGTACATGGGTATATGTGTATCGAGGGGGTGGTAAAAAAAATGACAAATAAATTACATTTAGAAATAAAACCTAATTAACTTAAACTATATTATTTATAGATTTGGGAAACTTAGACAAGAAATTAAATTTTCCTTTTCATTTTTACTTTTCACTTGGTGAACAAGACTGTAAGAAAGAATTATTAAAATATTTGTAAAGAGCACTAGCTTTGAATGAACCAAGAAAAGCATAAACAAGCATGCTTTACAAGTAAACAAGTGATGTGTAGTAGACTGTAGTTATCTATGGGGTTTTTGGTCTGCCCATTCATGCTTTTAAATCATCCTACTGACAGCAACAGCCCAAGTCCCCTAAGGAACTTCTTCCTAATTCTTATGGTCCTTCTGTCAGTAATGGTACCGTCATCCACACCAACCCCAACGAAAGGATCACCCAGGATTCTGCGCTGGGAAGGAGAAATCATCTTTCCATTAAGATAAATAAAAACAGGAGGAGACGAATCTGCTGCTTCCCACAGACAACTTCCAGTGGCAGGGAGGAAGTCCATTCATAATAAGAGAAAATCAGAACAACACAAAGGGAATCAAACCCCCAAAACAGAGCTGCTTGAGAACCAGGTTCAGCCAAGTCTGAGACCATTCCTATCTATTCTGAGTTTCTCAGTAACATGACCTATACACTTCCTTTTGTTTAGTTTGAGTTGAATTTCTGTCACTACTCATGAGAGAGACATGTTACATACACTTATTTGTATGCATATATTAAAGCAAGGCACCTAGGAAAGTCTATTATGTAATAAAATAAAAATTGTTTTCCATAAAAGCTGAGGAACAAAGTTACTAATTAACTAAAAGTCATCACACAGATACGGGAAAGTTTTCAAGAATTGGAAGATATGCAAAATCATACTAAAACTTTTTTAGTGTTACAGAAATTAGTTCAAAACTTACTATAAAATCACTACAATTATCAATACCATTTTATAATTGTATAGCTGTCTAAGGATACGTGTATAGTTACCATTAAAAATCAATCCATTTTTCAATTCATCTTACCTATTTCTCTTTGTATGTATGAATACAAAGTATATATTTATATTGTATATATTATACATATAATTTATATACAAAGTATATATTCATATGCTTTTTTTAGAGAGTAAATATACAGAATTCATTGTTTTATTGCAACAACTTCTAGAAACATATCTTTACTAATTAAGCCATATTCACATATGAGGGATGGATACTCTTTCATATTCAAAACAGCTATGCAGGGCTTCCCTGGTGGCGCAGTGGTTGAGAGTCCGCCTGCCGATGCAGGGGACACGGGATCGTGCCCTGGTCCGGGAAGATCCCACATGCCACAGAGCGGCTGGGCCCATGAGCCATGGCTGCTGAGCCTGCGCATCTGGAGCCTGTGCTCTGCAATGGGAGAGGCCACAACAGTGAGAGGCCCGCGTATCGCAAAAAAAAAAAGAAAACCAGCCGTGCATATTATTGCATATTACTTTTTAAATGATCCATATTTCCCAAATATATGAAGATGAAACTGTCTCAAGATATATAAAATGAGCTTTTATAAATTATGTCATGTTTTAAATTACTATTTTTTATTTCAAGCAAAAAAATATTTAGGAAAAGATAATCTTTCTGGGCTAGAGCTGGCAAAATTTCAATTTCAAAAACTAAAATGTGGGGAGGAAGAACTTCAATCCTGCAGCCTGTGAAACAAAAACCACATTTACAGAAAGATAGACAAGATGAAAAGGCAGAGGGCAATGTACCAGATGAATAAACAAGATAAAACCCCAGAAAAACAACTAAATGAAGTGGAGATAGGCAACCTTCCAGAAAAAGAACTCAGAATAATGATAGTGAAGATGATACAGGACCTCAGAAAAACAATGGAGGCAAAGATCGAGAAGATGCAAGAAATGTTTAGCAAAGACCTAGAAGAATTAAAGAACAAACAAACAGCGATGAACAATACAATACCTGAAATGAAAACTACACTAGAAGGAATCAATAGTAGAATCACTAAGGCAATGGAACGGATAATTGACCTGGAAGACAGAATGGTGGAATTAACTGCTGTGGAACAGAATAAAGAAAAAAGAATGAAAATAAATGAAGACAGCCTAAGAGACCGCTGGGACAACATTAAATGCAACAACATTCGCATTATAGGGGTCCCAGAAGGAGAAGAGAGAGAGAAAGGACCTTAGAAAATATTTTAAGAGATTATAATTGAAAACTTCCCTAACATTGGAAAGGAAATAGCCACCCAAGTCCAGGAAGCACAGTGAGTCCCACACAGGATAAAACCAAGGAGAAACAAGCCAAGACACATAGTAATCATATTGGCAAAAATTAAACACAAAGAAAAATTACTGAAAGCAGCAAGGGAAAAACAACAATAAATATAGAAGGGAACTCCCATAAAGTCAACAGCTGATTTCTCAGCAGAAACTCTACAAGCCAGAAGGGAGTGGCAGGAAATATTTAAAGTGATGAAAGGGAAGGACCTACAACCAAGATTACTCTATCCGGGAAGGATCTCATTCAGATTCGATGGAGAAATCAAAAGCTTTACAGACAAGCAAAAGCTAAGAGAATTCAGCACCACCAAACCAGATCTACAACAAATGCTAAAGGAACTTCTCTAAGTGGGAAACACAAGAGAAGAAAAGGACCTGCAAAAACAAGCCCAAAAAAATTAAGAAAATGGTAACAGGAACATACATATCAATAATTGCCTTAAACATGAAAGGATTAAATGCTCCAACCAAAAGACACAGGCTCGCTGAACTGATAGAAAAACAAGACCCTATAACAACTGTCTACAAGAGACCCACTTCACACCTAGGGACACATACAGATGCAAAGTGAGGGATGGAAAAAGATATTCCATGCAAACAGAAACAAAAAGAAAGCTGGAGTAGCAATACTCATATCAGATAAAATAGACTTTAAAATTAAAAATGGTATGACAGAAAAGGAAGGCCACTACATATTCATCAAGGGATCAACCCAAAAAGAATATATAACAGTTATAAATATATATGCACCAAACATAGGAACACCTCAATACATAAGGCAACTGTTAACAGCTGTAAAACAGGAAATCGACAGTAACACAATAATAGTGGGGAACTTTAACACCTCACATATACCAATGGACAGATCATCCAAACAGAAAATTAATAAGCAAACACAAGCTTTATATGACACAATACACCAAATAGACATAATTGATATTTATAGGACATTCCATTCAAAAAAAGGAGATTGCACTTTCTTCTCAAGTGCGCACAGAACATTCTACAGGATAGATTACATCTTGGGTCACAAATCAACCCTCAGTAAATTTAAGAAAATTGAAATCATATCAAGCATCTTTTCTGACCACAACACTAAGAGATTAGAATTCACTTACAGGGAAAAAAACGTAACAAACACAAACACATGGAGGCTAAACAATACACTACTAAATAACCAAGAGATCACTGAGGACATCAAAGAGGAAATCAAATAATGCCTAGAGACAAATGAAAATGAAAACACAATGAACCAAAACCCATGGTATGCAGCAAAACCAGTTCAAAGAGGGAAGTTTATAGCAATAAAACCCTACCTCAAGAACCAACAAACATCTCAAATAAACAATCTAACCTTACACCAAAAGGAACTAGAGAAAGAAGAACACACAAAACCCAAAGTTAGCAGAAGGAAAGAAATCATAAAGATCAGAGCAGAAATAAAAGAAATAGAAACAAAAAAAACAATAGCAAAGATTAATAAAACTAAAACCTGGTTCTTTGAGAAGATAAACAAAATTGATATCCATTAGCCAGACTCATGAAGAACAAGAGCGGGAAGACTTAAATCAATAAAATTAGAAATGAAAAAGGAGAAGTTACAACAGACACCGCATTCACTTACAGGGAAAAAAACGTAACAAACACAAACACATGGAGGCTAAACAATACACTACTAAATAACCAAGAGATCACTGAGGACATCAAAGAGGAAATCAAATAATGCCTAGAGACAAATGAAAATGAAAACACAATGAACCAAAACCCATGGTATGCAGCAAAACCAGTTCAAAGAGGGAAGTTTATAGCAATAAAACCCTACCTCAAGAACCAACAAACATCTCAAATAAACAATCTAACCTTACACCAAAAGGAACTAGAGAAAGAAGAACACACAAAACCCAAAGTTAGCAGAAGGAAAGAAATCATAAAGATCAGAGCAGAAATAAAAGAAATAGAAACAAAAAAAACAATAGCAAAGATTAATAAAACTAAAACCTGGTTCTTTGAGAAGATAAACAAAATTGATATCCATTAGCCAGACTCATGAAGAACAAGAGCGGGAAGACTTAAATCAATAAAATTAGAAATGAAAAAGGAGAAGTTACAACAGACACCGCAGAAATACAAAGCATCCGAAGAGACTACTACAAGCAACTCTATGCCATTAAAATGGACAACCTGGAAGAAATGGACAAATTCTTAGAAAGGTATAACCTTCCAAGACTGAACCAGGAAGAAATAGAAAATATGAACACACCAATCACAAGTAATGACATTGAAACTGTGATTAAAAATCTTCCAACAAACAAGAGCCTAGGACCCGATAGCTTCACAGGTGAATTCCATCAAACATTTAGAGAAGAGCTAACACCTATCCTTCTCAAACTCTTCCAAAATATAGCAGAGGGAGGAACACTCCCAAACAAATTCTACGAGGCCACCATCACCCTGATACCAAAACCAGGCAAAGACGTCACAAAGAAAGAAAACTACAGGTCAATATCACTGATGAACATAGATGCAAAAATCCTCAACAAAATACTAGCAAACAGAATCCAACAGCACATTAAAAGGATCATACACAATGATCAAATGGGGTTTATCCCAGGAATGCAAGGATTCTTCAATTTATGCAAATCAATCAACATGATAAACCATATTAACAAACAGAAGGAGAAAAACCATATGATCATCTCAGTAGATGCAGAAAAACTTTTTGACAAAATTCAACACCCACTTATGATAAAAACCCTCCAGAAAGTAGGGATAGAGGGAACTTCCCTTAACATAATAAAGGCCATGTATGACAAACCCACAGCCAACATCATTCTCAATGGTAAAAAACTGAAACCACTTCCTCTAAGACCAGGAACAAGACAAGGTTGTCCCCTCTCACCACTATCATTCAACATAGTTTTGGAAGTTTTAGCCACAGCAATCAGAGAAGAAAAAGAAATAAAAGGAATCCAAATTGGAAAAGAAGTAAAATCGTCACTGTTTGCAGATGACATGACACTATACATAGAGAATCCTAAAGATGCTACCAGAAAACTACTTAAGCTAATCAATGAATTTGGTAAAGTAGCAGGATACAAAATTAATGCACAGAAATCTCCTGCATTCCTATACACGAATGATGAAAAATCTGAAAGAAAAATTAAGGAAACACTCCCATTTACCACTGCAACAGAAAAAATAAAATACCTAGGAATAAACCTACCTTAAGGAGACAAAAGACCTGTATGCAAAAAACTATAAGACAATGATGAAAGGAATTAAAGATGATACAAACAGATAGAGAGATATACCATGTTCTTGGATTGGAAGAACCAACATTATGAAAATGACTCTACTACCCAAAGCAATCTACAGATTCAAAGCAATGCCTATAAAACTACCAATGGCATTTTTTACAGAACTAGAACAAAAAATTTCACAATTTGTATGGAAACACAAAAGACCCCGAATAGGCAAAGCAATTTTGAGAAAGAAAAATGGAGCTGGAGGAATCAGGCTCCGTAACTTCAGACTATACTACAAAGCCACAGTAATCAAGACAGTATGGTACTGGCACAAAAACAGAAATATAGATCAATGGAACATGATAGAAAGCCCAGAGATAAACCCACATACTTGTGGTCACCTTGTCTTTGATAAAGGAGGCAAGAATATACAATGGAGAATATACGGCCTCTTCAATAAATGGTGCTGGCAAAACTGGACAGCTACATGTAAAAGAATGAAGTTAGAACACTCCCTAACACCATACACAAAAATAAATTTAAAATGGATTAAAGACCTAAATGTAAGGCCAGACAATCTTATAAAACTCTTAGAGGAAAACACAGGCAGAACACTCTATGACATATATCACAGCAAGATCCTTTTTCACCCACTTCCTAGAAAAATAGAAATAAAAACAAAAACAAACAAATGGGACCTAATGAAACTTAAAAGCTTTTGCACAGCAAAGGAAAACATAAACAAGATGAAAAGACAACCCTCATAATGGGAGAAAATATTTGCAAATGAAGCAACTGACAAAGGATTAATCTCCAAAATAACTGGGCAGAGCACTCTACTTGATATCAAAAAAACACAAACAACTCAATCAAAAATTGGGCAGAAGACCTAAATAGACATTTCTCCAAAGAAGATATACAGATTGCCAACAAACACATGAAAGGATGCTCAACATCACTAATCATTAGAGAAATGCAAATCAAAACTACAATGAGGTATCACCTCACACTGGTCAGAATGGCCATCATCAAAAATTCTACAAACAATAAATGCTGGAGAGGGTGTGGAGAAAAGGGAACCCTCTTGCACTGTTGGTGGGAATGTAAAGCAATACAGCCACTATGGAGAACAGTATGGAGGTTCCTTAAAAAACTACAAATAGAACTACCATATGACCCAGCATTCCCACTACTAGGCATATACCCTGAGAAAACAATAATTCAAAAAGAGTCATGTACCACAATGTTCATTGCAACTCTATTTTCAATAGCCAGGACATGGAATCAACCTAAGCGTCCATCAACAGATGAATCCATAAAGAAGATGTGGCATATATATACAATAGAATATTACTCCACCATAAAAAGAAATGAAATTGAGTTATTTGTAGTGAGGTGGATGGACCTAGAGTCTGTCATACAGAGTGAAGTAAGTCAGAAAGAGAAAAACAAGTACTGTATGCTAACACATATATATGGAATCTAAAAAAAAAAAAAATCGTTCTGAAGAACCTAGAGGCAGGACAGGAATAAGGATGCAGATGTAGCGAATGGACTTGAGAACAGGGGGAGTGGGAAGGGTAAGCTAGGAGAAAGTGAGAGAGTGGCATGGACATATATACACTACCAAATGTAAAATAGATAGCTAGTGGGAAGCAGCCACATAGTACAGGGAGATCAGCTCGGTGCTTTGTGACCACCTACAGGGGTGGGAAAGGGAGGGTGGGAGGGAGACACAAGAGGTAGGAGATATGGGAAAATAAGTATATGTATAGCTAATTCACTTTGCTATAAAACAGAAACTAACATACCATTGTAAAGCAATTATACTCCAATAAAATGTTAAAAAAAATACATAACACAAAAACTATTGAAAATGTAGGGAAAAAAAAAAAAGGGGCTTCCCTGGTGGTGCAGTAGTTAAGAATCTGCTTGCCAATGCAGGGGACATGGGTTCGAGCCCTGGTCCGGGAAGATCGCACATGCCGAGGAGCAACTAAGTCCGGGGACCACATACCGAGCCTGCGCTCTACAGCCCATGAGCCACAACTACTGAGCCTGCGTGCCACAACTACTGAAGCCCCTAGGCCTAGAGCCTGCACCTGCAACAAGAGAAGCCACTGCAATGAGAAGCCTGCACACTGCAACAAAGAGTACCCCCCGCTTACCGCAACTAGAGAAAGCCCACGCGCAGCAACGAAGACCCAACACAGCCAAATATAAATAAATAAAATAAATTTAAAAAGAAGAAAATGTAGGAATAACTTCATTAAAAACACACAAATAGAAGCTTTCCATATACCTTTTTCAATATAAAATAGCCCGAGCATGCCAAAAATAAAAGCATAAAGTAAAACCGCAAATAACAAACTCTAAAATAATGTAAACACTTTCATTGCTAAACAGAGAAGGTAAATTTTTTATATTCATAGAACATGCACAAAAATTTGCCATGTACTTACCCTGATAAAAATCATAAAATTATTCACAATATTGTTGGCAATGTTATTTTATCATGATCCAACAAAATAAGAAATAAAAATTAAAATAGCTACAAAAATGTTATAACACTTGAGAATTAAGAACTCTGATAATCCATGGGTAGAAAGAAACCCAAACAAATTACAAATTATATCAATGCTATAGATACAAAAACACATCAATCCAAAACTATAGGATACAATGACAATTATACTAAGAAGAAACATTACAGTCTTCTTTCCCTTTATTATTAAAGAAGAAACTCACTAATATTAATAAAGAAACATAGTACTTGTAGCACAAATCTTACAAAATCAGAAAAAATAATTTAGCTGAAAAAGGTAAAATAAATTGATCAAGGTAAAAGTTCAAACTGATGAAGTAAGAATAAAGTTTAATAGCCATTAAAACAATCTAAAGGCTAATACTTCTAAAAGCTCAATAAACAGGGAAACCTCTCGAGTCTGTTCATGGGGGGAAAAGTGTGTGTGTGTGTGTGTGTGTGTGTGTGTGTGTGTGTGTGTGTATAATTAGGAAAAAAAAGGGAAACATCCAGAAGAAATTAAAATAAGTACTTAAGAATATATAGGTATATGGCAAACAATTTGTTAACCCAAGGGAAAGGAATAATTCCCTAGAAAAGATAAACTATTAAAAACTGAAGCAAATAGAAGTAGAAAGCTTGAATAATTTTCATAAAGGAGTTTGAAAGAGGGTTTTAAAGTTACCATTTTAAAGAGACCAGTAGCCGGTGGCTTCACCATAGAGCTCCATGTAATTTTTTTTGAGGGGGGTGGGTAGGAGTTTATTAATTTATTTATTTATTTTTGCTGTGTTGGGTCTTTGTTTCTGTGCGAGGGCTTTCTCTAGTTGTGGCAAGCGGGGGCCACTCTTCATCGCAGTGTGCGGGCCTCTCACTATCGCGGCCTCTCTTGTTGCGGAGCACAGGCTCCAGACGCGCAGGCTCAGTAGTTGTGGCTCACGGGCCTAGCTGTTCCGCTGCATGTGGGAATCCTCCCAGACCAGGGCTCGAACCCATGTCCCCTGCATTAGCAGGCAGATTCTCAACCACTGTGCCACCAGGGAAGCCCTCCATGTAATTTTTAAGGAGCAAAACTATTACTTTTTTTTCTTCATTCACAATTTTTATTTCTTGCAGTGAACTTTTTATATCTTCAAAGTCAATTTGTCTTTAAAAAAATTAGTACTTCTTATTCATTGTACAATCCGTCCCCCCGCCCCCAAGGAAAAAAAATTCAGGGACGGAGTCATTTAGGGGGAAGTTGAAATAGCTACTATAGGTTCGTGACAAAGGCTTCCCAGCCCACCATCCTGTACATATACAAGATGGCAGCACCTCAAGTTCACCTAAACGAAGTTAGGTTAACTATTATTTAAACTATTCCAAGCCATAGAAAAATATTAAAATCTCTCTTATTTATTTGGTGAAGTTATCATTATTTTAGTACCCAAATATTATAATAAAAGTACATAAAATATATAAATAATAATTTAAAGCCATTAAATAAAATATAAGCTTCTGTAATATATCAAAAGGGTAGTACAATATGACCCAGTAGAGTTCATTCCAATAACACAAGAACAGTCCCACCTTAGGAAATGTATCATCAATTACATCAACAAATTGAGGGATAAACCATGATTATAATCATGAATGACAAAAAAAGTATTTCATAAAAACTCAGTCATGCCTAATAAGAACAAAGTAATTTAGTATCCCAAAAATATTTAAACATAACACTTCTTAACAAAAACATTAATTCACATAGAAATAAATAATCTTTACACTGCTCTGATTAAATGTCTTGAGAAACTTTTAATACAGCTAAATGCCTAAACTATGGTGAAATTTGATGGTAGGAATTGACAAAGAAGGACAAATTTGAAATTTTCTACTTATATATAAAACATACACACAAGCATATGCATACCTCTGTACATACATTCGCATATCTAAACACCATCAAATTCATATATAAACGCATATGTGTGTCCTCTCACAGAAAATATATACATGTATAACTTATACGTTGGTATTTACTCTATGTTAAAATACTAGTTTACCTGTTTAGGCAGTCGGAACAAGGAATTCTTGTAGAAAATGTCCTTAGCCTGGCTCCATGTACCATCGATGATGATGATTGTGGAAGGATAAATAGGAGAATCTAATATAAATTCTTCCAAATTAGCAGCTTCAGCCCCTGGATATAATATTAATGTATCAGACTTCCGACAAACAGTTGAAAGTTCAGGATCTCTAAAAGTTTAAAATAAAAGTCTTTATTAGCCTGGGGGGTGGGGGTGGAGTTTTATTATTCTTATTGAACTTCATTCAAAAATACACGTCAAAGCATTTTGGCACTAGAGATATAATAAAGAATGACACAGCCTCTGTCTGCAAGCAACAAAACAAACTTGAAGGGGAAGGAGACAAGTTAAAAGTCAATTAAAGACAATAAATGCTATAATCTTCAAACTGTAATAATAAGTAGCATCTACAAAAATATACAGCCAATACCAGCTCTAACAACGTCCTTTTAGATTGGGATCAAGGTAAAGACAGGGGCTTTCGCCACTCATAATATACATTGTACTGAAGGTCCCAGTTACTACAATAAGGCAAGAAAAAGAAATAAAAGGCATAAACATCAGAAAGGAAGAAATATAAATGACCCTATCTGCAGATAATGCTACTTATATAGAAAGTTCTAGGGAATCTACAAAACAATTTCTACAACAAATAAATTTAGAAAGTCATAGTATACAGAGTTAATATACAAAGCCCAACTGTTTTCTTATATACTAGTGGCAAAAAACTGAAAATAAGTATTTTTAAATTCCATTTACAAAGGATACTAAAAGTAGTAAGTCTCTTAATCATTCCCCCATCGTTACATCACATACTCTAGCAAAAAACTAAATCAATCAT
Source organism: Physeter macrocephalus (assembly GCF_002837175.3). Taxonomy (NCBI): domain Eukaryota; kingdom Metazoa; phylum Chordata; class Mammalia; order Artiodactyla; family Physeteridae; genus Physeter; species Physeter macrocephalus. The sequence continues at coordinate 116,402,317 of NC_041221.1, forward strand.
TCAGGACTTCCCTGGTGGTGCAGTGGTTAAGAATCCGCCTGCCACTGCAGGGGACATGGGTTCAAGCCCTGGTCAGGGAAGATCCCACATGCTGTGGAGAACTAAGCCCGTGCGCCACAACTACTGAGCCTGTGCTCTAGAGCCCGCGAGCCACAACTACTGAGCCTACGTGCCACAACTACTGAAGCCCGCACGCCTAGAGCCTATGCTCCACAACAAGAGAAGCCACTGCAGTGAGAAACCTGCACACCTCAACGAAGAGTAGCCCCCACTCGCCACAACTAGAGAAAGCCCGCATGCAGCAACAAAGACCCAATGCAGCCAAAAATAAATAAATAAAATAAATTTATAAAAATAAATAAATCATTCAATTACCAGATTAATATTAAATCAATAATCTTAATCAGCTTTAGTTTAAAATCCATAAGTGAATAATAATTTACTGAGTAAGCACTATATTTGGTACCATCAAAAATACTAAACTTCATATCATAGGCTCAAAATGGGATAGGCTATTTAGAAAAATATCAAGTTTCTCATCCCCACGCACATCTGTGGAAGGGTTAGATAGCCAAATGTCAGGGATGACCCAGATAGTTTCCACTTCTACCACCACAGATGCTCACCATTTTTGCAATAAAATAACTGAGATCCAAGCTGGCAGATTATATACCCACATCTATCCAAGAATTATAGAGAAACTATTATAAAGAGCCTCTGTGTGAAAGAAGTGTCCCAGTGTAAATTATGTGGTTGCTCTCCATGTGAAGAGCTCTGGGTGGTGCTTCCACTCCCAACAAAACGGCAGAATCTGCAACAGCAGCACCAAGCCCAGAGCAAAGCTCACCTCTGGGGGACAAGGCAATGCAAACGGTGCAGAAGAAAAATCTATATGAGAAAAGAATGCCTAACCAATAGTTTCAGAGAAAGGAAAAAAATGATTTTATAAAGTTCTAACATGATGTTTTCATAATATAAAGCTAAAATAATAAAGGAAGGAAAAAGTTTGGTCAATTCCTTGGGCTTGGTGCTGCCACTAGTCTTACTTAGCATTTTCATACATGAACTGAAAAAGAAATCTCCATATTTTCAAGAGAAATTAAATTTTGCATCTAAAAATATATTTAACTGTGTAGATAGGATCAAAGTAATTTGTGAAGGCTGTGAATAGGTAGAAAAGCAACAAATATGCTTCAAAAGTAAGAAACAACTTGTAGAAATATTTCAATATACATACAGTATATTATATATATTTATAATAATGGGTTCTGTAATACAGTGTAAAATAAGATCCAAGAATATTACAGAACTGTCTGTGAAGATATCAACTAACAAACTGCTGTACATACTGGGCCTCATCAAAAAAAAATATTTTAAACACGACAAGAGAAGGCATTTTTTTAAAATATAGATGTGCCTATAACTGGAACACTAAATATAGTTCTAGTCACTGTACCCAAGGAAAGCCTTCATGGGCTAGAAATGAAGATATGTTTATATAAATGTATATCATATATAATTGTAAAAGAAAAAGAAAGAAAAACATTAACTAAATCTAATACAAGTACCCTAACATCCTGAAATAAAATATCTTAACAAAAATGAAATACACAGGAAATATACATGCCTTTTAGGCTCAACATATGTACCATGGAATTTAGATAATGCTATAATTTGTTTATTCCATTTTGGTCTGTTTTTGTTTATTTTTTGCTTATCTTGTATTATTTTGAGAGAGAAGGCAGAAATTAAATTTTTTAACCATTTCCAATGTACCATGTTCTAGGTCTAATAGATAACTTGAAGGAAACCATTTTTAACGTAAAAAAAGAATTCATTTAAATTGCCCTAAAAGTTAATTTACCTTTCCTCACTGAAGCGACGACCAATCTTGACTTTACACTTATCTTGGGGGAGACATGCTGCTAGCAGAGGAACTGTCCGCAACACCTTGTTTTCCTGTAATTAAAAAATTAATTAAAATGTAGATTCTAATTAAATAAACACGCTTTTAAAACTTTTTGATGAACATCTGATTCACAGCATTATGTATAATTTTCACAAGGCTTTTACTACAGACCACAGTTTAATAAAAAGAGCTATAGTTTCTCTGACTTATCAGTATTAAATATAATACAAGTGTATATTTTTATTCTATTTGGGTGTGTTTACATGTTTACTGATCAAAAAGGATAACATTAATCTAAATCATAAAGATTATGAAAAATGTAAATTTGTGTTTAACTAAATTGAATCATTTATTCTGACAAATTTTTATTTCACTAGTAATTACATTTTTTGTAGTATGTCAACTTGAAGATAACTGCCTAGATATTTATGCCCCAAAAGCAAGGAAGTGCTCAAAAAAAACAAAACAATAGGGCATATCAAAGGGACACAGAAGCCAATCTTAAAGAGCACCCAATGGAACAACTTGAGCAACAAAATAACAGTATTTGGATTATAACCCAAAGTATAAAATAAATACAGAGTCTAGACTGATATAAATAAATGATTGAATAAATAAATGGGAGAGAAGTGACAAATCTTCCTCATAGAAGAATTCCAAGTAATAAACATAAAATCTCCCCTCTCCAGGAGGTGGAGTTTAATCTCTCCCTCCTACTTGAGTGTGGGCTGGATTTATGGCCTCCCTTCCAAGGAATAAAGTATGGAAAGAGAAAAAAATTATAACTTTAGTGTGAAGAAAGCTGGTGACCATTTCTGTAAATTGCATTAACTATCATCATAGTTAATGTTCACCATAAATCAGTGGGTTTTTTTCCAACGTCCTAACTTCCAACACTAAAAACCACCTTTCTGGTTGCCACAAGAATTCCATTCTTAATCCTAGTAAAGTCAGGTGCTTAGCTATTCTGCTTTAGCCTCATACTTTTCTTGGTTATTTTGGTCTATAGTGCTCAGTCACTGCCTGGCTCTTCTCCACTGGCCCATCTGGGAATGTCATGCTTGATCAAATAAGTGACAGAGGCCCTCTCTAATCAGTTTACTTACATAGAGCCCAATGTTATCTTTACCAGTTTATATAATGCTGCATATATATGTCCTCACAGTAAATAACTTGTGTCTGTAAAAAAGACAATGTACTAAAGGAATATCAAATATTACTTACTTTCTTTTAGGAATATCAGAGTTATTTAGCAAATTAATATACAACATAATAAAGTTATATAAGAATTTATAAAAGTAATTAAAAATAAATTTATAATTACATTATTTACGTTTAAACAGAAACCAAAAGTATTGTAGTAACAGTATTCAATAAACACACACATAGATATACCCTCAGGGACATTTTTGTGTTTACCTCTTTCACCCCTGGGTCTTGGAAGTATTGATTAAAATAACATGTAAAAGGTAAATTTACAGATGCTGAGAGTAGTTAAACTGAAAGTTCAAAAAGGAAACACAAGAGTCAGAATTTGCTGGGATTTTAACTAAAAAGAACATGTAGCAGGCTGGCACTCTGAGGAAGCCTGAAAACAACAATTTGGAGCAGCTCCTATGATGAATGGGACTAGCAGGAGATAGGTGAGAGGGAAGTTTCAGGACATTTTCCAGTGTCTCATACTGTTTTCTTCCCTCCTTACCATCACTACTGAGACTTCTACACATAATTAAATCACTTTCCAAACTTTTGTCAAAGTAACACATGTATAACAGTCAAATTAAATGTTGCCTAAAGATTTGTAATGTTCCCAGATACACCCCCCAATACTACTTCCTAGAGGCAATCACTTTAACTCTTCTAGCTATTTCTTCCAGTAGTTATGTCCATATTTCTATATATGTCTTGCTACTTCTTATCAATTTTAGATATTATCTACAAACTACCATTTATTATCATCATAATAGCTAACTTTAACGTATATAATTCTAAGTGCACTTTATATATTATTCATTTACTATGCACCACAAACAAGTAATGAAGTATATTTTTTATTATGTCCATTTCACTAATGACAAAACTGAAGCACAGAGAGGTTAATTATCTTGCCCAGGGTTACAGAGTTTACAGAGCTGTTAAGGATTTAAACTCCTGAGCCTTACTCTTAACTACAGCATTCTATAACTACAGCCTCTCGTAATAAATGAAAATTTAGCTTTCTTACAACACCCCTTACCCTTACATCTTCTAATATTTTAAGTTAAATCAATAAACAGTATTTACATCATTAATGCCTACATATACGTTGTTCACAAAAGGCCAAGCAATTTAACACAATGTTTCTTTCTTGTAAAGTTTTTTGTTATTCTTGAGATAACTGTTTTGTTTTTATCCTTAATTATCTATATGCATATACCTACTCTTTGAAATGCTCCATCATATCACCTCCATTTCATCCACTCCATCAAGTCTTCTTTTCTCAAAGCCCCCTCCTAGAGCCTATCCAAATGGTTTTCAATCATTTTTTAGGGGAAGTCATCAAATTGGCCTATTCTTTTATTGAAAACAGTATGCTGAGATTAAGCACAAGGCAGCCAAGTATGACAGACTTAGATTAAGATTGTAAAGTTCCTTGGAACTTTAAGGAAAAACAATATGGATGTACTTGTACATACAGAAAATACATTTATAGCACACACAATTATGGATGAATCATCTAAACTGTGAATTAACTATGAAGGAAGGAAGGAAGGGAAGGAGGGAGAGAAGGAGGAGAAAGTGGGGGAGGGGGTGTGGAGGACAAGAGAGGTATGAAGAAAAAAAGGAACAAATAAGAGATATGAAAATATTAAAACTGCCACAAATCAATGAAAACACCTACATTTTAAAAGCCATCTTATGTCTGGACCCATAAAACAATGAAAAGGCCCCATACTATGTATATGGCAAAATGAAAACAGCACTCATCATCAAAAATCAAGTTTTACCCACAACTGTTATGGCCAGTAAGCTATCATTTTATGTAAATTTGAGCTGCACCATGTTGTAAGTTTAAATGCAGTAAAATAATGCTAGTGATTAAAGGGTCACAATCCTGACAAAAGCATGTTGTTAACACTGAAAAAAAAAAAGGTTGCCCAACAAATGAAATATTTAACAATTTGCAATAAAAGAATAATTGCTTCATCATTTGGAAAAGGAAAGTGACAGATTAATATCCTTTAATGTCTTTGTTAAAGTCTTCAAGTGGTATACACCTCAGAAATTTAAGAAAAAAATTATTCCTCCTTCAAAAGCCTGGAAGAGTTTTAACTTCAGTTTACACTAAACCCATTTTTGTAGCATGCATCAACTAGTTTGGTATTGATGATAATTTCTGGTTTTCTATGATCTCCTTCCCTCCTCTCTTCATTACTGCAGTTAATCAAGAGTTACTAACATACATACATACTAGCACATGCATAATTCTCACCAACATATGAAATTATTAACTAAAAAGTCTTTCTATACAATACGTACACATATTTTTATATATTTATTTATATATATGTGTAAAATATACATATTTGTTCTATTCACTTAAAGAAGTAAAAAATTTATTTTACGCATTCATTTTATAACACTAAAATGCTGAGCATTATCTCTGCCCTAACAAGAAAAGACATCAAAGGATACAAGCTACGACCAAAATTTAAAAAGCAATAATTTCTTAGCTCTCTACTCACAAAAATCTCATTTTTTCCTCTATACAAAATTGTTGGAGTTCTAAATTTCTATATATTCAATATTCATTATACAATTCAGTAACGTACTTTTTGTGAAATAACACATTTTTTGTCTGTCTATAAAGCATATGATACTATACTATCATATAATATATAAAAGAAACTATTTTTTCCCAAAGAGAAAGCATTTATCATCAATTTATTTTCAAAAATGCTGAAGAGCTGAAAGGGATGAGTATGTTCATCTGTATGCTTCCTCTTGTATCCTAATACTCTATCTGAAATTGTGTATTTTATAACATCTTACCTCTGCTGGATGCTGAATTATGTACAAGTGGGTAGAGATGTGTAGAGGATGCAGTGGTAGAAACGGACACAAACACACTTTCTGAGGTCGGCTAAAGGGCAGAAAAAAAATGAAAACCTGTATGTTTAAAATAAAATTATATACCAATAACCTAAAGTTTGAACATAATCTAGAACATTATGAACATTTGAACATTATATAGATTTGCTAAAGCTGCATTCTTTTAAAATGATACCAAGAATGAATTTAATCAATCATATTTTCAATATGAGAATTTGAGAAAAGACTCAAGTAAATTTTTTACCATCCATATAGATCAAAGTACCTCAAAAAATCTTGCCTTAATTATCTTCAATGGAAGAATACTCATAAGTCACCACCATGGTCTTTTTATTCATGAAGAAACACTTTTAATAATTTGCATTCCAAATCAAGAACAGATCTCAGGTCAAAGAGAAACCTGGCAACTGATCTAAATCATCTGAAGTTGGAGAGAACAAAATGATGATAAAATATTAGAATATAATTACCACCTAGAAGAGAGTTCTAATCAAACTTAGCCATCAGTCAACATGGAGAGCTTACCAATTATGAGAAGAAACCCAAACGGGCCACCAAAGTGTTTTTGGCTAGAATTATATCCACAGAACGCCAGTCTATCCATTTGTTTTCCCTTTTGTTATTGTTTACTTTGTTGTTTTTGTTTTACTTACTTTTTAGCGCTTTACTATTGTTTCAAAAATACTTATTACAAAATTCAGATGGAATAAAAGGGTATACTTCCCATCTCAGTCCTCCAGCATGGTGCATTCTCTTCCCTAAGGACAACCAGTAATTAGTTTCTTGTGTGTTCTTCCAAAGGTATTGAAGGAATATACATGGATAGTTTACCATTATATCCTATATTTAATATGTGTGTTTATAATATGAAATTCAACAAACGGCCAGATACAGTATATGATGGAAGTAAATTTTCACAATGGATCACTATTATAGGCAGATGTTACATGCCATCACAATAGTATACAAGTGAATGTTATATTAAAGGGAATTCCCAACAGCATACTTACTACTAGAAAACTGATCACTATCAACTGTTTCCTCAATTTTACTTATGTTGAGTTATAGCCTAAGGTAAGAAATACTTATATTAATAAAACACAGCGTGATTAAATTGGTTCAATTATATCTACCACCTCATTCTGCAAGAAACTGTCAAACCTTTGCTCCTGCTGAAGAAATCATCTAGATAATATCTTACGCAGAAGTAGAAATGTATTATACAACATGACCTCACTTGCCCTCTCCACCACGGAACCCAGAGTGGATGATTAACCAAAGGAAAATCAATATACTTGCTTTCCAGTGATGTCTGAAATGATTCCGTGTGACTACTCAGTCCTACAATGGGTTCCTTCTCAGGAATGTGAGCAGATTTATAGGAATGGAGAGTCTTTCAGCGGTCCCAAGAAGACCACTTAAACATAAGTAAACACAGGAGCAGTGACTGATGGAACTATGTATACTGACAAACAGATCAAGGGCTGCAATTAGAAAGGATTTCCCATTCAATAGGAGGAGGAAGAGAATGAGATACATTAGAATTTTAAAAGTTTAAGTTTCTGATTTTTTTAGAAAGTTTTTTTAATGTGGACCATTTTTTTAAAGTCTTTATTGAATTTGTTACAACACTGCTTCTGCTTTATGTTCTGGTCCCTTGGCCCTGAGGCATGTGGGATCTTAGCTCCCCAACCAGGGATTGAACCCACAACCCCTGCATTGGAAGGAAAAGTCTTAACCACTGGACTGTCAGGGAAGTCCGTAAGTTTCTGATTTTTTTATATGAAACTCTGCATATGACTGCAATGCATGATCAGATGTCAGTAAAATTCTTTTATAAAATGTAATTTAAGATCAGATGAAGCCATTTTTAAAAAATCAGAATTTAACTGGATATCAACTTACATATTTATAAATTATATGATTCTAAGAATATGAAAGAATGCAAAAATGTCATATGTCTTATGCAGGAAGCATCTACACATCAGCAGGGCCAAAGAATTGCAAAATCCAACAAGTAAACAAGCTGAGTGAAAGCTGTAGATTTCTGTGGGTAGCAGAAAACTAGGTAAAATAAACACTTAAAATACCATCTTTAGCTCATGACATATATAGTAATTATAAAAGTCCTTAGTATGACAGGATAGCACAAAGAACTGCTTTAGCTATTGATAGCTCTGGGTTTCATGCCTGACCAAAAACTCTGTTCATGGCGGAAAAAAAAGTTACCTGGGATAGTAACTTCTTTACTGGAAGGACATGTTTGATCTTTAGGAAGATTTAGAATTAAGTAGTTTGGAGAGTTCCGCTTCCAGGATAACAGGGAAAGTTGCTTCAGAGACCCACTCTCCAGTGAAACAAGCAAAACTGACAAATACTGTTTTATAAAACAACCATTTAAAGTCTCTGGAGGAACTTCCCTGGTGGACAAGTGGTAAAGAAGCCGCCTTCCAATGCAGGGGACGCGGGTTCAATCCCTGGTCAGGGAACTAAGATCCCACATGCCACGGGGCAACTAAGCCCACATGCCACAACTACTGAGCTTGTGCGCCTCAACTAGAGGGCCTGCGTGCCACAAAGCGCAGAGCCCACGCACTCTGGAACCCGTGTGCCACAACTAAAGAAAAGAAAACCCACACGCCACAACTAGAGAGAAGCCCACGCACCACAACAAGGAGAAACCCGCACACCACAACAAAGAGCCTGCGCGCCACAAACAAAAGATTCCACGTGCCTCAACGAAGTTCCCACGTGCTGCAACTAAGACCCAGCACAGCCAAAACTAAATAAAATAAACAAATAAATAATAAATAAATCTTTTTTGTAAAACTTAAAAAAATTAAGTCTCTGGAATTTGTCCTAAGGGCATATTCAAATGAAGAAACATTATTCAAGAAAATCTATGAAAACTTGGTATTGGGATAGTTTCTGGCATTTAAGACATAACCCATTTACTACCTTGCCCCAGTTTAGGTTGACAGAAACTCCACTCCAGCTGAGTGTGGCCAAGAGAACAGAGTTTCCTCTCAGCTTTCAATCAAGACTTACCATATGTCACAGAGAAAGGTAGACCATCAGCATTTCTCAACCCTCCAACTCCAAATTGAAGAAAATAAATTCCTGGTGAGTGTGGCCAACAGAGCAGTCTCCCTTCCTCCACCCAGCCTCCACTTAAAAAACAGAAGCTTTACCACAGTGCAGGAGGCTGAAAATGCTGCGACTCCAACTGTTCTCACCCCAGTTCACTTGTAGGACAGAAGTTCTATACCAGAAGCAGCAAGTCAGAGGCTACTGACCAACCCTGTGCCCAAAACAGTGGCTCAGAGAATCCACCCTGGAGGAGAGGCAGACTATAAGAAAAGAGAGCTCTGAAGCTCTCCCCAAAGTAACTGACTTTATTTGAAATGGAGTGTGAGAAGTTCAAGCCTAAGGGTGCTCTCAAAAACAATAACTCTTCTTAATTAAGAGCAACAGCTAAATCACAGGCCAGCTAGTTCATCAGAAAGAACCATGGAAAGAGACAGCTAAGAAGAACACACATGCAGTCAGAAAAAAACTCAGAGTGGCCTCAAAAACTACCCTTCTCCAAATTTAACTGGATCAGAATGCTGAGCAATTTATTCTCCAGGGCACTGTATCGAAATGATAAAATGATCAACTGATAATTAGTGGAGCCTAATGGACAGAATGCAATACCAAAAGAAGGCAGCTTAAAAGAAAGATGTTGTAAAGAGATACTCAAAGATAATCTGCTAAAATCACTGTAATACTGGTGGTGTTTGCACAACTTTGCTAATATAACAGAAAACCTCTAAATTATACACTTTAGTAGGATAAATGCCATAGTCTGTAAATCGTGTCTTAATAAAGCTGGTTTTTTTTAAAACATAAAAACGCAATGAAAAAAGAATGTTCAACCTAATTAGTAAGAAAGAGGCACTTTACCACTATTTGACATCATGTTATGTTAAGGTGGGTTTCCTTCTCTACAATGTAAGCTACCTAAGAGCAAGGACTTGACCTACTTTTTTCACTTTTATATCCCAGAACCTAGCATAGTAAGCTATCAATAAATACTGTTGAATACATGAGGGAATACCTTTGCATTCCCTCTTACCTCGACCTTGAAATTCCTTTCTCCTCCTACACAATTTCTCATCCTATCCTTTCATTTTCTTACATATCAAATGCTGATCTCTCCTTCACTTCCTCTCTAGTACTAAAGCAATTTGTTTGTATTATAAATGAAATTCAGAGTCTCAGATCTTCCTTTGACATTTTTGTTGTTTTGTTTCCTTTTGGCCACAACGTTCAGCTTGCAGGATCTTAGTCCCCCAACCAGGGACAGAACCTGGGCCCTGGCAGTGAAAGCTCCAAGTCCTAACCACTGGACCACTAGGGAATTCCCTCAGATGTTCCTTTGTTATCATTTGTGATCTTTCTGGTAAGCAATACCATATAAGGGGAAAAAATATTTACTGAAGAAAATATTTACTTAAAAAAAAAAACAGCTAAGCACTTTACATACAAACACTGTAACTGTGATTTAAGCTAAACCTAATTGCTTTGGTTTATGCTTTCACATGCTCATAAAATATCATTACCCATTTATTTTAAAGCATGTCCCCTTTATTAACCCCCTTATTAATTAATTAAGAATTTTGCTTATTTGTTATTAACAGCAATTTTTCTCATACTTTCCTACTCCACAATTGTCTGCATGTACTATGCTGGTGACTAGCTATCCAAATGTTAAACCATCTCTTACCAAACTAGTGAATAAGTGCAGAGAAATTGCTCTCCTCAATTTAAAATCTTTTTCCAAAAGAATAAAATACCTAGGAATAAACTTAACTAAGGAGGTGAAAGATCTGTATATTGAAAACTACAAGACATTAAATGAAAGGAAATACAGAACACAAAAATAAATGGAAAGATATTCTGTACTCGTGGATTGGAAGAATTAACATTTTTTAAATGTCCATACTACCCAAAGCAATCTACAGATTCAATGCAAACCCTATCAAAATTCCAATGACATTTTTCACAGAAATAGAACAAAAATTCCTTAAATTTGTATGGAACCATTAAACCAAACAGCCAAAGCAATCTTGAGAAAGACAAATAAAGCTAGAGGCATCGTGCGCCTTGATTTCAAACTATACTAACAAAGCCCTAGTATTGGGCTTCCCTGGTGGCGCAGTGGTTGGGAGTCCGCCTGCTGATGCAAGGGACGCGGGTTCGAGCCCCGGTCCGGGAGGATCCCACGTGCCGCAGAGCGGCTGGGCCCGTGAGCCACAGCCGCTGGGCCTGCGCGTCCGGAGCCTGTGCTCCGCGATGGGAGAGGCCACAACAGTGAGAGGCCCGCATAACGAAAAAAAAAAAAAAAGCCCTAGTATTTAAACAGTATTGCACTGACATAAAAACAAACATAGAGCAACAGGACAGAACACAGAGCCTAGAAATATACCCATGCATGTATGGTCAATTAATTAACAACAAAGAAGCCAAGAATATACAATGGGGAAAGGACAGTCTCTCCTAAATGGTTTTAGGAAAGTTGGACATACAGATGAATGAAAATGGACTACTATCTTATACCATACACAAAAATCAATTCAAAATGGTTTAAAGACTTGAGTGTAAGGCTGGAAACCATAAAACTCCGAGAAGAAAATATAGGCAGCTCCTTGACTTCGGTCTTGGTAATGATTTCTTTAACCTGACACCAAAAGCAAAAGCAAAAGCAAAAATAAACAAGTGGGGGCTTCCCTTGTGGCGCAGTGGTTGAGAGTCCATCTGCCGATGCAGGGGACACAGGTTCATGCCCCAGTCTGGGAAGATCCCACATGCCACAGAGTGGCTAGGCCGGTGAGCCATGGCCGCTGAGCCTGCGCGTCCGGAGCCTGTGCTCCGGAATGGGAGAGGCCGCGTCTGTGAGAGGCCCGCGTACTGCAAAAATACATAAATAAATAAATAAATAAAAAATAAACAAGTGGGACTACATCAAACTAAAAAGCTTCTGCACAGAAACAGAAACTATCAACAAAATGAAATGACAACCGACAGACTGGGAGAAAATATTTGAAAATTATATATCTCATAAGGGGATATAAAGAACTCATACAACTCAAGAGTAAAAAAAAAAAAAACAAACAATCCAAATGAAAAATGGGCATAAAATCTGAACAGACATTTTTCTAAAGAAGATATACAGATGGCCAACAGTTACATGAAAAGATGCTCTACATCATTAATCATCAGGGAAATGCAAACCAAAACCACAATGAGATATCACCTCACATCCATTAGAATGGCTACTGTTAAGGAGAATAGCAATAAATGCTGGAGAAGGTGTGGAGATAAGGGAACCCTCCTACACTGTTGGTGCAAATATAAATTGGTGCAGCCACTAAGGAAAACAGTATGGAGATTCCTTAAAAAATTAAAAATAGAACCACTATATGATACAGCAATTCCCCTTCTGGATATTTATCTAAAGAAAATGAAAACACTAAATCAAAAAGATATCTGCATTCCCATGTTCAGTGCAGAATTATTTATAATAGCCAAGATATGGAAACAGACAAAGTGTCTATCAGTGGGTGAATGGGTAAAGAAATTGTGATATATATGCAATGGAATATTATTCAGCCATAAAAAAAACAATGAAATCTTGCCATTTGTGACAACATGGATAGACCTCCAGGGCATTGTGCTAAGTGAAATAAGTCAGACAGAGAAAGATTAATACCATATGACCTCTCTTATATATGGAATCTTTAAAAAAACATAACAAAACAAAAAAACCTAAGCTCATAGATACAGAGAAAAGATTGGTGGCTGCCAGAGGCAGGGGATGAAAGGGGGAGAAATGGATGAACTGTTTTTATATTTTTTAGTTTAAAAAAATTGAACAAAAAAGTAAGTAAAGGGCTTCCCTGGTGGCACCGTGGTTGAGAGTCCACCTGCCGATGCAGGGGACACGGGTTCGTGCTCCAGTCCGGGAAGATTCCACATGCCGTGGAGCAACTGAGCCCATGAGCCACGGCCACTGGGCCTGCACGTCCGGAGCCTGTGCTCTGCAACGGGAGAGTCCACAACAGTGAGAGGCCCGTGTACAGCAAAAAAAAAAAAAAAAAAAAAGTAAGTAAAATTTTTAAATAAAAATAAAATCTTTTTTAAAGAACAAAAGATCTCCCTACATTCAAACTTAATCATTGAAGGTTTAAATATTTCAAGTCAATAACGGATTAAATAATTTGTAAATTCAACTAAATTTTATTCAAATATTTACTGTACATCTAACTATGTACCAGACATTAGGCACTTGGGACAGTAAAAGAGAAAAAGATTACTGCTCTCATTGAATATATATGTTTTCACTGTGCCGGGAAAAATTTTTTAAAAATTCCTTGCTTCCTATGAACTATTATGGATGATAGGAAAAAAAAAGATCAGATAACTACACATCAAAACTTATTATTTATTATTTATCATTATTTATAAATAATGAACATTCATCTTAAAAATCAAACTACTTCTAGAATTTATATAGATCTAAGGAAGAAAAATTAATATCTGAATAAATATCAACAGGTAAATTGGGAATAGGTTTAGGGAATAACTATTAAGATATGTCACTGACAATATCATTGTCTTGCTATGTGATCCTGACTGTGTCAGAGGTTTTCAATTTCCTTCTTCATAGAACTAGTAATAAGGCACCAAGAAAGTTCTGGTGAATAACTACTGAATCAAATGTAATAAAAATGCAATCAGTTATGACTATTTTTCAACTAAATTATAACAGAATGACCAAAATAAGAGCTGAGATTTTTCCCTCTTCTACACTTACAACACATTGAAAATGTATTATAAATACTGTTTTCTATCACTGGGGTTTATCTTCTTTAAAATCTATACAACCAATTAATGTTAATTATATTCTTAACATATAAATGGAATTTTCAAATAATTTCCCTGAACAAATTTTATGAAATAAGCTTTTTCTTCTTTTCTAAATAAGGTTGTAGAAATAAATACATAGGCTTCCTGTCAAACTAGGACTGACTGGCTTCTGAAGTGAATGCTGTAAAACGGGTAATCTGTCACTCTGGGTATGCTATCTTTGATAGCCTGCAGGGAAATAAAATTATATCTGACATATGACTAGAGATGCTAAAACCTACAAAAACATCTTCCAAAAGTTTAATTAATATTTGAAAGTTTAATTAATTTCTAACATAATATTCACTGAAAGTTATTTTTCTCATAGTACTAATAAGGCATACTTTAAAGATTAGTGAATACGGGACTTCCCTGGTGGCGCAGTGGATAAGAATCTGCCTGCCAATGCAGGAGACACGGGTTTGATCCCCGATCGGGGAAGATCCCACATGCCACGGAGCAACTAAGCCTGTGCGCCACAACTACTGAGCCTGTGCTCTAGAGCCCACGTGCCACAACTACTGAGCCCACGTGCTGCAACTGCTGAAGCCCACGTGTCTAGAGCCCGTGCTCCACAATAAGAGAAGCCACCGCAAAGAGAAGCCCACACAACGCAACAAAGAGTAGCCCCAACTTGCCACAACTAGAGAAAGCTCGTGCGCAGCAACGAAGACCCAACATAGCCAAAAATAAATAAAATTAAATCTTTAAAAAAAAAAAAGATCAGTGAATAGATTTACAAGAATCACTATCCTAAAAAGAATTTCTTTTACCCACGAAACAAAAGCAAATGTAGAACCCAGATAGATAATGCACCTCAAATTTTCCAACACTCAACAAAAAATTTTTAGTCCCATAGAGTGAAAAAGTAAAAAACAAAGAGTTTCATCACTTTTCAATAGATCAGTTGAACAGATACACTGGATTACACATAAAAATGGAAACAACTTTCTAATTTTAAAACAGACTTTGAAAAACGAAATGCCACAGTGCCCTCTACTGTCACTTTAAACAAGCTTAAATAATCTGTAAAATAAACTCTAGGTTTTACATTTTTGAAACTATATCCAATATAATCAATGAAAGAAGAAACAGCTTTTCATTATTATTATAATAAAATTTCACCTCATAAAGAGAAGCAATCTCAACCATGTCTGATTGCTTCAAGTGTAAAAGAAATGATATTCTCATAACCCCTTAAATCTGTTTTTTATCACTACATTATTTTATTTTATAAATGCCTTCAGGACTAGAGGAACAATAGACTTAGAAAACAAAATCACTGTTATAGGAGAGGAAGTAACTCTCTAAAGACAATAAATATCTTTAGATGAGACATATTGACCTAGGCATGCTTAGAAGAGTGGTGTCCAAAGTGAGTTAAGTAAAATATCCCAATGGGGTGCAAAAAGATAGTATCAATATTATCACTTCTATTTATAATTAAACAACTAATATTTAGTACATAGAATAACACTCCCTCTGTGGGATGGTATATCACATGGTAATGTGTATCCTAATAGAAAAGGAGGAGTTTCATAACATGAAGTGTTAACAACAGCACCTACAAAGAAACTATATACCCACAAAGAGTCTATACTGAAGAAATTCTAATTACATAATCACAAATAAACAACAAGTATATGGTAGAGCTGTTCCTTTCTTACTGCTACTTCAAACTCTTCATTAGAGTTAATAAATCTAATCAGATGACAATAACTTTAAAAAGTAGAAATTATGAAGATTATTTGAACTGTGAAATCACATCTTACTATCAGTAAGTTACTATCATAAACCTTACTGTAAGTATATATTATGTCTCAAAAATACTAAATAATAAGACTAGGACTCCATCACAATTAGCAAAACTTTTTTTTTTTTTTTTTTGGCGGTACGCGGGCCTCTCACTGTTGTGGCCTCTGCCATTGTGGAGCACAGGTTCCAGACTCACAGGCTCAGCGGCCATGGCTCACAGGCCTAGCCGCTCCGCAGCATGTGGGATCTTCCCGGACCGGGGCACAAACCCCCGTCCCCCGCATCGGCAGGCTGACTCTCAACCACTGTGCCACCAGGGAAGCCCCAGCAAAACATTTTTAAATAGTTTATTTCACCATTATCTTTTCCCTTTTATCTATGTTTTTTTTACGGTTTAAGAAACAAGTCATACGTTAGTATATGATAAATGTATATTATCATAGATAAATATGTATACCTATTAGAATTAGATCCTAAATAGTTTAATCAACTGTGGTATGTATTCAGAATAATTTAGAGATCACTGGCCTAGAAATAAGCTTGTTCCTACTACAAGATCTATAACTAAGGAAAATTTTAGTAAGTGTTATTATAATTAAAGAAGCCTTCAGAGGAGCCAGATGCTTGGGAAACAAAAGCCTTGTGTCCAGATAGATGACTATATACAGCATCTATATAAAGCCCCTACTAGAGCCGCAATGACAAAGTGACAGATCAACTGAGAATCTTGTCATAAAGTAACCATCTATAGTCAGTTATCCTATTATTTACTTTGTCTTCTTATATAGAAATAAAACAAATACAAAAAAATAAACATCTTGGGCTTCCCTGGTGGCACAGTGGTTGGGAGTCCGCCTGCCGATGCAGGGGGCACGGGTTCGTGCCCCGGTCCGGGAGGATCCTGCGTGCCGCGGAGTGGCTGGGCCCGTGGGCCATGGCCGCTGGGCCTGCGCGTCCGGAGCCTGTGCCCCGCAGCGGGAGAGGCCGCAGCGGTGAGAGGCCCGCGTACCGCAAAAAAATAAAAATTAAAAATTAAAAATAAATAAATAAACATCTTTCTTAATAGCAAGTTAAGTAAATCACTCTTTGCTCTACAAACTCTTATTTTATACTATCATAATTTGTCTTAAATATTTATTACATAGACACGTTTTCCCTCACATTCAATTCACTATGAATTCTAGAGGAAACAATTTCTTAATTATTTTTCTATGACCCAAGCTGTGCCTTTACTGGATACTGAATTAATAATGATTGAATGAACAAAGACTACCCATATGATTCATCAAATTAAGCCTCCAGATCCACGTGCAGCAGAATTCTATGCTCCTTAGCCATTGGCCAACTAAAGGGAACAGCATGAATGGCCATCCTGACAAGCAAGGAGTCAGAAGTTAAACTGTCCCAAGGACCAGCTATACCTCAGTAGAGATATTTTACAAAGAATAGCATAGAATGAGGACCATGTTACTATAAAACATTTTCATTTTCTTTATTCTTTCTTCTCCTTTCCCTTGCCTAAAATCTGTCTATATTTTAAAATGCAGATTTGGAATACCTAATTTATTAAGGAAATATTCCTCCTAAATTTACATAAAGGTCCATTTCTTCAAAAGAGCAAAAGAGAACTGAGAATTTTCTTTGATATAAGAGAGAAAAATATATAAGGTTTAAGATAGGGTTACTTTACTACATAAGAGAACACAAGAATGCTATGAATAAGCCACCGATTTTGATGTCCCTAAAAAAAGTATTTTTGTTTTTTTTTTGTTTTTGTTTTTGTTTTTTTTTTGCGGTACGCGGGCCTCTCACTGCTGTGGCCTCTCCCACCGCGGAGTGCAGGCTCCGGACACACAGGCTCAGCGGCCATGGCTCACGGGCCCAGCCGCTCCGTGGCATGTGGGATCCTCCCAGACCGGGGCGCGAACCCGGTTCCCCTGCATCGGCAGGCGGACGCGCAACCACTGCGCCACCAGGGAAGCCCCTAAAAAAAGTATTTTTCATCTATGGAATATTTATTTGTAGCTGGAAAATGAGTATTTTAAAAGCCCTAGGATTATAAACTCTCCATCATGAGGCAATTTAATTATGGTGACCTGCAACATTAACACATGCAAAGTTATTTACTTGCCCTTAATCTTTGAATCTAGAAAAACTACCCAAACAGGGAAGAAGTTGACTAACTACAAAATAAACCAATTTTATAAATAATAATAATGATAATTCATGGAGAAGAAAAAGAAAGGGGAAGGAGGGAGAAAAAGAGGGGAAGGAAGAAAGGAGAAGGAAGAGGAGGAAAGAGAAAAAGATAAGAGATGAGAACAAGGAGGAAAGGGAAAGAGGAAGAATTTAACAACTGCACAATTTTGTGCATATGTGCATATGCTATAGGCACTATGCTAAATACTTTACCTTCATTTAATTCTTACAAAACCTGTCAAAGAAAGGTAGTATTATTGCCCTTATTTACAGATGAAGAAACCAAGGCTACGAAAGGTTAAATACCTTTCTCAAGAGAAAAGAGCTGGGGCTAGAACCCAGTTCTAATTCCAAAGTATATGCCCTTAATCAACACATTTTGTTGATTCCATATAAGCATTTAATGTCAATAAAAAGTCTTAACATAACTCTGTAGAGCTGCCCTAGGTCCCAGAAGGCCTAGCACTAAAATTAAAATATTTGGTGATAAATAAACCTAACAGTCTGAAAGAGACAAGGAAGAAGCAAAAAGTCAAAGTCAAAGAAAGGTCAAAGAACATTCCATCCAAAAGCAGTAGAATACACATTCTTTTCAAGTGTATATGTAACATTCTCCAGGATAAATCACATGCTAGGCCACAAATCAAGTCTCTACAAATTTAAGATGACTGAAACCATATCAAGCATCTTTTCTAACCACAAAGGTATGAGACTAAAAATCAAGTACAATAAAATAAAAAAAAAATTGTGGGGCTTCCCTGGTGGTGCAGTGCTGGAGAGCCTGCCTGCCGATGCAGGGGACACGGGTTCATGCCCCGGTTCGGGAAGATCCCACATGCAGCGGAGCGGCTGGGCCCGTGAGCCATGGCCGCTGAGCCTGCGCGTCTGGAGCCGGTGCTCCGCAATGGGAGAGGCTACAACAGCGAGAGGCCGGTGTACCGCAAAAAAAAAAAAAAGAAAAAAAGAAAAAAAAAATTGCCAAAACCCGAGCTCCGCAATGGGAGAGGCTACAACAGCGAGAGGCCGGTGTACCGCAAAAAAAAAAAAAAGAAAAAAAGAAAAAAAAAATTGCCAAAAACACAAACACGTGGACACTTAACAATATGCTACAATGTGTCACTGAAGAAATCAAAGGGAAAATCAAAAAATATCTGGAGACATATGAAAATGGAAACACAACATTCCAAAATCTATGGGAAACAGCAAAAACAGTTCTAAAAGGAAGGTTTATAGCAATACAAGCCTACCTCAAGGAATAAAAAAAAAATCTCAAAAAATCATTCTAGCCTTACATCTAAAGGAAGTAGAAAAAGAACAACAAACAAAACCCAAAGTTAGATTCAGAAGAAGATGGCGGAAGGATGCGAAGATCACCTTCCTCCCCACAGATACATCAAAAATACATCTACAGGTGGAATTGTTCCTACAGAACACCCACTGAACGCTAGCAGAAGACCTCAGACCTCCCAAAACGCAAAAAACTCCCCACGTACCTGGGTAGGGCAAAAGAAAAAAGAATAAACAGAGACAAAAGAATAGGGACAGGACCTGCACTGGTGGGAGGGAGCTGTGAAGGAGGAAAGGTTTCCACACAATAGAAGCCCCTTCGCGGGCGGAGGCTGCAGGTGGCGGAGGGGGGAAGTTTCAGAGCCACAGAGGAGAGCGCAGCAATAGGGGTGCGGAGGGCAAAGCGGAGAGATTCCCGCACAGAGGATCGGTGCCGACCAGCACTCACCAGCCCAAGAGACTTGTCTGCTCACCTGCCAGGACGAGTGGGGGCTGGGAGCTGAGGCTCAGGCTCCAGGGCTTAGATCCCAGGGAGAGGACTGGGGTTGGAAGCGTGAACACAGCCTGAAGGGGTTAATGCGGCACGGCTAGCTGGGAGGGGGTCTGGGAAAAGTCTGGAGCTGCCGAAGAGACAAGAGACTTTTTCTTGCCTCTTTGTTTCCTTGTGCGAGGAGAGGGGATTAAGAGCACTGCTTAAAGGAGCTCCAGAGACCGGCGCAAGCCACGACTATCAGCGCAGACTCCAGAGACGGGCATGAGACACTAAGGCTGCTGCCGCTGCCACCAAGAAGCCTGCGTGCAAGCACAGGTCACTGTCCACACGTCGCCTCACAAAAGAATAGGGACAGGACCTGCACTGGTGGGAGGGAGCTGTGAAGGAGGAAAGGTTTCCACACAATAGAAGCCCCTTCGCGGGCGGAGGCTGCAGGTGGCGGAGGGGGGAAGTTTCAGAGCCACAGAGGAGAGCGCAGCAATAGGGGTGCGGAGGGCAAAGCGGAGAGATTCCCGCACAGAGGATCGGTGCCGACCAGCACTCACCAGCCCAAGAGACTTGTCTGCTCACCTGCCAGGACGAGTGGGGGCTGGGAGCTGAGGCTCAGGCTCCAGGGCTTAGATCCCAGGGAGAGGACTGGGGTTGGAAGCGTGAACACAGCCTGAAGGGGTTAATGCGGCACGGCTAGCTGGGAGGGGGTCTGGGAAAAGTCTGGAGCTGCCGAAGAGACAAGAGACTTTTTCTTGCCTCTTTGTTTCCTTGTGCGAGGAGAGGGGATTAAGAGCACTGCTTAAAGGAGCTCCAGAGACCGGCGCAAGCCACGACTATCAGCGCAGACTCCAGAGACGGGCATGAGACACTAAGGCTGCTGCCGCTGCCACCAAGAAGCCTGCGTGCAAGCACAGGTCACTGTCCACACGTCGCCTCCCGGGAGCCTGTGCAGCCCACCACTGCCAGGGTCCCATGATCCAGGGACAACTGCCCCAGGAGAACGCACAGCACGCCTCAGGTTGCCGCAACGTCACACCAGCCTCTACCACCGCAGGCTCGCCCCGCATCCGTACCCCTCCGTCCCCCCCGCCTGAGTGAGCCAGAGCCCCTGAATCAGCAGTTCCTTTAACCCTGTCCTGCCTGAGCGAAGAAGAGACGCCCTCAGGCGACCTATACGCAGAGGCGGGGCCAGATCAAAAGCTGAACCCCGGGAGCTGTGCGAACAAAGAAGAGAAAGGGAAATTTCTCCCAGCAGCCTCAGAAGCAGCGGATTAAAGCTCCACAATCAACTTGATTTACCCTGCATCTGTGGGATACCTGAATAGACAACTAATCATCCCAAATTGAGGAGGTGCACTTTGGGAGCAAGATAGATTATTTTTTCCCCTTTTCCTCTTTTTGTGAGTGTGTATGTATATGCTTCTGTGTGAGATTTTGTCTGTATATCTTTGCTTTCACCATTTGTCCTAGGGTTCTGTCTGTCCGTTTTTTTGTTTGTTTGTTTGGGGTTTTTTTGTTTTTTCTTTGCTTGTTTTGTTTTTTACTTTTTAAAATTTTCTTAATAATTATTTTTTATTTTCATAACTTTATTTCATTTTACCTTACTTAATTTTATTTTATCCTATTTCTTTCTTTCTATTTATTCTCCCTTTTATTCTGAGCTGTGTGGAGGACAGTCTCTTGGTGCTCCAGCCAGGCGTCAGGGCTGTGCCACTGAGATGGGAGAGCTAACTTCAGGACACTGGTCCACAAGAGACCTCCCACCTCCAAGTAATATCAAACAGTGAAAATCTCCCAGAGATCTCCATCTCAACACCAACACCCAGCTTCACTCAATGACCAGCAAGCTACAGTGCTGCACACCCTAAGCCAAACAACTAGCAAGATAGGAACACAGCCACATCCATTAGCAAAGAGGCTGCCTAAAACCATAATAAGGCGACAGACACCCCAAAGCACACCACGGGACGTGGACCTGCCCAACAGAAAGACAAGATCCAGCCTCATCCACCAGAACACAGGCACAAGTCCCCTCCACCCGGAAACCTACACAACCCACTGAACCAACATTAGCCACTGGGGACAGAGACCAAAAACAATGGGAACTACGAACCTGCAGCCTGCGAAAAGGAGACCCCAAACACAGTAAGATAAGCAAAATGAAAAGACAGAAAAACACACAGCAGAGCTTCCCTGGTGGCGCAGTGTTTGAGAGTCTGCCTGCCGATGCAGGGGACAGGGGTTCGTGCCCCAGTCCGGGAAGATCCCACATGCCGCGGAACAGCTAGGTCCGTGAGCCATGGTTGCTGAGCCTGCGCGTCTGGAGCCTGTGCTCCGCAACGGGAGAGGCCACAACAGTGAGAGGCCCACGTACAACAAAAAAAAAAAACCAGCAAACCAAATTCAACAATACATTAAAAGGATCATACACCATGATCAAGTGGGATTTATCCAGAGGTGCAAGGATGTTTCAATATGTTTGGATATGTCTCCTCAGGCAAGGGAACCAAGTAGCAAAATAATCAATATGATACACCACATTAACTAAAAAATAAAAATCATATTATCATCTCAATAGATGCAAGAAAAGCTTTTGACAAAATTCAACATCCATTTATGATAAAAAAAAAAACTCTCAACAAAGTGGGTACAGAGGGAACATACCTCAACATAATAAAGGCCATATATGATAAGCCCATAGGTAACACAAAACAAAGAAAACATATTAAAAGCAGCAAGGGAAAAACAACAAATAACACACAAGGGAACCCCCATAAGGTTAACAGCTGATGTTTCAGCAGAAACTCTGAAAGCCAGAAGGGAGTGGCAGGACATACTTAAAGTGATGAAGGAGAAAAACCTACAAACAAGATTACTCTACCCAGCAAGGTTCTCATTCAAATCTGATGGAGAAATTAAAGCCTTTACAGATAAGCAAAAGCTGAGAGAGTTCAGCACCACCAAACCAGCTTTACAACAAATGCCAAAGGAACTTCTCTAGGCAAGAAACACAAGAGAAGGAAAAGACCTACAAGAACAAACACAGGGGCTTCCCTGGTGGCGCAGTGGGTGCGCGTCCGCCTGCCGATGCAGGGGAACCGGGTTCGCGCCCCGGTCTGGGAGGATCCCACATGCCGCGGAGCAGCTGGGCCCGTGAGCCATGGCCGCTGAGCCTGTGCGTCCGGAGCCTGTGCTCCGCAACGGGAGAGGCCGCAGCAGAGGGAGGCCCACATGCCACAAAAAAATAAATAAATAAAATAACAAACACAAAACAAGTAAGAAAATGGGAATAGGAACATACATATCGATAATTACCTTAAATGTAAATGAATTAAATGCTCCCAGCAAAAGACACAGACTGGCTGAATGGATACAAAAACAAGACCCGTATATATGCTGTCTACAAGAGACCCACTTCAGACCTAGGGACACATACAGACTGAAAGTGAGGGGATGGAAAAAGATATTCCATGCAAATGGAAATCAGAAGAAAGCTGGAGTAGCAATTCTCATATCAGACAAAATAGACTTTAAAGTAAAAACTATAACAAGAGACAAAGAAGGACACTATATAATGATCAAGGGATCGATCCATGAAGAAGATATAACAATTGTAAATATTTATGCACCCAACATAGGAGCACCTCAATACATAAGGCAAATACTAACAGCCATAAAAGGGGAAATCGACAGTAACACAATCATAGTAAGGGACTTTAACACCCCACTTTCACCAATGGACAGATCATCCAAAATGAAAATAAATAAGGAAACACAAGCTTTAAATGATACATTACACAAGATGGACTTAATTGATATTTATAGGACATTCCATCCAAAAACAACAGAATACACATTTTTCTCAAGTGCTCATGGAACATTCTCCAGGATAGATCATATATTGGGTCACAAATCTAGCCTTGGCAAATTTAAGAAAATTGAAATCATATCAAGTATCTTTTCTGACCACAACACTATGAGACTAGATATCAATTACAGGAAAAGATCTATAAAAAATACAAACACATGGAGGCTAAACAATAAACTACTTAATAACGAAGTGATCACTGAAGAAATCAAAGAGGAAATCAAAAAATACTTAGAAACAAATGACAATGGAGACACGACGACCCAAAACCTATGGGATGCAGCAAAAGCAGTTCTAAGAGGGAAGTTTATAGCAATACAATCCTACCTTAAGAAACAGGAAACATCTCGTATAAACAACCTAACTTTGCACCTAAAGCAACTAGAGAAAGAAGAACAAAAAAACCCCAAATTTAGCAGAAGGAAAGAAATCATAAAGATCAGATCAGAAATAAATGAAAAAGAAATGAAGGAAACAATAGCAAAGATCAATAAAACTAAAAGCTGGTTCTTTGAGAAGATAAATAAAATTGATAAACCATTAGCCAGACTCATCAAGAATAAAAGGGAGAAGACTCAAATCAATAGAATTAGAAATGAAAAAGGAGACGTAACAAC